>NC_137889.1:72685360-73076442 GCF_963455335.1 Martes martes | reverse complement strand
GTTGTGATCCTTAATATACTGAAAGTATTAGGTCAGTCTACAATATTCATTGTTGATATTCCTTACTGTTTATTTGCCATTGAAATTATTTAGGTAATTTGATCCAGAACAATTATCTAGCAATGTAAACAATGTCTTCGTTATACCAAGCTATCAGCTTGAAATTTACCTATATTTTCTTCTCATTTAAAATGTTTGCTTATATGTTCATTTCATCCATCATTAATTTTGTTTAATAGTAGGAAATAAGAATTACTTTTTTTCCCCAAGATATAATTGGTGATCCAGATATCGTCTGGTTTGGTGAGCTTTCTTTTTCCATTACTTGTGATGTTGCTTCATATATCAGAAACTAAATCCCAAAGCAAAAGTTCTTTTACTTATGAAAGTTTAGTTTCCAAAAGATGCTTCTAGGTTCACTTTTTAGAGTTACATGATTGAGCAAATGTAGGTCAGCAGTGTATCTTTATTCTACATGTAGTTCTGATTTTAGGTACAAAAATCTGGAAGGAAGCAGTTCTTAATGTAGAGAGAGTCTCACAGAGCAACATTACCTCCCCCTCTTAAATGCCCATCTACAGGGATTTATTTCTACCTGTCAAGACTTGTAAGAATACCATACAGTGCTAGCTATTTAAACCACTTTCCAAAGGTAGGAATTACAGGTTATATAAAACTTGGGAGTCTTCTTAACCATGTTTCTGTCAGGTAGAGAAAAATGAATATATTAAATTTGTCTTGAATTCCTGGGATAAATACTAAATACATTTGCTGCATCATATATGTTATTACCTCAAGCAGTTTGCTAATATTTGTTTGGAAATTTTGCATCGACATTTACAACTGATTTTTTTTTTTTTTAATTCACGCTATACCTAGTTTTGAAACTAAGTCTTACATCACACAAAGAATTGAGGAGTGACTCCTCTTTCAAGGGGGATATCTCTGGAATATTGTGGGTAAGACTGGAATTAGAGGTTTCTTGCATTTTGAGTGTATGGTAAAACAGTTTGTGAATGGTTATTTTCTTTCTGAGTGCTTTTACCACTGATTCAGTTTATCTAATATTATGGCTCTATCCCATTTTTGTTAATCCTTTTCGTGAGAAGTACTTAGAATTTATCTACTTCAGGTACATTTTCAAATGTAATATGATGAAGATAATAATACTTTATGTGATTAGTCTAAAAAACTAGCTTTCTGTTTTTCAATACTATTTTATTTTTTCTAATTCATTTTTTGTTCTTGTTTCTGTTCCATTTATACTCATTGTCTTTACCATTTAAAAAAATAGTTAAAATTCTGTATTTAGCTTTATTCTTTGTCTAAATAAGTATTTAAATTTATAAATATCCCTCTGATTTCTGCTATAAATTCATCCTGCAAATTAAATGACATATAATACTATTTTTCTTATTTTTGGTTTTAAGGATTTTCTAATATTATTTAAACCATGATTTACCTATATTTTTATTTATGGTTTGATTAATAAGTCCATTATGTTCAGATCACACATCTAAATTATAACAATATTTTTTATTAGCAGACTCTGTATTTGCAAATTTGTTTACTTGCTAAATCAATACTCATGGTTCTTTCAAGGTCACTCATGGATGTATGCAGAGTGAGAGAAAATTTGAGTAACCTAGCACGCACATTCCTAATTGAGATCAACTACGGAGATGCTCTGCCTTCCCGCTTCAGTTTTCATACTGTTAAAAAATGTCTTTTTCATGGTCTATTTAGTTCCATGTTTTTGTATTTCTTTGTTTTTCGTTGGTAATTTTATTGTTTAAGATGGCTCCCAAACATAGTGCCGAGTTCTGTATAGTGGTCCTGAGCACAAGAACACTATAATGTGCCTTCTGGAGAAAATAGGTATTAGATAAGCTTCACCCATGCATGAATTACAAGGCTGTTAGATTTGAGTTTAACATCAATAAATCAATAATATATGTTAAATAAGTTTTTCTTTCTAAAGAAACACACATAAAACAAGGTTATATGTTGATCAGTTGACAAAAATGTTGTAACCAGAGGTTGGCATGAACCCTCCTCTGTTCCCCTTAGGAGCAATGGTTCAGTATTCACTAACTCAGTATCTGCAAATATTTATAGAACATGACTGCCATAAATTATAAGAATAGACTATACTTTGAAATTTTTGAGATTTTTTTTGTGGATAAACATGAGGTCACTTTTAATAAATGTTCCAGGAATGCTAGAAAAGTACATATTTTATTGATATTGGCTTGTGGATTTTTTTTAATATATATCATTGATGTTAAAATTGTTAAGTAATATGCAGTATATATTCTAATTTTTTGTTTCTCTGATTATTAGGAAATATAAAATCACTTTATAGTCATTTTCATGATACTTGTCAATATTCTCTCATTTTGTATTTTTTCATGCTATTTTGCTAAATGTACAGAAATTTACAAATTCCTCTTTATGGTTCTTTGAACTTTTATTAGTATTTGAATTCTCTTCATTACAAGCAATTTTTTTTTTGTTTTCTTTAATTTTTTTTTCATGAGGTAATTATACAGACACACCAGATTTATTTTGGTTAGAATTCCCTGTTATATCTTTTTCTATTCTTTAAACTTGATTTTTATGGAAAATAGGTAAATATATAAAATTCATTTCAATAAGCAGTTGTCTTAAATCATACTGGTAAGCTTTCTTTTTTAACTGGAATATTTAGTTCACTGGTGTTAATTATAATTATTGATACATTTTCTGTTTAGTTTTAATGATGTATCCCACATTTTATATTTTTCTTTTTTATTCACCTCCCCATTTTTTCAGGATATTTTGTTCACCATATAACTTTTCATGTAAGCAAATAACCTTAAATTCACATAAAATTAATTCATCTGGTTTTGTTTCATTAGCCAGTGATGGGTATTCAGTTCACTTTTCTGGTGCCTTCTGGTTCAGAGAACAGAGTTAATTATATTCTTCAGTTCAAGGAACACTATCTCCTTCAGACCATGGAATCTATCTCTTTTTCTTCCTTTTTCTCATTATGTTGTTCCCCTTCAGCAGAGATCACTATATCCTTTCCTTTTCTCCATAGCTATGCATTTTAAGATTTTATATACTTATGAAATATAGATGATGGATTTTACTTATTTTAATTCACATAAATGTTATTGTTTTAGAAATCAACCTGTTCTTATTTAATGATAAATTTTAAGTGTACTCATTATCACATATATATATATGTGTATATATATATATATGTACATATATATGTATATGGCAATTGTCTAGCAGCTGTGATTTTTTTTTCTTGGTGGTTTACAGGAATCCCACATAATTATTATTATTACTTTTTAAAGATTTTATTTATTTATTTGACAGACAGAGATCACAACTAGGCCGAGAGGCAGGCAGAAAGAGAGGAGGAAGCAGGCTCCCCGCTGAGCAGAGAGCCCGATGCCAGGCTCGATTCCAGGACCCCAGGATCATGACCCGAAGGGAGAGGCTTTAACCCACTGAGCAATCCAGGTGCCCCAGGAATCCCAAAAAATTATTTATGTCCTGTTAAATATGGACATTTTAAATATCTTCTGCTTGTCACACATATGTTAACTAAATGTACTTTTTGAATGGAAATCCTTGTATGTGATGTAATGAGATCCATCAATGTTTCACCTTCAGTTTGCATTTTTAGAGCTTTGTTAAAAAATCCCTCCATATTTTATTTTATTTTTTTAAGACTTTATTTATTTATTTGACAGAGAGAGAGAGAGAGATCACAAATAGGCAGAGAGGCAGGCAGAGAGAGAGGGGGAAGCAGTCACCCTGCTGAGAGACAGCCTGATGCAGGGCTCCATCCCAGGGCCTTGAGATCATGACCTGAGCCAAAGGCAGAGGCCCAATCCACTGAGCCACCTAGGCGACCCTCCTTCCATATTTTAGAATCATAAAGATATTTTCTGATATTTGCTTCTATTAACTTTATAGTTTTTCTTTTTTTAATTTAGGTATTTAATGCAACTGGAGATTGAGATACAAATTATAAGCTAAATGTCCATCTTTGTAATTCTCTGTATCTGTCAAGATTCCATATTCACATTTGCTTGTTTCTGAATTATCATTATATTCTATTAATTAATTTATTTACTTGAGTTCTATTTTTAAGACTACACTTTTTATTATGTATTAATAGCTGTTAAGTATCCTTCTGTGTTATTCTTTTTTCCCTATGTTACTCTTAATTAAAATTGATTTGAAGTACACATTTTAGAAAAATATTTTTGTTTAACTTCAAAAACACATTTTAACTTTGGTTAGAATTGCATTTCATTTATAGATTAATTTGGGAAGAATAAATATCTTTACAATGTTAAATATTCTTACTAATATATGTGGCATATCTTTTCAAGTTTTTAGATTTTTTTCCTGTGCTCTAATATATATTATTTTCTATTCAAAGTTCTTGTACATTTATTTCTATAAACATTTTCTTTCTATTAAAAATCTGAAACTTTATTTATATTACCAAGATGATTGTTTCTGGTATAAAGGAAAACTATGTATTTCATAAGTTAATCTTCTATCCAGATATTCCTGAATTTTCATTTCTTTTCTCAAATTCTCAAATTTACAATTCTCTAATAGGACAATAGGCACAATTGTATTATTTGCTAATAGCAATGAGTCTATATCTTCCCCTCTGATCTTTATATTTATTGCCATTTCTTAAATAACTGGCCAGCATTTCCAATAGTATTTTGAAGTAATAAAAGTTATTCTTACAGTTTTCCTGAACATAAAGAGAATATACTCAAGTGAAGCATGTTATTTGTTGTAAGATATATTTATTATTATTGTTATTATTATTATTATTATTATTATTATTATTATTTTGGTAAATTCAGGCAGTCAAAAACAGCTGCAGTAATAAAATTTTCTAGGGAGTACTCCATAAAGAGGTCATCATATAAAATAATGTTGTCAATAAGTTCACATAAAAAGTTCTCCTCAGATCTATCAACCAAAACATCACATCAAAAACAATCCTTTAACTGCAATAACTTTGGAATGAAAAACAGATATAGATTGAACATAATCCAGGAAAAAATTTATAAAAATCCAATTAAACAACTTCAGAACAGTTATTTATTTTACTTTTTCTCCTATTATTATTACTGTTATTAATATTATTATTATCAATATTTCATCTTTCAGCTGAGCTTTCTATAAGTATTGATCATCAGTTAATTCAGATGTTATCCTTTGCCAATTTTCTGAAGAAAGTAGTATTCCACCTTCACCAGTAGGATGGGAAATAGTATTAGCTTATGGTCAAACAAGGAGTACTGTTGAAAATTATTATGAAAATTGACAAATTTTAAAGTATATTTCTGAAGAGTATTTTATATACAGTCAGCAATTAGCTAACTAAAATACAGGTATTAATATCTTTCTGAAAAACTTCTATTGTTCATTAATTATTATTAAATAAGCAGCTTCATATTGCATGTGCATATTATTCCCAGATTGATCATACTTCAAGAGAAATATAAATAAAACATTAAAACAAGTGTATTTACCTCACACAATACTGAGTTTCTGAATAAATATGATGTACACCTCAATTCTATATAGTGTGGATCATGACTATGTAGTTATAAAGAGTGAACAAATTTAAACACCACTTGCTGCACCATTAACATTAGTTAAAAGCTCCTTCTCAAAACTAAAAAGGAGACAGTTGCTGAAGGTATTATTTTAATTCACAATTTGGAGAATGTGGAGTGGAATTATTTAATGAGATTCTGTGAAATAATACAGCCTATACTCTTGTTTCAAATCACCCTGCCCTCTGGTATTTTGAATGAAGATTATACTAATAATAACTATAATGATAAAGGCAATAATTTCCCAGATATATTGGTATGAAGGATTTTCCTTTCTCTAATCCACATGTCTTTAAAATACATTAGAGGGGCGCCTGAGTGGCTCAGTGGGTTAAGCCTCTGCCTACAGCTCAGGTCATGATCTCAGGGTCCTGGGATCGAGTCCCACATCAGGCTCTCTGCTTGGCGGGGAGCCTGCTTCCTCCTCTCTCTCTGCCTGCCTCTCTGCATACTTGTGATCTCTATCTGTCAAATAAATAAATAAAGTCGTAAAAAAAATAAAACACATGAGAAAGAGGTGGAGAAAAGAAGAAAGTTTAATACTGGTGAGGAAAATAAAATATTATTTAAATTAATAGGATGTAAAAGAAAGATGTATTTCAAAATAATACAAAAGGACATCTGAGTGGCAATGTTTAAGCGACTATAATAATTTTTTAGAGGTTTATTTATTTGAGAGGGAGAGAGAATGAGCAAGTGTGAGCAGAGGGAGCAGAGGAGGAAAGAGAGAGAGAATCTCAAGCAGTCTTGTTGCTGGGCATGGAGCCCAACACAGGGCTCAATCTCACCACCCTGAGAGCATGACCTGAGCCAGAATGAAGAGTCTGACCCTCAACTGACTGAGCCACTGTAATTATTACAAGAAGGGTACTTTAATTATTTATTATATAGCCACATTTTAAGATAAATGGTGTATAGGTATGGTACATTGAAATGAAATGTCATGATTTTCAAAAGGGCACTGGTTTATAGTTAAGTGATTACTGATCAATGAATTATAGTACATAAAATGAAATCACTAATTAAAGGTGAAGAAAACTGCTTAATGGTTTTAAAGATTAAGAAAATGAACAGCATACACTGATAGTAAAGGTAAACAAAAATAAAATAACTATATTTAGACATTAATAATAATAGTCATGTAATAAAAAATATAAATTAAAGTATAAATGTATATAATGCTTTTAATGCTAATACCAATAATCCTAAGTACCACAGACTAATTTATAAAAGAAAAAAAACTGAGAATAGCTTGATGTTAAGGCAAAAATATTCATAACTGCTAAATAGATACATCAGTAAAAGAGAGACTGTGGACTCTGAGAAACAAACTGAGGGTTTGGGAGGGGAGAGGGCTGGGGGTTGGGTGAACCTGGTGGTGGGTATTAAGGAGGGCACGTATTGCATGGAGCACTGGGTGTGGTGCATAATGAATTCTGGAACACTGAAAAAAATTAGAATCAAATAAAATTTTTAAAAAATAAGTGTTTTACATTATTACCTTTTATATGCATATGATATATGCAAATGGCATAATTTCTTTGTTTAATTAGGAACACCTGACATTATTTAAAAATATGTATTATTTGAGGAATTGAACAGTTTTATTTGCATTTTACTTGTAATTTTAAGAAAGTTAATTACTACAAACTACTACATAATTGCTTCTTAATCCTGTAGTTAAACATTCTGGAAACAAAATTCTGGATTAAATTGTACATTGAATATCACCTGGAATAACTTGTGTTTATGAAGTTAAATTTTCTTAAAATGTATATCCAGTCATGCGGAATTTAGGAAACTAAACAAATGAATGCAGGGGTAATTTAAAAAGAGAGGCAAACTAAGAGATTCAACTATAGAGAATAAACTAGGTTGCTGGAGTGGTGTTGGGTGGGGAGATGGACTAAATGGGTGATGGGGAATAAGGAGGGCACTTGTGATGAGCACAAGGTGTTGCATGTAAGTGATGAATCACTAAATTCTATACCTGAAACTAATATTACACTGTATGTTAACTGGAATTTAAATAAAAACTTGGAAAATGGAAAAAAGTATATCCAGATATGTATAAAAGCATGATCATTATATTCAAATATAGTAAGTCTTAGAAAACTCAAATCTCCCTGTGAAATAGTAATCTAGGTTACAAACTTACTCATCCTTTTATCTATTTACAAATCAGGAAAAAAAAAGATATCGTTGCTCATAAAGTCAAACTCTATCAATACATTTTTATTCCTTTAATCCTACAAAGCAAAGCTAAACAATAACACTATTTTAAATGTAAATTGCTCATATTATTTGGAATCAAGACCTATCTAAACCAAACAAATGGTCTATACAAAATGTCTCCACTCTTATGTTTCCTATGCTAAGATGCCTTGGTGTGATTTTATGTTTACTCTTTACTGGCTTTAGTAAAATTTATAGTTTTGATAATTGAGCCTAAGGTTTTTTTTTTTTTAATAAAGTTTTTAAGAACTGTGTGCTAAGAAAATCAGTTAAAACAAAATTTTCAGTTAGAAGAGAGAACTGTGAGTTGGTGTTTCCATTAATTATTCAGAAAATTACAAAGCTGCTCCCACGCTAATGGAGCACAGCTCTCAATTTGACTCAACCGAGCAACTGCTGACAAATGCCTGAGAGGCCTCGCTGGTGTTTAATCTTGCAGGATCAGCAAAAATAGTTAAAAGGACAGTACTGTTCATTTTACAAAATGTTTGGTCTTTTAAGCTAAGGCAATCAGAGTTAGACACATGCCAGATTATACAGTAAAAAAAAATCTTATAGTAGTAAGTGTAAGGCCATCTAATAAACCAGCAAAATAAGGATCTTTGTCTCTCTTTCCTGTCTTGTGGAGCTACAAACCAAACCCTCCAGTGCAGTTATATTTTTGCACACTTGTGATATTGGTTTCCAGAAAATCTAGGTCAGAAGATGAATACACTCAAACATATATAATATTTATAGGAAGGAAATATCACCGTATCATTTCTTTTTTACTATTGAGTCACAGTGTTATTATTTTATTCAAAAGACAATTGAGTATGAGCATCATACTCAAATTATATGGCAATAACTCATACTGCATTAACAATTATGTGATTTATATTTTAAAAGTGTTTTTAGAGACTTCAGATTTCACATCCAATATGTAAAGGAGTTGGAAGTCATTACTCCTATCTTTATACAAAAACCAACCAACCAAACAAACAAAAACCTGAAGAAACTGAACATCACTTACTTTTCTTGGGCTCTTCAGAGAAGTTACACTCAAAGCTAGGAGTCGACAAAATCTAGAGATACAACATATGTGACTTACTTTACACATATAAAGGATGTGTATATCTTTACACATATAAAGGATGTGTATATGGATGCCACAAATTAGTAGAAGTTCTTAAATAGTTATTTTGATTTACTGCTGAAGGCTGAATGTGGACTAGCTTAAGAGTGAGAAGTTATAGGAAGCTAAAGCCCAAGGAGGCAGAGCTCACGCTTTTGCACACTTTTCTTCTGGGAACTCCACAATGTTCTCATGAAGAGGATATAAGAAAATATTCCACATAGCCCTGATAGTAGGAAGGGAAAAGTAGCCATCATGAAGTCTTCTTAGCCCTTTTTCCTAACAAAGTTTTAGTCTTCAGGGACCAGCAAAAGAGACCTCAGCAGAGGGTAAGGCTGATACTTTATCCCAGCTTAAGGAAGGAAACTCTGCTTTACTCCAGCTAGAGAGATACCACTGGAATATGCTTGCTTGGAGCAGAAGCTTCTGGAGACATAAACGGACAAGGTCACAGAAATGGTAAATTTTGACAAAATATTGAAGGCTGAGTGACGTCTAGCATGAAAATGAGTAACTCCTAGGGGCCGCAGTCGTAGGAAGCACCCACACTTCCATGGGCTTTCCTTCTAGGAACCGAAAGGCACTTCACTTTGGGGCTCTGGTTTGAGAAGAAAAGAACAAGCATTTTGAAATAATCCCAGAGCCTTCTCCGAAATAGAAATCTACTTTCCAAGGGAAAATATTTTGTCAGAGCCTTCCTTCAGCTAGGGATAGGGAATTCCCTTAGCCCTGGCCTCCTCCAAACTTCCAATTTTATGTAAGGAAGCAAACCATCAGTCAGCAGATAAATAAATGCTATAATTTTCAGGGGATAGAGTTTTAGAGAGTAAGACTGGTAATCCTGTAGTTGGAGAAAGAACTAAGAGTCAGGGTGGAGGGACAGAATTACTTCAAAGACCACTTCCCCAAGAAACACTTCACTAAAAGACAAAGACAATCCAAAACTTTGAAAATCCTCACTCACCCACATCCCATTATCAATCTTGCATAACTCCAATAGTAATAAAAGTAAATAAAAGGTGAAAAAGATGACTGATGCTGACTTTCTCTGAGAGTAGTACAAAAAGAAGCTCTGAAACCAAGAGGAAAGTACAAAACAATGGCATAAGAGTTAAACGCTCTTAAGCCTATAGCTACCATAAGCATGGAATGAAGTTCAAATCCCAGCCATATTAACATAATCTTCACACTTAAGGACCTATTTACCTCAGAGCTTGCTACACAATATGTCCTTTCTAGCTTTCAACAAAAAATTACAACATGTGATAAAATTAAACAAAATAAGAAGCAGTCTCAAAAGACAAAGCAACCCATCATTAGAGCAACTATCATTTGATTAGATATTGAAATGATCAGATAGAGAATTTAGCATAACCATTATTAACATGTTAACTGTTATTAATATATCATTAA
This sequence comes from Martes martes, assembly GCF_963455335.1. NCBI lineage: Eukaryota > Metazoa > Chordata > Mammalia > Carnivora > Mustelidae > Martes > Martes martes. Next base: position 73,066,023 of record NC_137889.1, on the reverse strand, counting down.
ATATGTTAAAGGCTATAATAAAAAAGAGGTAATATGAAAAAGTAGGTGGTTAATATAAGCATAGGGAAAAATATAAGAAAGAATTATGAGGAAATAGTAGAAATAAAAATACATATATCACAGTAACAGGAATAAAGAATGCCTTCACCAGTCTCACCAGTAAATTTAAGATAGCCAAGTAAAAATTAAAAAAAAAAAAAAAATCAATGAGTTTGAAGATCGGTTAAAAGAAAATCCCCGAAGTAAAATGCCAATAGGAAAAAAATAAATAAAAATAAATAAATAAATAAATAAATAAAAGGCCAAAAAATAAAAAAAAAAAAAACAAAGAAACACCCAGAACATCCAAGAACCATGGGGTGATATCAAAATATGTAGCATTTGCTTAACCAGAAAACCAGAGGAAGGAGAGAACAGGAAAGCAAAATACTTAAAGAAATAATAGTCAAGACTTCTCAAAATTAATGACAGATACCAAACCACAAATCAAGAAGTTCAGGGCAATTAAGCAAAACAAACACACAAAACAAAACAGAAACAAAAATAAAAACCAACATATATCATATTGAAACTAAAACATTAAAGAATGTCAAAGAAACCTGGGAGAGGAGAGCTCACCTACAGAGAAAAAACAAATAAGAATGGTAGCTGATGTCTCACAATGAACAATGCAAACAATGGAGAGAAATCTTTAAAATATTCATAGAAAAAAATTGCCAAACTTGAATTCTATAACCAGGGAAATTAGCCCTCAAAAGTAAAGAAGAGGGGCGCCTGGGTGGCTCAGTGAGTTAAGCCTCTGCCTTTGGCTCAGGTCATGATCCCAGGATTCTGGGATCAAGCCCCGCATTGGACTCTCTGCTCAGCAGGGAGCCTGCTTCACTTCCTCTCTCTCTCTGTCTGCTTCTCTGCCTACTTGTGATCTCTGTCAAATAGGTAAATAAAATCTTTAAAGAAAAAAAAAAAAAAAAGAAGAACTAAAGACTCTCTCAGACAAATAGAAACATAAGCAATTTATTTCCAGAACTTAGTTGTCTATTCGAAGTAATAAAAGTAACAATGTATTGTGTATTCATAACATATGGATAAGTGAAATGAATATATTTAATGTAACAAGAAACAGGAGGGAAGAATCAAGAACACTTTGCTATTAAGTACTTAACAATGCACACTAATTACCAGAATATTATTTAAAAGTACACTTAAATTATTTAAATATGTATTTAGGTCAATGTTTTAAACAGTCCATAAAAGAAGTAAAAGTGATAAGTCAAAAGAAGATATCAGTTTGAATCATAGTAATGCTAATTAAAAGAACAAAAAAAAACCAGAAAAATATTTTTTAAAAGAAATGAAAAATAAATGCAACCAAAAGAAAATATTTAAAGATGATAGATTTTAGTTTTTTAAAAATTTATTTATTTATTTTAGAGAGAGAGAGAGAAAGTGAGAGAGAGTAGTAGAGTGAAGGGCAGAGAGAGAGAAAGAATCCCAAGCAGACTCTGTGATGAGCAAGTAATTGGACTAGGGGCTGGATCCCATGACCCTGAGATCATGACCTGAGCCAAAATCAAGATTCAGCTGCTTAACCAACTGAGCCACCCAGGCACCCCTATAGATGATAGATTGTAATCCAAGTAGATGACTAATCACTTTAAAAATAAATAGTTAAAGGCACCTGGGTGGCTCAGTAATATAAATTGTTGACTCTTGATTTCAGCTCAGGTCATGATCTCAGAGTCATGGGATTGAGCTCCTAGTCAGACTCCATGCTCATCATGGAGTCTGCTTGAGATTCTCTCTCTCCCTCTGCCCCTTACCCCTGCTCACTCTCTCTATCCCTAAAATAAGTAAGTAAGTAAGTAAATAAATAAATAGTTAAAACACAGAACTTAAGAAAAGGGAGTCTCATATTGGATAAAAAAGAAAACAAGACCAACCGATATGCTCTGTATAGGAAGCCCACTTCAAAAACTATGCCAAAGAAAGACCATGCTGATACTAATCAAAAACAACATAGAGTAAAATCTTAGTGTCAAGACATACCAGATTTCAGAACAACTAAAGTTATCAGAAACTAAAAAGTTAAGTGAAATCATGACAAAAGGATCAATTCTCAAAAAAGTCATATTATTCCTAATAATGAGACACCTAACAAAAGGATATAAAAATATGTGAGGTAAAGTGATAGAACTGAAAAAAGAAATGGACAAATCCACTATTATCCTAGAAGACTTTTCTCTTTTACCAGTAATTGATAGATAGAGTGGAGGGAAAATCAGTAAGGATTTTGATAACATAAATACTAGTCTAATAATCCTCTCAGTACAATTGATATTTACAGAATACTCTATCCAGAATTCACATTCTTCTAAAGTATGCATGGGACATTGACCATAATAGATCATATTCTGGGCCCTAAGACACAATTTAATGAATGTAATAGAACATACATCTTACAAAATATATTTTCAGAACACAAAAGAAACTAGAAATCAGTAACAGAAAGATAGCTAGACATTCCCAAATACTCAATAACTAAGTAGTATACTTGTGAACAATCAATGAGTCAAAGAAGGCTCAAGAGCAACTGAGTAATTTTGAGAAAAAGGTAAATGAAAATATAACATCAAACTTTGTGGAATGCTTCTAAAGATGTCCTTAGAGAAAAATTTATTAGAGTAAATGCATATATTAGGGAAGAAAATGACATGTTTCCACCTTAAAACAAAACAAAACAAAATTGGAGTAACAAGAACAAATTAAACCATGACAAGCAAAACAACAAGAACAACAAAAGCAGAACTCATTGGAACTAAAAACAGTAAATGAGTACAGAAAATTAATAAAATTGATAAATATCTAGATGGGCTAATCAAGGAAAAAAAAGACAAAAATTAGCAATATTAATAAAGAAAGAAAGGTCTTTACTACTTTCATAGACATTAAAAGGGTAATAAGAGAATGCTATCAACAACTTTGTGCTCATAAATTTGATTATTTTTGATAAAACAGACCAATTCCTTGAAAGCATCATGAAACTCATCCAGAAAGAAAGCTATGACCTCAATCACCCTATTTCTGTTAAGGAAGTTGAATTATTAGTAAAGCATTGTAAAAAATAAAATATCAGGTCCAGATATTTTCACTGGTAAATTCTATCTTTTAAGGAAAAAAAAAAGTACTAATTTTACATTCTCTCTTCCAGACATTTGAAGAGAAATAAGCGTTTTCCAATGAATTTCATAAGACAATCATTACCTTAATACTAAAACAAGACAAAAATATTAGAAGAAAGTTACAAACTGAAACCTATCATGAATACAGATGTAAAATATCTTAATAAAAACGGTAAATTGAGATAATTCAAATGCTTATTACTATTCTATTAAAACTTCTACAAAATGACAATGTTGGGCGCCTGGGTGGCTCAGTGGTTTGGAGCCTCTACCTTTGGCTCAGGTCATGATCCCAGGGTCCTGGGATCGAGACCCCCATCGGGCTCTCTGCTTGGCAGGGAGCCTGCTTCCTCCTCTCTCTCTCTCTGCCTGCCTCTCTGCCTACTTGTGATCTCTGTCAAATAAATAAATAAAATCTTTAAAAAAAAAAAAAGAAAGAAAATGTTTTTGATGAAAAAAATTGATAAGTTGAATTCAACAATATGTAAAAATGAGATACTATATCACAAATAGGATTAATTCCCAGAAGTAAGGCTGGCTAGATATTCATAAATCAATCAGGTTTGGGGGGGGAAGTGATCATATCAATTGATGCCTAAACATAATTGAGTGAAGTTAAAAATCTATTTTTTATAAAAACTAAAAAATGAAGGGAAATTTTTTCATTCTGAAGAAAGTGTATATTCATTATATTATATACTGTGTCTCTATATACATTCATTATATTGTAAATTATAGCTAACACTTATAATGATGCCAGACTGAACAATTTCTGCCTAGGACTGAAAACAAGGAAGGACAGTTTCCCTTACCATTTGTATTCTAAAGCACACTGGAAGTCCTAGCTAGTGCAGTAAGGAAAGAATAAGAACTAAAAATATGTGTATGGTTAATAGAAAGATAAAATTGTCTTTATTCAAAGACAACAATCACTGGGTACATAAAAGACTAAATAAAACATCTACCAAAAAACTAACTAACAAACAAAAAAAACTCTCCTGAAACTAGTAAGGTAATATAATGTGTTTGCTGGTCGATATACAGAAGTCAAACATTTTCCTAAATACTAACAGTGAACAATTGGAAGTCCAAAAAGAAAAAAAAAAAAAAATATATATATATATATATATATATATATACCATTTACAATGACATCTCCCCAAATTAGTAGTCAAATGTGTTAATTTTACTTAATATGTACAGTATTTGTGTATGTAGAAAACTATAAAATACTGATGACAGAATCCAAGGAAATCTAAGTAAATGGAGAGATATCACATGTTCATTGATTGGAAGACTCAGTTTGGTTAAGATGGCAATTCCTTGCATTTTGATCTACAGATTCACCACAATCCCAATCAAATCTCCAGCAAGTTTTTTGTAGATATTGACAAACTGATTCTAAAATGCACATAAAAAGGCAAAGGTACTAAAATACCCAATCAATTCTGAAAACGAATAAAGTGAGAGAACTCATATTACTGAATTTCAAAACTTATTATAAAGCCATGGTAATTGAGACAACACAGGATTGGCCAAAAAAAAAAAAAAAAAAGTTTTTTTTGTTTTTTTTTTTTTAATCAGAGAAACATAATAGAGAACTCAGAAATAGACCCTTACAAATATAGTTAAGTGACTTTTGACAGAGATGCAAAGACAATTCAATGGAGAATTGCTGGAACAATTGGATGTCCATATTCAAAGAAAGAAAAAAACACACAGACTCCACACCATACACAAAATTAATTTATAGCATTTCAGAGTCCTAAATATAAAATGTAAAACTATAGAGATTCTGGGGAAAAAAATGAGAAAACTTCATAACATTGGGATTAATTTTTATATACCACACCAAAAGCATGACATATAAAAGAAAAAGAAACAGATAATTTGATTTTATTAAATTTTAAAACTTTGACTTCCAAAAGTCATTTTTAAGAAAAGAAAAGAAAAGCCACAGACTTGGGGAAATGTATTTTCAAATTACATACCTGACAAGGAACTTGTATGTAGAATATACAAAGAGCTCCTAAAATTCAACTGAATTAAAAAGCAGACCAGAGATATGAACAGATTTTTCACCACAAAGGTGTAGCCATTCTGGAAAACAGTATGGAGGTTTGGCCACAACACCTGAGAGCTTAAACATTAGGATTAACTGACTCCCTGGACATTTAATTTTTAAGTAGAAGACTTCATAATGATCACTGTTTCTTAGAAATGTAAATTATAGATCTTGATTCAGTAAATGAGATATATGCAAAATGACAGAAATTAGGCCAGATGCAAATTTAATATCTTCTTGAAAGAAGTAATGTCCAAAGGTGTAGAATTTTAATTTTTATTAAAAAATTTAATTTATTAATTTTTATTAAAATCTGACTAACCTAATTAAGTAATTGTCTCAACACTTTTTATAAATAGACCAGAATCTTAGAAGTTTTTTCTAATAGGTCCAAATGGTGGAACATTTTTTCCTAAACAATTAATTACGTACTCATTGATTGCTATATTCAAATGTGTCTAAAATCTATAAGAAAATTATCTGATAGAGGAGTGACTGCTATACAAAGTTTTTTAAAGGACATGCAGATATATTTGTCATACTTGTAGTATGTAAATCATTAACAACATAAAACATTGATTTATAACATATTGGTCATAACTTTTGGTAGTCAACATCACTTTTCTGTGGTGTCCTTGTGTCTTTAAAAGAAAAAGAGGCAGAAATTATGTATGATCAAAATATTTTCATTTGGATGAAGTTAGATTCCTACTTAGTTAAATATTTAGCTCTGGATTTTCTGGTAGGTACAAGTTCTTCAGTCTACAGCATACGATTAATGTTATTGGTATTACACTTTAATAGCTATAATATTTTTCAGTTATTAATATATCATTTGAAATAATGTAAAAATATTCTTACCAACACTAGAAATTACACAACAACAACAAAAAAATAAATGCCCTTAATTTCTGAGGGAATATGGTATTTTATCTGGTATTTTTTTTCTCAGCTATACTATTTACCAATCCTAAAATCAAAATAAAGATTTTTCTGATATTAAAGTTCTCAAAAAGTCTAAGATCCACACATCCCTTTTAAGGAAATATCAAAGGAGGTGCACTTGGGTGTCTCAGTTGGAAGATCGTGGGACTCTTGATCTTGGGGTTGTGAGTTAAAGCTCCATGTGGGGTGTAGAGATTACTTAAATAAACAAAAACCTTAAAAAAATGCATTAAATGATACAGTCAAGAAAACCGAAGGAGACAACATGAGAAAAAGGAAGATATTTGAATTCAACAGTTGTGGATATAGAGTAGGAATATATGTTCTAAGAGTTACAGATGGGGTTTTACTGCAGGCTTAGACAACAGCAGGTCTAGATTGGAGCCGAATGACAGAAAGTTTCAGAATAGACAAGTGCCAAGTAGAAGGCAAGTAGTTGCAGGAAAATGGAATGTTGCTTACCACATTTCCATAAATTCAGTAAGTGACTGAAATAATTCTAAGGAAATTTAGACAGTTTATTACTCATGGAACAGTAGGACACATGAGTTTCTTCTTCACCTGGTTCTCATTGACCCCCACTGTGGAACACACAGTGGAACACTGCCCACAGCAGATCTGTGAATATAAGTAAATATCCTCATAGAAGTAGGAGGCTTTACAATCCTGTAATTAAATAAATTTGCCCACCAACCTGGAGGGATCCTATATCTAGGGTCCAAGGATATTACCTTGAAAAGATTGTTTAAGACTTGTGAAAACACCGTGGAGAATTGCTTTCCAACACCTCTGAAACCTGAATGGCAGTTTCTTACAATTTTGTTCTTGTATTAGGGTGAAAAAAAAAGTTATTCAGAAGCTTCATGAAAGGGAGTTGTGTTAAAGTTAACTAAAACTTTATAAAGTTGACTACAACTTGGGATTATTTTAAGCAACAGTTTGTACTGAAAAAATAATTCATTTGATCTTGACATTCTCATTTTAGTGGCACGAGGATCATATAATTAGGTAGTCATAGTGGGAATGTATCTATAACATAAGAGATCACACTGTTGTGAAAATTATTTACAGACATAATAATAGGAACAGTTTTTGTTGATTTTCAACATTTAGAATCAAGCTGTAGACAAATCAGAGAAGACATTCTTAAAAGAAGTATTTAAATGTAATAAACAAAGTATATAAAGATGAAAGAAACTGAGGTGAATAAGTAGAAGGTGTGGAATTAAGGAGTCCAGTGACACTTTTCTTAAATTGATGGAACAAGAAAACAATTTTAGGGGTGCCTGCATGGCTCAGTGGGTTAAGCCTCTGCCTTTGGCTCAGGTCATGATCTCAGGGTCCTGGGATCAAGCCCCACATCAGGCTCTCTGCTCAGCAGGGAGCCTACTTCCCTCCCCACTCTCTGCCTGCCTCTCTGACTACTTGTGATCTCTCTCTCTCTGTGTCAAATAAATAAATAAAATCTTAAAAAAAAAAAGAAAACAATTTTACATGTATTAGTTAAAGTTGCAAAACTACCAATAGAATAACTGTAATAATATTTTAGTCTCATCATTGGGATGTGGAAATTGAGGTAGTGAAATAAACTAAAACTTTATCTTTTGTAATAGACAGTAGATTTTGTCTGGAAGTGGTATAGCATCCGTGAAGGATACATATATCAGAATAACAACAGCACCAACTAAAAGAACTAAATGCCAAAGCGGTTCTAATCAGTAGAACGGGATTTTTAAGGGCCAGGGCAGGGAACAGTTGTTCTCATCACAGCTTGATTTATGCTCATTAGTATTTTATGATGTGCATGAATCATTCTGAAATGTCAAAACTATCATTTATAGAAATAGAAATTCTGAATCTTCTATAAATATTTTAAGCTTATTTGTTGTGATTCAAAAAGTAGCTTTCTTTGTAGCTATTTTCTTTGGCATTATTAAATATTCTTTGCTAATTTATTTCTGTCTAGGATGAGTTCTACTATTAGAGTTAAAATATGTTCTTTTATGGTGATACAACTGTCACATTCTCAGTAAAGATTCTCATGAAAAAAATCAGAGCTCTTTCAGAAAATCTAAGTTAAGGACAAGTAAATATAAATACATTTTAAGGAAAATTTAATATAAGTTTAAACCAAATAAATGCTATCTCTTATCAGCTTTTTCATGAAGATAAACAGAGGAAAAAATAATGAAAAACTGGAAAAGACAGTGAATATCAAATAAAGTGTTGCCACACTCCATTTAATAGCACATTATAATGTAAAAGTTCTCATCCAGTCATTTTTGTTCAGAGATAAAGCATACTTTCATTATTAAAAATGATTTGGAGAAAATCGTACATTAAATTCTTGAGCACATTTTATTCCTGGTAATATCTTTATGATCAGTGATTTTATATTTACCTGATATTAGTAATCCTGTAGAAATAATAGAAACTAATCATTTTGCCAATAAGTAGAAAACTGGCATGAATATACTTTAGAATAGAATGCACAGAGACTTATTAGTAATACATTCAGTAAATTATGTATTGCTAAAATATCTACCTTCCCACCTAACCCTGGAAACATTAAAATGTTTCTAAAGAAAGTACAAACAAAACATCTAGGGGAAAAAAAAACAACTAAATGATGTATACTTCCTGGTTGGCCTCTAAGAATGTTAATTATGCAATATTTTGTGAAAACTTGGCTTCAGAAAGTATATACTATCATCGGATGGCTATGATTGTAGGCATAGTTAGGCAATAAAATTTTAAACTTCTAACAAGCAACCTAAAATGTTTTAAACATTGCTTCTTTTAAACGTATACAGAAACATTTGCTTGTACTCAATTCACTATGAAAATCTAAGGTCATTCTTTCTCTCTTCTTGGTAACTATAACATAATACAAATATTATGTTATTTACACATATATTCCAAAATATATATTGTTATTAATAAAGTATATGACATATGACCTTAATAGATGATACACCTTAATAGCTTCCACTAATGACAGTGTAGTTAAGGGGCAGCCAGCACAGCTTCAATTCCTCACTCTGACACTTAGTAGCTATGTGACTTTAGACTGGTTACTTCTCTGTGATTCAAATTAATCATCTTTGAATTGAGGATTCAAATATAATCCACTTCATAGGATTTTGTGAAGATTAAGTGAAATAATGTTTGAAGTGTCAAGCCTGTCTTAATGAGGGCTAAATGATATTGGCCCTTTCCTTTTCTTCTAAATTGACAAAAGTTAAGCTCAACAAATTTAGGGGATTTATTCAAAGTTTGCAAAGGTGGCAAACCTGGGTTGAAATTAATATATTTATTCCTAGAAAGAAATATGTAGAGTGTGGGTTTAGGAAACAGAAAAAAACACCTGGTAACTACAGGTACCTCGGAGATATTGCAGGTTTGATTCCAGACCATTGCAATAAAGCAAATATAGTCATAAAGTGAGTCAAATGAATTTTTTGGTTTCCTACTGTATATGTAAGGTATGTGTATGCTATACTGTTGTCTATTAAGTGTGTAAGTATGTCTAAAAAACAATGTATTTCATTGTTAAAAATTGTTAACCATCATCTGAACTTTCAGTGAATCATCATCCTTCTGTCGGTGGAGGGTCTTGCCTCAATGTTGATGGCTGCTGATTGACCCGGGTGATGATAGCCAAAGATTGGGGGTGGCTGTGGCAATTCCTTAGGACAACCCTGAAGTTAACCAAATCAATCAACTCTATCATTCACAAACAATCTCTCTGTAGGATACAATGCTCTTTGATAGCATTTTACCCACAGTAGAACTCCTTTCAATCTTGAAATGAATCTCTAAAATCCTACTGCTGTTTTACCAACTAAATTTATGTAATATCCTAGACTGTCTGTTGTCATTTTGACAATGTTCACAGCATCTTCACCAGCAGTAGATTCCATCTCAAGAAATAACTGTCTTTGCTCAGTCAAAGAAGCAACTCCTCATTCATTCAAGTATGATCATGAGATTGTAGTAATTCAGTGACATCTTCAGGCTCCACTTCTAGTTCTAGTTCTCTTGCTCTTTCTCTGCACACACTTCCCCCATTGAAGTCTTGAACCTCTCCAAGTCATCTATGAGGATTGGAATCAACTTCTTTCAAATTCCTGTTCATGTTGATATGTCGACCTCTTCTCATGCATTACAAGAGTTCTTAAAGGCGTCTTAAAAGATGAATCCTCTCTAGAAGGTTTTCAATTTACTTTGCCCAGAGCTGTGGCTTTATGAAATGCATTTCTTAAAAAAAATAAGACTTGAAAGTCAAAATTACTCCTTGATCCTTGGGCTTCAGAATTAGTGTTAGCAGGCATGAGACATTAATCTCATTGTCTCCATTAGAGCTCTTGGTGATCAGGTACGTTGTCAATGAGTGGTCATATTTAGAAGTAATATTTTCTTCTGAGCAGTAGGTTTCAACAATAGGCTTAAAATATTCAGTAAACATGCTGCAAGCAGATATGTTATCATCCAGGCTTTGCTATTCCATTTATGGAACACAGTCAGAGTAGATTAGCATAATTGTTAAGGGCCCTGGGGTTTTTGGAATGGTCAATGAGCATAGGCTTCAACTTAAAGTCACCAGATGCGTTAACTCCTAACAAGAGAATCAGTCTGTCTTTTGAAGCTTTGAATCCAGGCATTGACTTCTCCTCCCCAGATATGAAAGTCCTAGATGGCATCTTCTTCCTATAGAAGGCTGTTTCATCTATACTGAAAATTTGTTGCTTAGTGTAGCCACCTTCATCTGCTATCTGAGCTCGCTCTTCTGGATAACTTGGCTCAACTTCTACATCAGCAAGTTCTTTACCTTGCACTTACCTGTTACAGAGATGGCTTATCTCCTTAAACCTCATGAACCAACACTTACTAAGGTCCAACATTTATTCCAGGACTTCCTCACCTCTTTCAGCCTTCATAGAATTGAAGAGAGTTAGGGACTTGCTCTGGATTAGGCTTTGGTTTAAGGGAATCTTGTAACTAGTCTGATCTATCCAGACAACTCAAACATTCTTCCTATTAACAATATAGTTGTTTTACTTTTTTATCATTCAAGTATTCACTGGAATAGCACATTTAATTTCCTCCAAGGACTTTTCCTTTGCATTCACAACTTGGCTAATTGGTACAAAATGTCTAGCTTTTGGCCTGTCTTGGCTTTCAACATGCCTTCTTTAGGATTCTTAATCATTTCTAGCTTTTGATTTAAAGTAAGAGACATGTGATCCTTTCACTTGGACACTTAGAGGCCATCATAGAGCTATTAATTAGCCTAATTTCAGCATCGCAGTGTCTAAGGAAAGAGAGGGAAGCTCAAGGAATGAGAGATAGGAGGCAGTCAGTGGATAAGTCAGAATACACACATTTATTAATTAAGTTCATCATTGTATATGGATGCAATTTGTGGTACCCCAAAATAATTACAGTGGTAATATCAAAGACTACTGAACATAAATCATCATAACAAATATAATAATAATGAAAAGTTTTGAAATATTATAAGAATGATCAAAATGTGACATAGACACTTAACATAAACATAACATAACATAACATAAACAAAGGATTTTAGAAAAATAGCACCAATAGGCTTGCCCAATGCAGGGTTGACACAAACCTTCAATCTAAAAACCATAATATCTGCAAAGCACAATAAAGCAAGCTGCAATAAAATGAGGTATAGTGTATTTTAAGTTGTATATATCCATTAACTTTATGATGTTCAGGTTCTTCTTGTGTCCAACTTGTATACCAATAACACCTACATATTGTGAAAAGTAAATGATATGACAGAGGCAAAGTATCTGGCACATAAGAGATATCAGATATATATTATTTTTACCATTTTCCTTCACAGTCTACACATTTATTGTGTTGTCTCAATCTCACCAGATTGGCTGGGATGGATTATATGTTGGGAATGGCAAATGAGTAGTAGTAGAAAGAAAAACATTTATTGAATACCAATTACATACACCAAGTCATTTGCATTTCTTCATTTAACTGGTGTATGCTGAAGTACAACCACTACTGATATTCTAATTGCCAAAGTCTGTGATCATTTCTTAAGCTTCATATGACAGAACATTCCTCCTAAATTTGGGAGTCAAGTTTATTATCTCTTCTAAGGCAGAATCCTTCAGTTTCTGGTACACCATTCTTTCCTGATTCTCGTTTCCATTATGGGCTTGTGCTTATCAGTCTTTTCCAGACCTCTCACATTTTGCACTTCAAGAGGTCTCCAGCGTTTCTTCCAACCAGGTATCTTCCCTCAGATGTATAAACACAAATGTGTCTGCATTTGGATAGACCCTAGACTCTTTAAACACACTAATATTGGACCTACTGATTTTCCCTTTTAAACTAGATATTTTTACAAATTTCCATCTTGGTTTTATGATCATAATCTTCTCAGAAGTGGTCATTGACTGCTGGCCATGTCACCTTCCCTAAATTCAAACAATCAACAAGTTCCTGACCATTTTGCTTCTAAAATATTTCTTGAATCCATCACCCACTTCTTATCCCTAACTTTAATCACTATCCTCTCAAGCCTCAGTTATTGTAAACCTCCAACTGCTCTTGCTTTTCCGTTCTTGAACTCTCATATTTAACCTGAACACATCCTTATTTCAGTGTTAAAAATCCAAATATAACCCTTCTCTACATGTTGAATTCACTGAAAATCTTTCTAGACTAGTTTGTCCAAACATTTATGCAAAATATTATGTTTTTGTTATTCATTATTCATTTTCTTTTAAACTATGATTTCCAAATAAACTAAACAAACTAATAGTGAAAAGTTACATTGTAAAAAAAAAAAAACACACAAAAATCATGAAGAACTTCAAAATATACTTCTAAAATTAGTTGTGGAGGTATATAGAATATAATGAAATACAATTTTAGTTTTGTAAGCATTTTGAAATAGGGCATATTTTACATTCTTTAATTTGTGAATAGAAAATCAATCACACAACTGCATTTTTTTTTCTCTTCTCACTTTAGACATTTGCAAAGTAACAGGTAATTTGATACAGAATCTATTCTATTTCTAAGATTAAGTAATTTATTTAGTAAATTCACTAATAGCAACTCATCAAAACTATTAAAAGTAGTATCAGCAAATAAAGAAATATAAAGTAATACATACAGGGCGCCTGGGTGGCTCAGTGGGTTAAAGCCTCTGCCTTCGGCTCAGGTCATGATCCCAGGGTCCTGGGATCGAGCCCCACATCGGGCTCTCTGCTCAGCAGGGAGCCTGCTTCCCTTCCTCCCTCTCTCCCTGCCTCTGCCTACTTGTAATCTCTGTCTGTCAAATAAATAAATAAAAAATCTTTAAAAAAAAAAAAAAAAAAAAGTAATACATACAGTGTCTTTAGTTCAACTAAATTACTGTTCTAAATATATTTTACAGAAAAAGAGTCTATTTTCATTTTTTTTTTGTTTTTGTATTCAATCTGGCTTCATGGTTTCTTCTATAAAATATATATATCCTAAAGCTGATGGTCTATTTTTTCCTATCTTCCAAAATAACACATCAATTTTTTATGGAACTATATAAATACTTCATTGACTTTGGTTTTCTTTCTTATTTTGAGGCTTAAAATTATCATCAGGATCCTGGGAACTCATTGAAATTTTTGGAAAAAGCTAGTAAGCTACATAAAGAGGGGGCGCCTGGGTGGCTCAGTGGGTTAAAGCCTCTGCCTTCGGCTCAGGTCATGATCTCAGGGTCCTGGGATCGAGCCCCACATCGGGCTCTCTGCTCAGCAGGGAGCCTGCTTCCTACTCTCTCTCTCTGCCTGCCTCTCTGCCTACTTGTGATTTCTCTCTGTCGAATAAATAAATAAAATCTTTAAAAAAAAAAAAAAAAAAAAAAAAGCTACATAAAGAAACTATAATTTAAACTCTGAAATGTTATTCCAAAGTACTATTTAGAATATGTGATGCTAACTTTAAATGTATTTTATGGTTTCTTTACTTACAAAAATATTTCTCAGGAGATCTAAATAAAAAACAATTGGCCTTACTTCCACATTTTGAAAAATTATAATTCTATATTAGAAGTGGAATAGCAAACATCTCATAATCTTACATTATCTTCAATATTGGTGGAGAACAACACTGTTTAACATGGGGGAGATTATACTTTTTTAGATATGTATTGTGTGGATGGGAGACAGAGGGCATGTGTATTACTGGAAATAGTATTGTTTTATATTTTTATTTGTGATTATGCAATTATTATTTCTTTTCTTCCTTGCACTATGCTTAAATATAAAGTGGCTTCTGTATTAGGGCTTAAACCTCTAAAGTAAAAAGAAGATGAGACTAGTATAATAAAGGTTCAAATGCAGAACAGTTTGGATGAAAGTATCCCTCTATTTGGTGCATTTTTATTTGTTCTTTCAAGAAATGTTCTTTCAAAGAAATGTACACAGTTTACCATGCAAATATCAGGAAAAGGTTTGGCTGATATCAAACTCCTAATGATCTCAACATATCCATTTTGAATCCAGAAATGTTCAGTGCCTTACTTCATCTCTTGTTTGTCTCTAATGTTTAACTAAAAGTGATGACAGACCATATCACAGTGGACACTGATTGTGATTGGACTTGTGTCAATTCTGATTTGTTGGGACCTATTCCATACTTGCTGTTAAATATTGTGACTATTACTCCTGCTTTTAAAAAGAGTTCTTACACGTTGTAAGGAATTATTTTCAAACAATGAATTAGATATGCCCTTGAAAGGAGTTAACAAAGACAATGTATAAATTGTCCTTTGATGGTGTAAGAACTAATACAGGGCTATATCCCCCTTTTACACTTGATAACATACAACTGCATAAACTTAAGAGACAGAATTTTTAACTAGAATTTATAGGGAAGATAAAGATTAATCCTACAGTAATTTTATGCAGGAAATAAAATATTTATGTAAAATTTGAAATCAATCACCTAAATAGCAACACAAAAAGGCTTAAAAGGCTTCTTCAAGGAAGAGCTACAGCTATCTCCACATTTAAAACCAACCCTTGGGACGCCTGGGTGGCTCAGTTGGTTAAGCAGCTGCCTTCGGCTCAGGTCATGATCCCAGCGTCCTGGGATCGAGTCCCACATCGGGCTCCTTGCTTGATGGGGAGCCTGCTTCTCCCTCTGCCTCTGCCTGTGCTCGCTCTCTCTCTCTCTCTCCCTCTCTCTCTCTGACAAATAAATAAATAAAATCTTTAAAAAAAAATAAAAAAAATAAAAAAAATAAAAAAAATAAAACCAACCCTTTCCAAAAATAGTCAATGATATTGTAATGGTGTTACATGATGACAGAAGGTAGATACTTTTTTTGTTGAGAAGTATAACCTACAGAGATGTTGAAGCACTATGTTGTGCACCTGAAACTAATGTCGCATTGTCAAGTATACTACAAAAAATGAATGGTGTATGTGTGTATATATATACATACACACACACATACACACACACACACACATACGCATACAATGGGATATTTTCCAGCCGTGAAGAATGAAGGGCATCCCACCATATGTGACAACATGGATGGACCTTGAGTGCATTTTATGCTAAGCGATACAGGTCAGGTAGAGGAAGACTAATACTGTGTTATATCAGACATTTGTGAAATTTAAAAAAAAGCCAAATTTGTAAAACAGAGTAAAATGGTGGTTACTAGGCGATGAGGGGTGGGGTTATAGGATATATGTTGTTCAGGGGTACAAACTTGCAATGAATAACAAATAAGTCCTAGAGACCTAATTTACAGTATAGCGAATAGAGAACAATATTATATTATAATCATCAAATGTGCTAAGAAACTAGAACTTAATCTAACCACTAAAAAGAAATGATAATTATATAACATGATATGTACTAATTATCACTACAATATCAATCATGTTACAATATATAAATGTATCAAATCAACATGTATGTACCTTAAATTTATAGTGCTATGTATTACATATATATCAATTAAAAATAAATTTTAAAAGTCCATTTCTGGGTTCTGTTTTTTTTTTTTTTTTTTTAAGATTTTATTTATTTATTTGACAGAGAGATAGAGAGCACATTAGAAAGAGTGGCAGGCAGAGGGAGAGGGAGAAGCAGGCTCTCCGCTGAGCTGGGAGTCCAATGCGGGGCTCTGTCCCAGGATCCTGGGATCATGACCAGAGCCAAAGGCAGACACTTAACTGACTGAGCCACTCAGACACCCTGGTTAGTTCTGTTTTTTAAGAAATATTAATTTTAGGGGCACCTGGGTGGCTCAGTGGGTTAAGCCTCTGCCTTCAGCTCAGGTCATGATCCCAGGGTCCTGGGATCAAGCCCAGCATAAGACTCTCTGCTCCATGGGGAGCCTGCTTATCTGCCCCCCTGCCTGCCTCTCCGCCTACTTGTGATCTCTGTCTGTCAAACAAATAAATAAAATCTTAAAAAAAAATATTAATTTTAATCATCCAGAAACATCCTTCAAATATTCCAAAAGATTAAGCTTTATTTTTATTATAAATTATCCTTTAACATGTCCCAATAATTTTATTTAATTTTATTTTTCTATGAATCTAGTAAAGTAAAATTATAGAAGAACTTATAATTTATTAATATTATTTTTCATGGAGAAATACGCATGTTCTAAGAGCATATTAGTACACTGATGTTAAACTGTTTCCTATTGAAAATTCTTTCCATCATAAAGGAATTTTTTAAAGTCCATAAGAGAAATAAATGTTAAAAGTATTTTTCTTTTTGCCACTTGGAAGAAGGCATAAATAAGTTCTTACTCAATGTTCTTTCTTTAACTAAATTCATTTATAATCATAGTACAATAACTAAGTAAATTATGTTTCTTAATAGGGCTCTGTAGGATCCAGAGCAATGAAGTGAACAGAGAGAAAAATGGCTGTCAGAACACAGAACTCATCCCCATAAAACTTTTTGTGGATAAAACCCATCAGGTTTCTAGTTTAGCATGTCAAGAGACAACTGAAGACTTTACAAACCTATAGCTTCCCACATGTATTTAAAAACATTTTAATCAGTCTTGGATGAAGTAACTTTCATTACAAGAAGAGCTCTTTTTTTTTTCCCCTGTTGCTGAATGATCTGTGACTCCACACATGACTTTGGTGAGCACTATGATCTCTGATATAAGACCGACTCAGAACAATGTCTTCTTTACTTTGTGCCTGATGAGGGTCCCAAGCAAGAACAAAAGCAAGCACAATGTCCTCGTACTTCGTGGTTAAATCCATTGTGCTTGAAAATGTGTGGCTGATATCAAGGCTCAATGTTTGAAAAATAGGTTTTTACATTGCCCTTGGCAGCAACATATGAATCAAAACTGCTTTCTTCTAACTTTCTAGACCTATAGTGCCAACTTAACACTAATACACACAAATTCTGATACAAACTAAATAGCAAAAGCAAGTACTGAAGAATTCAAGAATCTTTAAATAAACTCCACAAAATTAAAATCGCAAAAACAATGAAGGTATTAAGGTATAGGTGTTAACAAATGTGTTTAGAGTTGTAGTTAAAAATATAACTTTCTTGAAGATCTTAAATGACTAGAGAGGGTGTTTTTAGTTAACAAAAACAATATCCTGGACAACGTGCATTAATATATTTAAAATCTAAATAAGCAGACATTTATCTGAGAAAGCATAAATTAGCACAATTATATGAAAAAGATATAGGTGCACACAATAAACGCACACATACACTCTTCAAAGACCAGTAGTTATGAAAATAATGTGAAAGATTTATCAAAGAAAATAACCCATAATAGCTCCTTCACCACAGAATTCAAATGCTAAGTTACTTCAAACGTCCAATGCACAGTTAATTTCCCGTGTATAAATACTACGGATTAAAGAAATGAAATCTCTCCAATCTGATAAAAAAGCATAAGAATAAAATTTAAAATGACTTTTAAGGGGCGCCTGGGTGCTTCAGTGTGTTAAAGCCTCTGCCTTCGGCCCAGGTCATGATCCCAGGGGTCCCGGGATAGAGCCCCACATCGCTCTCTGCTCAGCGGGGAGCCTGCTTCTCTTCCTCTCTCTCTCTGTGCCTGCCTCTCTGCTTACTTATGATCTCTGCCTGTCAAATAAATAAATAAAATCTTTTAAAAAAATGACTTTTAATGTATGAAAAATTATATATTTTATTAGAATTCAACAGCATTTAACAAGTGTCATTGATTAAAATGAAATAGAAATTCAAAGATGGTTTAATTTGAGGGAATGCATCCATAAGTTTTTACAATTTATATCTATATCTATCTGTCTGTGTATATATATACATACTGTTTTACAGATGAAAAAACTGGGAGTCATAAATTTAAATATAATGCCAAAGGTTACACACCCAGTGTAGAACTATTTCTAGAATCTATACTTTCAGCCAATAAATTATGCTACCCCACATAAAACGGAAGTTCTGTAAAGGAGTTACACACAAACGTACCCACACAATCAAAATTAGAAGCAAGCAAGTCTAGTATGCAGGCTAATAGTTATAGTGATTAAGCATCCAATAATTCTGATACTCTCAGAGAAAGAAGTAAAATGAGAAAAAGATTGAGTTACAAGAGTCCCAATTTCTGAAAAAAGGAGACTTGAGTTGTACAAAAAAATTCAGATGAGGATGTAATGGAAACTATGAGCCACAGGACCAAAAAAACCAACCTGGTATTTTTTATTAGCATTCTATAAATCACCCAGTCAGGCTAATTTACATGTCATGTCCTCACATAGTTACCATTTTGTGTGCATGTTGTGTATGGTGAGAACATCTGGCTCCTATTCTCTTAGCAAGTCTCTAATATTCAAAATGGTGTTATTAACCATAGTTGACATGCGGTACCTTGGATCTCTAGACTTATTCAACCTTAGTAACTGTGATTTTACATCCTTTGATCAACTTCTCCCCCACTTCCCCGATCTCCTCACCCTTGGTAACCACTTTTCTACTCTTTGGTTCTATGTACTCAACCTTTTAAAGATTCTCCACATAAGAGAGACCATGCAGTTTTTTTCTTTCTTCTTCTGGCTTATGTCACTTAGCATAGTGTTGTCCGGGTTCATCCGTGTTGCTGCATTTGGCAGAATCTTCTGCTTTAGTGTACACATGGAATGGAATGTTACATATCACAATTTCTCTATTCACCCAACACTGAACACTTAGGTTGCTCTCATACTTTGTAAATAATGCCGCAGTGAGCATGGGAATACAGACATCTCTTTGAGATACTGATTTCATTTTCTTGGTTATATACCCAGAAGTGGTATTGCTGATCATATGGTAGTTTTTTTAGTGTTTGGAGGAAGTTCCATACTATTTTCCACAATGGCTATTCCAATTTACAGTGTACAAGTGTTGCCTTTCCTCCACATCCTCATCAACACTTGTTTTCTTTTATATTTTTGATAATGTTGAAATATTTTATGGGTTCTCTTCATTTCTCTTGCTGTCTCCATTCCAACTCAATATTTCAAACTATGACGGTGTGTAAGTGTGTTTAAATGCATGTTGAGGTGAGGGTAAAAAGCATTAAAATGATATTATTTAAAATTAATAAAATTTTTAAGAGATTAGATACACAAAAACCATAATAACCATATAGAATACATAATTATTTTTTTAAAAGTATTTGGGGGATTAGAATACTCAAATTTGAAACTAAAAGGAAATGTCATTTAAAGGGTCTTCTGAATCTAGCCAATCAAGTGAATAACCTAATGGAACACTTATGGCATATCACAGGTCTACAGTTTACTGTGTTTACAGACCACTTCTGTGTAGATCATCTAAAATATGTCTAGGGTATATCCATTTGAAACTAGATTTACCAGCTACAAAACAAACACTTTCTAAGGTCCTTTCCATTGCTCTTACTCTTTGGTCCTGCAAGTCCCTCCTAAGATGTAGGATTGCATTGTATATTATATGAAAGTTCTGTGGAAAATGTTCTTTTCATAGACCATGGTCACAACTTGAATCTCTTATTAACCTGAGTATATAAAATATATTAGCTTAAAAAATCATCTGAAATGTCAATCATCTTTGAATGAAATTGATTAACCTTCTAAATAATCATTCTCTGTGTGTACTAAATGATAAACTTTAAAAAATGGTGACTGGGGGGGCAGAAAGTAATACACTATAGGAACCTAGAAGCATATGGCCTTTGTAATCTTGATTTTATGGGTTCAAAAATAGAAAAGTGTATCATTAAGTTACCAATTGAAGAAGGGGTGTGCTTATTTACCTAAGTAAATTCAGAATCTGGAATTTCAAAAATATAAGCTATTTTTAAAATTTTTGTTAGTTGACTGTATATACTTGGACCAATTTGTGCATATTCATTATTGAATACATTAGGAGAACAGAGGAAAAATTTTTTCTATTTCATAAAGGAAATGCATTTTTATTAGTTTTTATAGATTACAGGTAGTTTTGAAGAATTTATTCTGCTTTAATATAGTGAAAACATAATATGGTGTCAATTTAGGCTCAAATGCAGGAAACCAGAAAGATTTTAAAACTATTTCACTATTGGTAGTTTCTTCCTCACATTCCTAAAACAGAGATGTTATCAAATAGAATTTCCTGCACTGCCAAAGTCAGTCTACTGAAGGCATGCTTCTAATGTAAATGGCAGTTGAAAGATTAGAAATGATATTGAACTAAGTTTTACATTTCCCATGTCTCTTGGCCTTTGACACTGTGTAGAAATGGCATTCACAATTTTCTGTACTGCTTTTCCACAGAAGCTAGCAAAATCCTGTACTCGCTTTGCCCTGACAATCCATCAGAACAGGATTATTTTAAATTCTTCTTGCCTCTCTTTCCACACACAATTGAACACAAGTGATCTTTATCCCCTGACAATATGACTTTAAGAAAAGTTTCCTTCTGGACATATTAATACAAACATTGCCCAGAGAATCTGAGCAACATGAAACAATCATTGTTTACTCACAAGAATCCTCTTCTCAAATATGTTACTTTTCATATTTAAAGCATATTAAGTTCCTTTTGCAGTTTGTGGGAGGATAGGATATATTGATCAACATCAAACATACCTTCTCATTCAAGCATAAGTTCAAAAGTAGGAGCCTTCTTTTTTTTTTTTTTAATTTTATTTATTTATTTGACAGACAGAGATCACAAGTAGGCAGAGAGGTAGACAGAGAGGGGAAAGCAGGCTCCCTCCTGAGCACAGAGACCAACACAGGGCTCGATCCCAGGACCCTGAGATCATGACCTGAGCTGAAGGCAGAGGCTTAACCCACTGAGCCACCCAGGCACTCCAAAAGTAGAAGTCTTCTTGAAGGGAAACCTTGTTGAAGAGTGTGATGTATCAGAGGACTATGCTAATTATGATACTCCTTTTCAAATGTTCTTAATAGTCTCCCGTGAAAAGAATGAGACATGGATATTGAATACCAAGGTAAGATTTACTTTGTACCTGAAGTGATTTTCAGAGGAAAATGTATTCAATTATATAAATAGGGAGTGGGTATAAGGAAGATAGAGATATTAAAGTAGTTCAGTTGAAGGAAAACTATAGTTATCTCTTAATTATATGGGGGCTGATTAATATATCCAAGGTCATGCTGAATATCCTAATTTGGACTATGCTAGAAAGAGTGGATAGGGGATATGGAGGGTGGGAAATCCAGAAGGAAGCAAGCTCTGAAGCTGGACATAAGCTGGTATAGGGAACAAAGGAGAGGCTTAAAGAACAGGTTCTTGGGAGGCAGCTTAGACCTTTTCTTCCACCACATGTTTTCTTTGTGCACATTGCCTAATGTTTAAGCACTAGCTCACCATGAATTTCCGAGTCAATTTGCTTTTCAGTATTAAAGTTGACTTAGTTGCCTTATTAAAGGTGATATGATAACATAGGTTTCCATTTTTTAAATCTTAAATATTACCTAGTAAGTAAAGACCAATAGAAATGGTATGATTAAAGTTCAAAGGTTTTATAATCATTATATTGTACACCTAAAACTAATATTACATTGTACATAACTAACTGGAATTTAAACAAAAACTTTAAAAAATACCCTTTATCTGTAATAAAATATTTGTTGTGGTACTGTAACATGGAATATCAAGTACAGCGTGCTTGCTCAACAAAATGTGTAGTTTATATCGAATGAACTTCATATTAACTAAGATTTTTCCTATCTGCTAATCAATTATTTGTATTTGCCGTAAAAAGGGCAACAAAATTCAATTCTCTGCATTAAGGACCCACAGTAATAACTATTAAATTACAAGATTCATATGATTACAAAATATATGATAAATGATGATGATGCTCTATAAAATAGTCTTTGACTTAAAGGAACATCTATCCCCTGTATTTGCTTCCTTATCTATAGCTATGAAGAAGTGAAACTGCCATGGAGATATTTTTTAAAGGCATAAACAGTATTCAAACATGTAAATAATACTGTATAAGTTACAATAAATGATCTACAAAAGATCAAATTGTATACAATAACACATAGGAAGTTAAATGTATTTCATTATGTTATTATTAGACATCAAACCAATAAAAAGAAAGATCTAAGGACTCCAGGCCGAGTCAAAAGAAAGTTTAATTTATGAAATCATTTCATAATGAATTTCTACACACACACAGTATATGAGGTAGACATTTTTATTTTAAAAGGATTGTATTGACTAGTTTCGCATCTGATCGAACTACTTTATCACTTACTACTTTACCACTGACTTGCTCCAAAATTTAAAAAAAAGGAAAATCAAACACATTTTCGACACAATAATTTATAGAAGGTATAGCTTTAGATTTCCCATATATGATGAACATGTAGGAAAGAAACATCCAACTGTTACTCTCAAGATAAATAGAAATTAGAAAAATGTTACTTGCTATAATAGTTGCGACTTAAAAGAAAGGTCATTTACAATGTACTTACTATGGGGTATTACTATTAAGTAGTAAACCTCATTTTGTATTTAATGACAACATTTATTGCAAGACATCTTAATAGGGAAAACAAATGCAAAACTATAAATAAATTTTCATCACTTACCTCTCTTAACATTTCTGCTTGTACTTGTGGACTTAAATGAAGGACATGGGCAACGTCCTTCACATCTGACTGAGATCTGTTTTCCTAAGACACATGCCTGATGCTCTAGTTTGCACTGTATACAAAGAGAAAAAAAAATAATTATTTAGATACATTTAGTTATATCAATACAAAGTCAAGAAAGGGGCAATAGCACACTGGTAATTCTATTACACGTGCTATGGAAAAGACAAATGGAAAAATAGTATGGAAGGAAGAACATTACACCTGATTTCAATTCTATGAGTACGGATTCCTAAATGCGACATTTGGAGTTGGTTTCTTAAATGTTCTCAGCCTTGATTTTCTCATATAGCATTGGAATAATAACACTGAATCTACAGAGCTTTAAGAAATAAATAGGTGGTCTTCCTAGAGTGGTAGCTACCATGAACTGGGCTCTCAGTTGTTAACAAAGTCTGAATTATATTAATCAAAATTATTATGGCACATGAAGTTTTGTTTTGTTTTCTTTAGTTTAGCTAAATTTTGTTTTGGTTTTGTTTGTAAACATTACTCTTTGTAGGATTTTAAGCCTGAATATCCTTAACTCGTTAATATTTCAGAACTGTTCAATTTAACATGATTTAAAAATTGTAAACCTACTCCATCTTTTAAGAGGCAATAATTGCCTTCCTACTCTAAAAGAAATAGATCTTGCCAATTCTGAAGTAATGTGATTTCTTTAATGGCTACGTCCATAAATTTACTCAGTGCAAATTATTTTCAAATTAAATAGGGCAGACTTTCTGGCTCCAATCGACAAATGTACCAGTGACTAATTTAATTCAGCTTCAGCTGATACCAAGAAACAGTGAGTACACCCCGTGACTAATCACATTACTCATATCTGTAAAACATTTTTTCTTTGTCAAATAACTCTCTAATGGACAGGCAAAATTCATAACTAGCCTTTCAGCAAATGAGTTAAAATTATTATACTTGGATTATATATGTAATGGCTTGATGGGGCCTTTTTGGAGGAATAAACCCTTTCAAAAAATAATTTTTTTATTATTATTCAATGTTTCAGTAATTAAGGAAATGATTTTGACTTGTAAAATCACAGTGAATTTTGAATGTAATTAAAATGCCCAATGGCTAAATCAAAAGTAAAAATAGATAAGAAATTAAAAGCACTTTAATGATAAGTTATATAAAACTTTGAGAACTTAAATGTAATATTTTTTACTCTAACTTCTTTTAACTTAATATTTTAGAACCCTGGATCTAGTTATATGAAATTCTGACTCATGACATAATTTAAGAAAAGTTCAAGAACAATTGTAAATGGTATGTGAACAAAGTCAAAAGTCAATATTAATTATAACTAATATTAAAATTTAAAATTTGAAAATATGTTAGCTGTCTTCAAAAATGTGTTATGCCATACTCATTTATATTCTAAATGTGGTTTATTTTAAAAGTGATTTTTTTAATTCAAAGAAAATGAAAGCTTGAAAGTAACTGAGTGAACAACAAAAATACATGAGCTGTGAGTTTAAAAAGTTTCAACTCTTAGATAACTTTCTTTGACATTAAAAAAAATTTCTAAGCTGTCTAAAATTTGCATGTGATGAAATTACAGCTTTGAAAAAGAATTACTTTATAGATAAAACAATTTCTTTTTCAGAATGGTTCTATCAAACACTTTTTTTCCTGTTTACATTTCTATAAAGACCAACAGAATCAGAAGGAAAGCAAATCTACCCCATTGTTGATAGTTGTAAGAATCTGTTTCCTGTAATCAGGAAACCAGTTAGTTTTATTTACTTATGGATTGATTTTCAAAAAACAGCATCATGAAGAATTTTATCCAAAGAATGTTAGGACATTAAAAGTACTATTTTAAAATATTTTTTAGCTACACCTACTGATTGGATTTCTAATTAATGACATTCAATTTACCTAATTATCACAAAGCTGAAATATTTATAAAGGTATAAGTGAACTAAAATATCACATAAAGGGCATGCTCATTAGTTTATAATTACCAAAAAATGGAAATTCTGTAGAGAAAGACATGATTAATGCATTCCTGATTATCTAAGACCCTGAGTATTGAGAATATTTTAGGTAGGAGTTACTGTGAAAAGCAAGCCTGCAAAATGATTTTTTAATGGTCAAAGTTGACACTTGTCAGGGAAAGCAAGTTAAAGTCATTTGTTTAATCACAGGATCAAAGAAGAAAATATGATCTTACTATAGGAGAGATCTGGTCTGCCCATACCAAAGACTCCAACCATCAGGGTAATAGACATTGGGACAGGCTATTATTGTAGATTTTTAAGATAATGCAATCACCATGGCCTTGTTGAATGGCTTTGATCAGAGGTTCTCAGTTGAAGTCATTTTGCCCCTAGGGGACATTTGGAAACCTTTTTGGTTGTTAGAGTTGTGAAGGAGGGATTGTAGCTAGCACTTACTGGAGGCGAGAAATGGTGCTAAACATACTTTGAGACATAAGTAAGGCCCCCAAAATAAAGCATTATCTGACCTCAAATGTCAATAGTGTCCTGATTCAGCTCTGGACAATGAATAATTAACTAAACTCTCAGAATCCCTTCCATATTTCTTTAGGAATTTTTTCTTGGTCATTCATTAAAGTAATGCAGTAAGATTTAAAAACAAACAAACAAACAAACACAATGGCATAAACTACCAGTTACAAGTTCTTAAATTATCCAGAAAAAAAAAAAAAAAACAGAAACAAACAAACAAAAGACAAATCAGCTAAAACAAAATACACAGCTTATAAATGATGACTTTCACTGATGTATCCCTCTGTGTCAAACACTGTGTTACGCAGTTTGATGCATTATATTTTGATCACTGAGGTAAGACAGATATATTTTTTAAAAAATAAGTCTTTCAGGGGCTCCTGGGTAGCTCAGATGGTTAAGCATCTGCCTTCAGCTCAGATCATGATCTCAGTGTCCTGGGATCTAGCTCAGAGGAGAGTCTGCTTCTTCCTCTCCCTCTGCCTCTCCTCCTGCTTGTGCTCTCTCTTTCTCTCTCAAATGAATAAATAAAATCTTAAATAAATAAATAAAGTCTTTCAAATAAAGCTAAAAAAATTTTATGCAACTGATCAAAAATGTATGGCTAACATGGAATTTGAGCACTATTTTATAGTGCTTCTCATGGAGAACAAGTATATAATTAGCAGTAGCTAAAAATTGCAACAATGTTCTGCTTCTTTTTGTAATGATAAAAATTTTGATTCAAATGAAAAAAATAAATTGAAAATTTGGAATATGATGAATCACTTTTTTAGTGTTCGTTTCAATCTACCTTGTACTAAAATATTACATTATATATCTTTATCAATATCTGAGACATGATCTGAGCTCTCATGAATAGAATTCCTCATAGTCTGCTCTAATAAACTCCTTTGCAAGTATAAGTCTTTTCTTGAGTTTTTCTGATCCCCACTTTGGTGTTTCCCATGCAAAGACAACCAGAGGAGGAAAAAAAAAAACTTGATTTAGACTTTAACCCATTCATTCATTGGGATTTACCAATTACATGCACATGTTATTATTGTAGCATAAATAACAAGCAGGGAGTTAAGCATAGCAAAAACTTTTGGCAACCCTATGCCCTAAAGTGAACACTACCCCATTGTTTTCTCTGTCACTCTACTTTTCATTAAGAAACAACACCCCATTTATTTTGTACAAATGTCTCCTTTTCTCACCAGAAATTTTATTTTGGGAAACTAAATTTTACATACCAATGTTATAGCATACCTCTTAATCTAGGGTCAACCTGTGACATGAGGCAGGTTAAACTCATCTTCCTAATTTTTTTAATTTATTTTTTAAATTTCTTTTCAGTGTTCCAGAATTCATTTTTTATGCACCACACCCAGTGCTCCATGCAATACGTGCCCTCCACAATACCCACCACCAGGCTCACCCAACCTCCCACCCCTTCCCCCAAAAACCATCAGTTAGTTCCTCAGAGTCCACAGTCTCTCTGAGGAGAGAGAGGTAAATCCTTTACAGAGACAACACTAGAGATGTGAGCATAGATGCTATTAAGCAAAATCAAAATGAGAAAAGAACCAAAAGAGTCCTGAGAATGTTAAAGTCTATAAGCAACATTTATGGCTAGATGCTATGCAAGTCGATTTCCTCTTACACCTCAAAATGTTTCTATCAGACATCTAGAAATTGGGTATTAAAAAGATTAGTTGAGGGCCCCTGGGTGGTGCAGTTGGTTGGGTGACTGCCTTCGGCTCAGGTCATGATCCTGGAGTCCCAGGATTGAGTCCCGCACAGGGCTCCCTGCTCAGTGGGGGGAGTCTGCTTCTCCCATTCCCTCCCCCATCCCATGCTCTCTCTCTCTCTCTCATTCTCTCTCTCTCTCTCAAATAAATAAAAATCTTAAAAAAAAAAAAAAGATTAGTTGAATTTAAGCTGGGATGAGATGACATAAGGACAGTAAGGAGCCTTTAACCCAGGTTAATAAATTTATAATCCTTGTCATGTAGTCATGAACCAGTTAAAATACTGTATCAGTTGGCAACTAGACTATCTGACTAAGGAGAACAGCCAGGAAAAAATGAAACAACAAATGTACATTATTTTTGAATCAATATATCTCTGATGTTCCAAACAGGAGTTATTATTACACATATTTTATTTTTCTTTCCAAATTGAATGCATCTCAATATATCAAAAAGAAATTTCTCATTTGGCACTGACCTTACGGTATCTTACAGTGCAACATGAGAACATACCAAGAAGAAAGCAACCTGACACATGGATTATGGACTCAGAACTGATGCACTACTGTTTCAAATGGTTTCTCTTTGAAGAGTACCTGAGTATGTACATGGGATGGCTGTATTACATTCTGCCTTAAATTTGGTTTAATCCAATGTAGTCTTAGGATGTCAGGATTGTATATTCCCTCACCTAAACTGAGATTGTGAATCTATGCATATAAAGAAACCTTGCTGTTGTTTATATGACTAACTGATTTACTTGAGTTATAAGGTCATGTGCTATCAAGTGTCTCGATTTTGTGATCTGTGTTCACAATGCAGTGTTCATATATGCATTTTCCTCCTTGTCAGGATGTTGTAAACAGATATCTTAGACTACAAAACCTGGTAATAGATTTAGAAATTTTAAGAATCAAAAATACAGGGTGTTTATTTTATAATTATTTCCTTCTCATAAGTTGTACAAATTTTGTCATCAAACCAAAATTCTTGTTTAAATTATTCCAGACAAAACATGCTTTCAATTATAAGTAATAGTTTCAATTAAAATAAAACCTATAAAACACAGTTGGATGACTTATATAATATATACATAACATCAATGAAATCATTTTAACTTACTTTGATTTTTATTTTCATTGTTTATGTTAGTATAAAATATGGGCATTGACAGATAACCACTCAAACTTTCCAAGAAGGGTGCAGAGTGGTTAAAAATAATTAAGAAATGGGTGAAAATAGAAGGTCATGATACCAAGTACTCCAAAAAATTAGGTTTATATATGAGAAGAAATTAGTTTTACAGATATAAATGGAAGTGATTTTTTTTTCTTTTTCTTTTTCTTTTTCTTTTTTTTTTTTTTTTTTTTTTTAAGAATGGCAATAAGGGGCACCCAGGTGGCTTAGTCATTTGAGCTTCTGACTCTTGGTTTCATTCAGCTCAGATCATGATCTCATGGGTCATGGAACTGAACCCAGTGCGGGGCTCTGTACTCAGCAGGGAGTCTGCTGGAAAATTCTCTCCCTCTGTCCCTCCCACTGGAGCATGCTCTCTCTCTCTCTAAAATAAATCTTAAAAAATAAATAAATAAAAATAAAAGAATGGTAACAAGTAATAAGGGATGTATTTTAAAAGAACACACAAGGGCATGAAAGATTCAGAACAGAAAGTTAAATTTAGCTAACAAGAGAAAAGACTCTGAAGACCTCAAAGTTTTCAATGACTTTAACAATCATATAAACATAAAAATATTAAGGTGTGGTAGCTTGGGCATACATTTCAATATCTATGGGGTTTACACAGTTAAATTTTCACATTAAGTATTTCAATGAACATAAGTTTGAGGAAATTTCTTGTTTATTATGCTTAAGAAATACTGAGAACCTATTTAAAATTATGCACTATTCTTATAGCTAAGATACACGCTTAATGGTCTATCGTTCCTGAACAGTTTTATGCACTGATATCAGTGATAAACTTTGGAATATCCTGGAATGGAAAGATAGGGAAACAGCGGTGCACAAACGAAAAGGTATAATCAGCGGTTTTAACAAAAAGTTATAATCATATAAGACTTAGTTTTTCCACTATGTAAACTTTTCCTCTTGAGCAAACCTGAGGGAGTAAACTTGGGAAGACATTACTTCTGGAGCGCCCTCTATTGACTCACTACAGGAATACATGTGCATCTAAGACCACAGCTCATCTGCACCTTTGGAAAGGAAGAATCCTGGCAATGTTGACTATGGAAAAGAGGAAGGACCTGCTAACTGGGGTGATCAAAACATTATGAGGGATGAGTTTCATTATGAGGGGTGAGTTTATGTAGGAAAGGTGAAGATAAAAAGGAAAAACAACAAGAGTAAGGTGAGACAAAGATAGTGGAAAAAACCTAATTAACCTTTCAGAAGTTAACAATTTCTTAAGTATTCTAAATAAACAAGTATCCTTCTAGGATGTACATGAATACAAATATATCTATAACTAATTCCAAGTGTGTGTATCTCTACATATATTTTAATACACATTAAAATATATAAAATCTATACATTTTTAAAACTAAAAAACAAAATAAACATAACTCAATATGAGTTCATACTGATACCTCCAATTCCAATCCAACATCTCAGAATTCTGTCCAGCCTCCCATTTTCTGTATTTGTAAGTACCTTCTCCAATAATAAGAAACATGGATTTACTTATATGATCATTCTATTTTCTTAATTGTCTAAGAGAACAATCTCATAGCTTGCTGGCCATCTCTTAAGCATAGAAATTCCAGGAACATTCCCCACTAAATACCCCACATGTCCACGCTATATTACAAAGTTCAACCCTTCTCTATTCACCACTGTGCAGTGGATCCACTAACTTTGGGCCAGGAAGAGGAAGAAAGTAACCCAACTTTTTTTTTTTTTTTTCTTTCCCTGAATCTCCACTAATAACTAAGAGAAGAGTGTTGGAATCTTACAATGTGTGAGTGAAATTTGATAATGTCTCCCTATAGAAATTGCTTTACAGACCTTGAAATTATTTTATTATATACATGTAAGATGAGATTTATTCTATTAGATTTTCTAGGTGAATTAACATGATAATTGTTCTGTAGTAATCCTCTTCATCTTTTATGGCTTTCATTGGGAAATCTAGGGTTTTTTTTGGACACTGTAGAGCTACCCTACTATTTTATAGTATTGGAAGACAAGTTCCTGTAGATCTCCTTTGTTTCTGTATATCTCAGGAGCAGAGGCATTTGATAGCCTTTTGTTTGGTATTGTATCTGATTTTGTTTGTATGGTAATATCTTTGCAAGGTAGAGATAATTCTGCCTCCTATTGGGAAGAAAGGGCAGGTTTGTTTGCTTCCCAGTAAAATAAAAATAATGTCTCCCAATAGGGTAAAGTTTGAGCAGGCTTGTTTGCAGCCCATTATGAAATATCTACATTTCCTTAGCTGTGATACAAACCCAATGTGTGTGGAACATCCAACTAGGCTACTCTGCATAGTCCTTTGGGACTTGTAGGGAAAGGAGAATTGTTGCAAATATAAACATTATTCTCCTTGTGTCATAAGTAATAAGTTGCTTTGTCTCTGACCCGGGAGTCTTAGGTCTTCTGCCAGTATTCATAAACTGTGGCATGTATTTGCAAGTAGGGTAAAAATCTTAGACCTTTCACAGTTCTTTTGTCAATGAGAATAGGATGCTTCTGGAGATATGGCTTTCTGGAAGTGAAAGGATATTAAGTACCATGGATCAGAAGGTATGAGAAGACTGTCCTTGATCCAGGAGTGAATATTCAGAATGCTCTCACCTGAGTCACGAGCCAAAAGTGGAAAAAGGATCACCCTACTGTTCTATCTGCTACTGAAAATTCTGAGCCTGAGCAGCAAGAAGTAGGATTGGCTGAAACTGTTCAAATAGTGCTTTGGTTATCGTTCACTAGCCTCCGGCAGGTGGAGGAATCTAGTGTTATATTGATATTAGGGTCAAGGTTTATCTATTTCCAAATGAGACAGAAGCCATGTACACTCATCCAAATTGTACTGGAGAACTTTGGAGTAGGTGAGAGATTAAAAAATCTGTGACTATGTTGGATGCAAGCACCATCCATCACGCCTGGATCTATTGGGGAAGGTGACCCTGGATTCAACTGATGGGGCTTGGGCACACTTGCAATATTGAAGGTAAGCCAACATGACATTTCTTGTGGGGATTTTTTAACCAATTCAGTGCATGTTGCTGTTGCTTCTACAGCCTAATGTGTAATAGGTATTGATGTACCATAATAAACTCAAACGTTCTCTACACAGATGATGTCCTGTTGTTGGAAAGTCAGAAGCTTCAGTCTCAATAATTCAGACTGTAATATTATTATACTTCTGTCAGCAAGAATGGCTGAATGAACTCCTGACAAAATTCAGAAGCCCATTTGCTAAGTAAATGTCTTTTTTTTTTTTTTTAAATGACCATTTGGATGGATTCACAACACTCAGTCTCACCAATAGTGAAGGAAAACTGTTCTCTTGAGTCATCACCACCAAAAAGCAGTCCAAGCACCTAACTGGGCTCTTCAGGTATTGAAAAGAGTATGCTCCTGCCTTGATCATTTTACTTTTTCCCTTTATATCAGCCAAACCAACAGGCTTATTTAGAAGCTATCCAACAAGCTATGTTATATCCCTGACCTTTAGGGCCCCACTATCTTAAAGGACCCTTTCAGCTACAAGTCTCTGTTGGCACTTTTTTCAGATCGTGCTCTTCCTATTCCAGTTCTATCTGTTGATTCTGGTGAAGGCATTTTGTCCTGTGAAACCAACATGTGTCATATGTTTGACTTTTTGGACATTCTGTAGCCTGAAAACAGTACAGGTTTTATCATAAAGTTACTAAGCAGGCTGGCAAGTAAGGCATCTAACAGACCTTCCATGCCCCTTTATTGTCCATGGGCATCTGATATTGTAAGCATTTACTTGGTCTCTTAAAAAAAAATCTCAAAAATTTTTCTGACTCTGCATCTCTCACTTTAGCAAAGCAGTTTTGTCCCTGAATTTTGCTGTCTCCAGAAAAGGAACTTATCCTCTCAGCTGGTTTCTTAGTAATGAATAGGATGAAAAGAGGTTTTACTTATCTATCTTAAACATTCAGGCTTTTTCTTTCCTTCTTCTAATAGCTACCTCACGCTGGCCTGGTTGCTGTACCCTGAAGGTGACAGTCTGTCTAAAGGGGACCTTCGAAATTCAAGCTTACTTTTGACTCAGCCATCTGGATTGTCTTGGATTAACAGGGTCCTGGATCACATTGCTCACCAACTCTCCTGACAGTAGTTCATGCAGTTCAAAGTTGGGAGCACCATGTGTCTCTCTAACATTTACTTCCCTTGTCCCTGCTGGACTGGACTCCTATAGGTATAATATTTATGTAGAGAGTTTAGACGTTGAGAGGAAGAAATGGGGAATTTTACCTTTTGTAATGGTAAGTTTGTAATATAATTTTGTGTTTATGGAGGGAAAGCAACAACCTCAAAGGGAGGGAACACCTTAAACCCTGCAAGAAATGGCCAAAGGAAAGACATTAATGATCTTTTGTCTTTCAGAGCCATCCATATTTCTTTCCTCCTCAAGGAATGTGCCCTTGTATGGTTTTCCCAAAGTGTTGCAAGTGCGTGAAATGTAACTCCTGGATTTGCCTTTCCCTAGACATTTCCTTCTCTATTCTGTTTAACCTAACTGAGAAGTCTATCAGAAAGAGAGAGGTGGCACCAGCTCCTGAACGTTCCACACAAAGCACCTGCCACTACCTCCCGAAGTCTCTCCCACTTCCATTTTCAGTCATTCAATGATATGGCTCAATCCTACCAGTTGGTTGCTTCGAAAAATAGGACAGGTTGAACAGACTGCTTTCAAGCATCACTCCAAAAAACAAGGAGTAGAATCAATTATGCTAGTTCAGTTGGAAAATCAAGCATCTTCCAGTGGGCTGGAAGGTCACATTTGATGTACTGTCAATCTGTGTCCCTTGAAAAATGTAATTCTTACTTGCAGGTCAAAGCATTTTTAATAATATTTTGTTTTCTGGACACCATGTACACTGCTGGGACTGTTCTCTTGAATGGAATCCAGGCATGAATAGTCCTCCATACAGTAAACATGGTTATTTGCAACTCAGCGGTGGTCTAAGAGAACTTCACCTGTGTAGGAAGCACCACCAGTAAATCAGGTAGCTCAGAAAACCAAGATCTCTTCTAAATGAATCTACACTTAGTTATTCAGTTTCAAGTGTCATAATGGACTCATTTTTAAGGAACACCTCGCAAGAATTTCTCTCTGTAACACAAGATACCTGATTAGAAAAGTTGATATAGGGGCGCCTGAATGGCTCACATGGTTAAGCCTCTGCTTTCGGCTCAGGGATCGAGTCCCGCATCGGCTCCTTGCTCAGTGGGTAACCTGCTTCTCCCTCTCCCTCTGCTGCTCCCCCTGCTTGTGCTGTCAAATAAATAAATAAATAATCTTAAAAAAAAAAAAAAAGGTTGATATAAATTTGTCAATGATCTTAAGTGAAGTGATCAATGATACCACATTGTTCCTAGAAGGCATTCAGATCACCCTCAACTCACTGACCAGGGGTTTTTGGGTAGTTGTTCCTCCTTGCAGGCCAAATGGCAGTCTGTGCCACCGCTAAAGCTGCCTGCTCTATATGGATTAAATCCTCAAGCCAAGGACAAAGACTGAGACAGAAAATTTAGGCAAAAGCCACCTAGATTTCTAAGGTAAACCTTGATGGTTTGTGGGATTTAGTCAGGTAATTGGTCCATGACCCCAGAGAGGGAAGGGAGACACCATTGAGGTCCATGTCCTATGTAGGTTGGTTTCATTCTTCTGCTTGGCGCTTCCTGGCTGTTAGCCTTAATTAAAAGCTGCATGACACAAACTGAATGGATTTGGTCCCAGCATCTGTTGATCATTTTAGTTGGAATGGTTGATGGTGTGGTATACTTATAGGTAAATTCTCTGGAAGCCAAAAATATGTGGAGATGAGAAATGGGATATTGTTTGGAGGTAAGCCTCCATGGGTCACTCATATTTCTGCATATCTTGCAATCAGAAGTCTTGGCTGTTTTGTTCTGCACAATCTTTTCAAGGATTTTTGTGTAGGAAATTTAGACAATATTTTCTCTTGAAGTACTTGTTTTGAATTTTTAAAAATTTTCTTTCAATATTTCAAGTGTATCTTCCCACTATTTTTAAAATTCCATTAATCCATTGAGATAATTTTTGCTGGTGTAATTACACAATATTTTAAAGTCTTTTTGTCTGGTTAGATTTTATGTTGATAATCTGTCATTTTACTACAATGTGTCTAGATTTGAATTTCTTCTTATTTATCTTACTTAGTACACATGGTACTTCCTGTATTATGGATTCATGCCTTTCAACATTTCTGAAAAATGTTCAATTTTTCTTTTATTATTTTTCTCCACCTTATTATTTCTGGCTTGTCCTTTTGTATTTCAGAATAATTTTTTTATACATTTTAATTCTACTTTCTGTTCTTTAATTCCCTTTTTGGATAATTTTTTCTGAAGTATTTTCTGAAATGTGTGAGCTATTTTTCTATAATACACAGAAACATAATTACATATATAACAGCTTATTTTTATTAAATATATTTTCTGCTTTATACATATACATCTATATTCACATATACATATATTGTAGGTCATTAATTCTCTTCAACTAATCTGATATTTAATTTATCCATTTTATTTTAATTAAAAAGTTTTATTTTAATTGAATAAATTATATTTTGTCTTTTACAAATTTAATATTTTTTGAAATTATATTGGTCTTGTTTGTATATTTCAATACCACTTTAAGTCTTTAAACATTTCATACATTAAAAATATTTTATATAGGATTTGTATATTTCAATATATCTAATTATTTATCTAATGGTTTTAGTATTTTAGATATCGGAAACTTAAATATGTTTGCTGTTATTGTTGTTGACATTGTTCATTCTTGCTCTTGTTGTCTTTTCTCATTTTGTTTATTAGTTTATTTGTGTTATATTAGCATGTCACTTCCATTTATAATACTTATTTACTTACGTGTAAGCAAAGAGTTGGCAGAATAAAATTTGGGGGATCCTTAGGCCCTTGGATTACCAATACTTTTCTTTAGAAAGAATTTATGTTGGGCTTCCAAGTATCAAGAATACTGCCTACATGAAATCCCTTAACTTTTACTTCTTATACCAGAGCTTTCTCGACCTCTGCTTACAGGTAGTGTAATCAAAAAACCCAGATGCATGGAGAGCAGTTTCAGAGGTATAAATATTATACCATAACAATAGACTTATTACCCAAAGCTACTTCAGAGAGAAATGGGCTACTTTTCATATTCTTAGTTCTCAGTGACAGATACTTCCCACTTCATTTTTACTGGGGGTATAGCTGTCTAGAAGATCTTCCAATTCATCTACATCACAATATTTTCATATAAAGCCTACTCTTACATTCTTTTGCAAGGTGTTCATCTTCAAATTTCTTGATTCTAGCTATTGATAGCCTTTTTTCCTCCCAGTTTCTATATTATTATTCTTTGCTTCCCAGTTTCAGTTTGCTTTTGTTTAATTGGCTTGCTTCAGATGCAATAGCATATTTAATCCATTGCCAATTCACATAACAAGACTAATTTCCTCGGTAAAGAGCATTTATGGTGGAGGGAAATTACAGGACATTACAACATTCAGTGATCATAGAGTGATCATAGAGATTGTGGGAAAATACATAATTTGCCCATGTAATCGCTGAAAAGGGTATGGTAGCCATCGATGATTCGGTCAAAATCTTTTAGATTTAGATTATTGATTATCAATATTTCAAAGACAAATATGTGAAACAGACATAGATTTGCCAAATTTTCATCTTCCTAAGGAGTTAAAAATAACTAATTAGTACAATTACCAAAAAAACCCTATAAATATCACTTGAGTTTTGTGAAAGTCACAGTCACTAACACAAAAATAAAAAGGTTGTAATCTCAAAAATACATCAAAATATAAATTTAGTAGTTAGTTGAAACTTTATTCTACACTCATTGAATGGCAGTTACCAACATATGTAACTCAAGAGTCTTAAACAAGCCAAGAAAGTATGCCTATGTTTATGTTAAGGTTAAAAAAAGAGAGTTATAACATAATCCATAAAGCAATCTCCTGGAGAAAAGGGGGCAGATATTTAGAGTACGGAGAGAGATTACAGCACTAACACTCAAAAATACAGCATGCTCACTTAAGTTCAGCAAGTCACCTTCCAAAGTTAATTATTGTATTAAAGTGTATTATTCTAGAAAATAAAAATGAAGTTAAATTTCTTCAATATAATACTAGTTGCAGAAAAAATGATTTAGTGAGTGAAACAGTTTAGAAGCAAGGCTAAATTGCCCATTGCCACAGCAATAACATATTGCATTATTTATAACTGAGAGGGTGGAAGAATTGTCTGAATATTTAACAATAGAAGCAGTTAACTTGTTCTGACAATGCTTTATAGACATGGCGCATGGTTTTCATGTTTAAACTTTGTTTTCTTAATTTTTCTTTTCTTTTTTTTGGAAAACAAAAATCATTGATCACTATAAATTATTTCCCTTACCTTTCTGTGTACATTTAAATACACTAATAATATGAATTAGTATATATAAAACACTAAATGCTCAGCACTTTATATTCCATACATAGAGAATATACTGAGTATAAATTCAGTATAAATATACTGAATATAAATTCAGGTTTGAAGAACAAAATAATTAATATTTATTTTTATGCAATATTTTACCTATGAAATTTCCTTATGAAAATTCAGTGATTATTTCTGCTTGTTCATATTCAGCTGATTTAGAAATTATATTTCACCTTTATTTGGTAATGATATTTAACCAAAGCGTGTAATATTTACAGAAGAAGAACATATTAGTTGGTTTCATCTGAATGAGGTTTTTTTTTTTTTTTTTTTTTTGGTTAACAAGAAAATTACATTGAAAGTTTACCCTCAGTTGACCTCCAGGGAAATAACTGATTTCCAAAGTCTGCTAAATAAACACTGAACACTAATAAATGACTCCAAACATCCTCATTTCTGTCAGCTGAGTTTCATGCTTACTACCACTTCACTGTTTTTGTTCCTTAAGTCTGTTCAATAAGTTAATAACATAATTATAGAAATTAACTAAATATGACTTAATATGCTTAAATATCAGTGCATAATACATTGTTGGGTTTCCTTGAAAACAATGTTGGATGTCTCAGATCCAATGAAGGTGAATATTCTTTACAAAGTTTGTATCTAAATAAACAGGTACAAAAAAATTCTAAAGGCTGGGAATTGAGTTTTGTAAAAATTAAATAATATTCGACCTATGAGGTTGTCTTTTAGATTCTTGTTCCATTTTAAGTGAAAATTTAGGAATTCACTTATTCCCAACAACTAAAGACAAGAGAGGTTGCCTTTTGTGCTTCAATATATGGTAAGGGGGTATGAATGGGGAGTGTTGGAAGCCAAATCAATGTAAGGACAGGAAAGCATTTCTGATAATTAGAACTCCCCACAAATATAGACATTTATCTCACAGAACATAATATCTTATCAGGCACCTGCATATCGTGTAGAATTTTGTACTAGATGTCCTATTGAGTTCCTTTCAAATCTGAGATTTTATGATGAAGTTCAGTCATATTATTTCCTCTGATGTTCAGCGGTTTAATGAGAGCTTCTCCCAGTCAATGATTCTGTTAACAAGCTGTAGTTATAATCTTGATCAAGTTGGCATACCTAAGCCAAAAGTGCAACCTAGCCTACACTGAAAAACAATTCACAGAAACAGTACACATCTATTTCTGAAGGCTGATCTTCCAACATAAAACTATCTCAGCTTAGACAAATATTCAGAAGAAGGTACATAGGACAATTAAATACTAAATATTAACAGATACAACACATCAAAATGGTGAAGTGTCAAGAAACTTTTTATCTTCTAAAATGTGCATAGGGCTGCTGGAATCAGCAACCATTATTAAAAGAAAGTAATAGAATGCCTCAAATATGGGAAAAATAAAGAAAAATAGTAGTATGTTGAAACAAAATAGGATTTTCTCAAGATGTGACAAAAAGTAAGTGGTTCCCCATTAATGTTTTATTATTCTAGTTTATTAAAAAAAAAAAAATACAAAAGTAACGTGTAAGGATGCAGTAATCTGAAGGGATGCAAAGTGGTTCCCATGCCTACACATAAAAATCACCCAAGGAGTTTTAAAATTCAGATTCACAGAATCCCATCCCAAACCAATTCAACTACCATGTCTGCAGCCAGAGTTGGGAACTCCAATATAAAATGGTTAAGCTTTGTACTCACCCTCCCTCAACACACACACACACACACACACACACACACACTATATTTCTTAGAAATAGTGTTAATTCCTAAAGAATTCACCATTATTAAGTTCAATTGCCAAGCTGTGCATGACTACATATGGGGGGGTGGAGTTCAAAATCATCCAGTGTGTTGTCCCCAGGGAGTTTATATTACTGATGCCATGCTGAGTTCTAAAATATTATTATCATTTATTGACTTCTGCCCAGTAAATGTAGTATCCATTTTACACAAGTCAGTGACAAAATATATCCATGGTCTAATATGGATGCTATATTGGAGAACAATTCCTAGTTCTTACTGACGCAATACAATCAAAATAGACTTTGCCTGAAGTAAAGAAACAAAGACCTTTATCTTTTGTGTCAATTTCAGGAACGATTACCTCTCAAATAAACTTGAACAGACTTATATTTTGATTTTTCTGGCATTACTGAATTTAAAAGAATACAGAAAACATTTGTTCTCTTAAAAAGAAGATGAACTAGGCTTCTATAAAATGTGTCAATCGTTTTTCTTCATAGGGAGAAAAAAAATCAAATGTTCCAAAAATAGTTCTTACAAAAATCACAAAAGTCCCACTATTTTTTCAAGTAAATCACTTTTTTTTCTTAATTTTCCATCCATTCCTTTGTCTTTTTACTTATACATTTTAAAAATACTCTGCTGAGGATTTCTAGACAAGCTGACAAGTCCAGAGCTTGAACTCCAATAAAATAATGATTCTAAGTCGGTCACACTGTGTAATGAGATGAACTTTCCAAAATTACATCTTAAGGCATTTGACTAAAGTCTTCCTTTGGATACCTTGTGATAACCTCTTTCTCACCCCATCCCTCAGCTCCTGTACCTGTTATACTTGGTAATGACCTCGTCTCCAATTATGTTATACAGTGGAAACATGATTTCTAACTTCCTTTCCATAAGTTGAACTGAAGGTAATGAGGAAACATCATGGGTCTAAAATAGAACGTGAAGGAAGATTATTTGTTGTACAAACAATCAAACAACTGTATATGCAAGGGATCCAAAATACAGAAAAATGACTGGAAGACCAGGACAGCAGGACTGGGCTTCCATCCTGGATGTAAGGTCCCACACTCTGGGCTGATAGTACCTCCCTTCTGGCTGGTATTTAACATACTGGGAATACTTAGCTGAGGGATTGGAAATCTCAGGTAAGAAGCTTCATGGACCTTACTAAACCTAGAATTTGGAGTTCACATTACTGTGAATTCAAATGCCATGAGTCCCCCAAAGCTGTTTAAATCTTCCCCTGTCAAAATTTGCTAAACTCATTGACAAAGTTGAGTGAGCCAAGTACCAAAATAAAAATCTGTGACTCCCTGCACCAATCTTCTGTTTTTATCTCTGGTAAGCATCTTGTGGAGAAATAATAAAA
The DNA here is from genome assembly GCF_963455335.1 of Martes martes. Taxonomy (NCBI): domain Eukaryota; kingdom Metazoa; phylum Chordata; class Mammalia; order Carnivora; family Mustelidae; genus Martes; species Martes martes. The sequence continues at coordinate 73,025,611 of NC_137889.1, read as the reverse complement.
TTACCACTTCAAGAAGGCATTTACCTCTGTGGTCTCTGTTTTTGATCCAGTACCTAAATAGCCTAGGGCAATATTTTGTCTTACAGAAAAGAAAAAAAAAAAAAAGATAAGAGCTTTATTTTGAATTTCAAATCCTATAAACTTCTGAAAAGTATTATTAAGGATTGTTTCATATAAGTTCTTACTGGGCTAAGGTCTCCAATTAGTTTGCATTGTTTTATACAGCTCAGCCTCACTGCTCTAAGATTAGTATTGATGGTCCAAAATTGAAAAATCACCAAGTTAAATTTAAATCAACAGAAATAACAATGGTGATTTGGAATTTACTGCAAGTTCATATTCATTTGAACCATGTTCTTTTCACATCTTTTTTGTCAACAAGGCATCTATTGAAAGTGATACATATGCAAATAAATATTAAAATAATAATGCAATGGTTTATTATTCAATGGATTACTTAGAATGGTTACAATTCAATGGGTTACCTAGACTGGCTTTATTAACAATATTCATAAAACCATATGATTTGTAAGGTGGGGGGGTTCAAGGGTACTTAGTACAAAGAAGAAGAATGGGGAAACCCCATGGAATTAGAACTATATGTGAATTAATCTACTTATGATACATATATTTAATCTTAGGTAGAATATGATTGTATTTCTCTAAAATCATCAAGCAAGTCCTCCTGAATGGCTCCAAAAGGAAGAAATCACTCATGATGATAACTTTGTGTTCCGTGACACTAAATTTTAACAGAACTGACCATCTACTAGTAGCATCCTTAAGAGAGACCCAAACAAACAGGTGGTAGACTAATGTTAGCATGCTCCAGGGACACTCTGGACATAAACATACTACCACCTCAGCACATATACTTCTAGGGTTGAGAAAGACATGCTTATCCTAGCTAGATGCCAGTAAAAATTACAGTTTCTCCCTTCATTCAACCTGTTCAGCCATCAGTGTTCATCAAGTACAATTAAGATTAAAATTTGTTTGCCATATACCTCTACCCACCAATTTGAATATTGCAATCTGCAACCTTCATTGTCACTGAATAAATCAGTATAACAATTTACACATTATCATGTAGGATTTATAATTGATAATATTCATTGTCCCTTGTGCTAGAAGTATGAATTTTCTTAACTTGCAAAGCTGAGATTCTGGACCATGGTAAATTCACCAAGATCAAGGTTATATTGAAATGATCAGTAACATTTTCCATTCTCTCCGAGCAATACACTCCTTTAAAATCTCAGCAAATTGGGGCGCCTGGGTGGCTCAGTGAGTTAAAGCCCCTGCCTTCGGCCTGGTCATGATCCCAGGGTCCTGGGATTGAGCCCTGCATCAGGCTCTCTGCTCCGCAGGGAGCCTGCTTCCCTTCCTCTCTCTGCCTGCCTCTCTGCCTACTTGTGATCTCTGTCTGTCAAAAAAAAAAAAAAAAAAAAAAAAATCTAAAATCTCAGCAAATTAGCACATGGCAGCTTCACCAAAATAACACAGCACTTAGCACCAAATAAGTACTATGTATATATTTAATTACTAAATGAATCTATTTTATCATTGCAGTGCTACTGTTTAGATTAGTGATTATAAACTCAAGTGGAACTTGTGAGGACATATTTAGTAGGAGAAGGGATGGTTCATAAAGAGGTATCTACAAAACAAAATGTTCAGATAGCTAAAAATTTTTTGGAACTCCCCTTGCAATAAGCAAACTCAGATATGAACTGAGGTAAACTTATTTTATAGATTTCATGCATTCTATTTAATGTGAATATTCATCTAGTTCCTTAGTAAGATATTAACATGTTTAACAGAAGAGCAAGGTCCCCCTGGGGACACAGTACAATATGCTACATTATCTTTTTTAAAAAAGATATGTATTTTTTAAAAATGTAATTTCACAAATTTATCTGGCCCCAAAGTTTCATGTAAGAGCTTGTAAGCCTACATTCTTTCCTGTCACATTATCAAAGAAAACTTGTCAATGTCTTATGAGGTAAAGTTCTTAAAAGCTCTTATATATCTGAGTTAATATGGGACACCAAATAAAGAGGCAGAATAATGTCAAGGAGAGAAGAGACACACAAAATCAGATGGCAACGCATCTTGGTTTCAATGTCAGTAAATATGTGAAAATTTTCTATATCTTTCTGATCTTTAGTTTTCTCATTTGTTAAATGGAATTTTTGGAGGTTTTTTAGTAATACTATAGGAAATAACATATGAGATAAAAGAAGTAATGATAATGACAGATGGTAGATGCTACTGCTGTTATAATAATAATAACTGTTAACATTATGGAATGACATATTTACATTTCTGAACTCTTTCATAGTAGCAACAAAGGAAATTTTGCTTTTAATACTTGAGTGTTCAGAGTGTTCACAACTTCAGTATTTCAAATTTTAAAAATTCTGATATAGGAGAAACAAATACACATTAAATCAAATTCCAAACCAGTGGGATTACTTGCATTGTTTCAAAAGTTAAATAAATTATTTGGATAACTACCTGGGAGAAATAATAATTTTATTCGTTTAATAGTAAATACACATTATGTGTTTCATATGAAATGACTATAATTGTCTTTACCTGAGAAGAGTAGGTGTGCCCATCTGAACCACACACAGTGTTGGTGTAGACCACTGGGCACTGCTTGCAGGTGGATGATACGGGACCCCTCCATTGCTTATGGCCTACTCCTGCATCTTTCATGCTGTTAAAACAACAACAATAACCATACTTAGTGCATTTTTTAAAATACATACATTGATATTAATGTCATACCTTTTCTGCATGCCATTTCAACTCTTAATGGTAAATTATATCATCAGTGGACTCCACGCGTATTTTCAAAGTAAAAATCAATATGGTATTCTTCATTATAATATTCTATTTTACATATCAAGATTTTCCCATTATAAAGCAATATATTCCTTTAAACTGGTCTACTGGTCACATACCTATGTTTCATGATACGGATTTTTTGTTTTAATTTGTAGCTATGATGTGTTTTTGATAATCCCAGAAAAAGAAGCAACAATTGCTTGGCAATAAAGAACTATTCCATAAAGAACAGTATTTGAAAAGAACACTCAATTCCGCAGGTGAACCCAATGTCCCTGAAAATAAGAGAAGCTTATTTTGAGATAAAACAGCAATAAAGAACTTTTCCGGCAATGGTTAAAATTTAGAAAGCCAAATTAGTAGGTTTAGTGATAGCCAATACTCTTTTTATTGTGTAGAAATACCTTAAAATAGATCCATTTTGAGGCTTTGACCTAGAATAACTTGGGAAAACCCATTCTTTTCTCTTACCTAGAATTATTTGTTTTTCCACTTTGATTAAACTACTTATTGCTCTGCCTATCTGTGCAAACGATTTACATACAGAGGGTAAAGTGCTAAAAACAAAGCAACAGGGAATCTATTAAATATTTAATATTTAGATATTCTTTAGTAAACCAGCACTCATTCTTATTCATTAAAACTGCTTATAAAGAGAGCAATTTGATGTGTCTATTGTGATGAGAAAAGATGTTTTACTAGAAACATTTGCTTCTATTTCCTTTTCATTTTTTTCATGAATAAGTCAAACCTACAAAAAAGTAATCCTAAAATACTCTTATGAAATACAGTATTAATTTTCATTATAGGGAAAGAAGTTCAAACCTTGTATTTCAAATATTGATAAAATTGGAATGCACACTGAAAAAAGGTTTTTTATCTTCTCTTCCCCTCCAACCCCCAACTCTGCTTCTCTCAAAAAATTTTCATGAAACTATCATAGCTCTAAACACTTCTTTTTATTTTAATTTTTTAAATTTTGCCAAAAGCATGCTTTAAGATTTTGTCTGGCCATAGAGTTCATGTCATAAGAATAAAATGGGAAAAGCAACCATGCTACTATTACTGAGTAAATAATGGCCACAATATCCTAATGGGAATTAAAACAATAACTGGAAAACATGGAACATTACTCTGTACCACTTCAGACTTATAAATGACGGAAATGGAGCAGAGGGAAATTAAAAAAAATATGTATTCTGTTTGCATTGTTTTTTCATGTTGTATAAATAAAGTAAGGCATAAAATTATACAATCAGATACCTTAGGAGAAATTACTGCCAAGTTCCGGTTCCTCATCAACAAAGTATTTTATTAGAAGAATGTGTATGCTTTGGGATACATATGTATATGTACTTGGGATACAGATGTATATACAGATGTATATATTGGGATATATATGTATCTCAAATACATATGTATTTGAGATACATATATACACATGCACACACACACACACACACACACATACATTTATATTCACATACACACACACAAAATAACTGCTTTAGTTATCCTTATTCCCCTCAAAACCAGAACTGCTTTCCAATTTCTAAAGTGCATCAGTAAAAATGGTGTATTTTTTTATTTAGACTTCATCCTGGTTAGATTTTGCTGAAGTACCATCAACATTATAAACATAATAACATTGTATGTATTTGTACCTGCATTCTGAATAAGAGTTGATATCAAACTATACCATTCAGAAACCGGTATTTACTTACATTTATTTTAAAATAAACGCATTAGATGAGGTTAACCTAACCAATATTCATAATTTAATATATACTATTCATACCATAACACCCGGAGAATGAACAGCTGATGTAATTCACACATAAAGAAAATTATTTCATTTTCTGTAGAAAGACAAATTACATTTAAGCACATAAAGGGAAATATAGAATATACTTTTTCCAGCCATGTATTCATGTTAGAATTAAGGTATAAATACAAATTAATTTTTAGGAATCTTATTTGACTAAAAAAATACTATTACAAATTCATAAAATTAACAATGTACTGACTGGAGGACAAATAAACTATCTTTAACAAGGACTTGAGGATTCTGAGTAATGCTGATCATTTCTAAAGGCAGGACTTGAGCAAGGCTTTGCAAACATCTTGCTGCCCCTTCGCACTTTGTAGACTTCCACCGTCAGCTCGCTATATGCGGTATCTCTACTCACTGCATTCACCATGGAAGACATTTTTGTAACCCAAAGTCTATTTTATCAACGTTATCATGTGATTCAGAATTTGTTTGATTTGGTATCAGGAATGTTTCTCAGAATTAACATTACTCACAATCTTGTCTAATAAAATATTTATCTTGCTCTTAGGAAATTAGTGAAGTAGATGAGGTCATAACTAAAAATGTCTAATGTTTAATTTAATATCTATGTATTTTATGTAATACAGAAACATATATAATTGCATATGGTTGGAGATTATCTTTTTTGTTTGATTTTTAATTACATTTTGAAGGTCCTAGTTAAGGAAGAACAATTGTGCTTCTAAAGGAGAGACAGTCAAGGCAGCCCAAGATGGGCAAAGTAAAGGGCTTAGGAAAAGGCAGAACTGGCTCAGGCTATCGAAATGAGTATCTGGCATCCATGACAGGAGGAATGACAGGTAAGAAACTAACATAAGCAAAAACATCACTAGGCATATTATTCTGAGTATTCTAAATGTAAAAGATTGTTAACCTTTAAAAGTATGTCTATTTTTTTGATATATCAAAAGCCATTAGCAGTTAATTATTTTGAATTATTATCAAACAGGGAATAAAATTTCCCCCTTAATGAAGTACAAAATTCAAGTTGGCTGAAAAAATGCTGAAATTATTTAGAAACTATGCTTCCAAAGGCAACTCTGCTCAAATAAACTTCTTAAAGGTCTAACTTTTTCAAAAATACATACTTCAATTTTGAAGACTTGAGTTAAAAATTTATTTACTGACTTTACAGTGGCATCCTATATATGGTGATAATCCTTTCCCTTAAAGAGTAAAAAAAATCGTATTTTTGAACCCAAATAATTAAAACAATTAAATGATAATCTGTGACAAATAAAGTCAAAGATTTTTCTCAAAATCTTCTTATTTAAATATTCCACTTTCCATACACTAAGTTAGCTTCATACCAATGTATCTGTTATTATGATTCTAGTAGGTGGAAAATTAAATTACTCAGAAGAATTGGTACCATTGCTAGTGCTCCATTACGTGACTTACTTTGTGGCAGTTGAGTTGTATCAACTTATTACCTGAGTTGTCTCCTGTGCTCCTGATTTACCTCTCACTCTGGTCTTCAGTATTAAGACTTGAAGCAGCAGTCACACATGAAAGCTCAACAGTCTCTTATTTTTCTAATAACTACAATGTTAATTACTGCTACATCTGTTTATTCAATTATGGTCTATTTGGTTTTCTGTTTAGTTAATCATGTTGTGCATTTTAACAATATAATTTGAACACAATGTCCATGTTTTAGGATTTACATTGATTTTGGAAAGAACCCAAATGATGTTACCAAAATTATTAGCAGGAAAAAAAATCTCATTCCAGTTTGATTTAATTTTTATACATGAACATGTCATTAATCAGTCTTGACAAGTCAGTAACCTCCCTGGGTCTTAATTTCTTCCCTTATACAATGCTAAGATTCATCAGTATGGATCATTTGATCTTGAGCAATCCATGAGTCTATAAATCTTTAATAAAATTACTTATAAAACACACTAAAAATTAGAAGCATAGACAGTGCATACGTGCCATATGTTATGATTTTAGAACTTGACAGTGTTACCAAGTGAAACAAATATATCATTATGGTATGAAGGATGATGCTGAGTGGGGCAAGAGATGGGTTGGAATGCTAAAGGTGCAAACTTCACCTATCTCAAGGTACCAAACAAAAGGAGGAAGCCCAGTCTTATGATAACTAATGAAAGAGGGAAGATAAACATGGCTGTGTTTAAAGAGGCATAATTTCTATGAAAGTACACCTAAGAATTAAATAATACCTGTATTATAACATCAAAAAGCATCATCAATAAATCATAAAAATAAAGAATACCATATTTATACTATAAATAATTATATATTTTTCTAAAATTCTCTAGTTCCTAAATCTGACATCACACATAATAAATTCTCATTTCTTTAGGCCATAAATATGCAAACAGAAAAGGATACCAATTTATTCATTATATATTTACCTTAGGAGGAGAATCATCAGTATTTAAGTCTTAATTCCTTAAGTGTATTTGTTTCTTTCTATATGCACTTATATTAACTTTGCTTCAACAAAAGAATTTTATTTTAATCTGATAAAACAATATTCAAGTGAATACAGATATTCCATGAATATCTCAGCTGAGAACAGCCTGATGTAATATATTTCTTGTTTTGTTAATACTCGTAACATTTCAGTTCCTTTAGGGAGCCAGTTTTTCAAGTTCTGCCAGATTTGTAGAAGAATTCTTTCTTAAGACACAACTAACAACTTCTGATTTGTTCCCTATTGGCCATGTCTCTTTAAGAAACAAGGAAAGGCTGCCCTTATTACTTTTTTTTTTTTTTTTCCACCATGGGTCTTGGAAAAGGACAGATGATATTAGCAAAGTGCAGGAAATGATCTTTTGGGGCAACACAGTTACATGAAATTTCAAAACCTCTATCCAGAACTTATTAAAACTGTAATGGCCACTATTTGCTTCTTGTGATTATTGTACCATGTATGATAATAATTTAAGCAATGAATCAAGGCATAAGCAATCAATTTTAATTTTAAATAAAAAGACATATTCCGCAAATACAAAACAAACATTTATTTATATTAGAAAACATCATTAATTATGGCTACTAAACTACAAATGTTAAAAATAAATTGGCTTAGTTTATTCTGCAATTTGAACAGAAACTCTACTTATTCCTTATAGAGTACAAAGAACTAAGATCTGTAGAAAAAGCTCACTTGTAAATGTATTTCAAAAGTCAATAATATGAGTAATTAATAAAATGTATCTTTAAAAACTATTCATAGCATAAATTGAATGCATTCTAAAAATCAATTATAGTAATAAATTCTTATTCCAACTGTATTTACTAAGATAACATATCATACAGAAGTGTTGCCAAGAAATCAAAGTAATCAGTGATTTAGAGAGCATATTTTTTATAGAGTAATAAAATTAAACATCAGAATTTAGACTTTAAAGAGATGTGGATAATTAATAATGTTTCACACTTTCTTTGAACAAATCTTAAAATAATATTGTAGAGTTATACTGCCACTTAAGTAGAATACAATTTAAGTGAGGTTTATTTCAACAACCAATATTTGAACATAGATCTTGCTAACACAATAAACCAATTAGTGAGGCTAATTTTCTGTTGAAGAATGCTTCCCTGACTTTATTTTTTATTTAAAGATTTTATTTACTTATTTGACAGACAGAGATCACAAGTAGGCAGAGAGGCAGGCAGAGAGAGAGGAGGGTGCGGGGCTTGATCCCAGGACTCTGGGATCATGACCTGAGCTGAAGGCAGAGGCTTTAACGCACTGAGCCACCCAGGCACCCCTCCTGACTTTATTTTAAAGCTATGTTATCTTTATGAGATTTGAATCATGGATCAGTTATGATATTTAAATGATATAGTCCATCAAATAAATATTTTTTATTAAGCACTGAGCATATTCACAATTATTAAAGACATTAATGAATAACTTCAAATTTCAAAATAGACATTACTATAAATGACACTTATAATCTCTTTCTCAATCTGATCCCCAATAGAGTAAATCAATAATAAAGGTTTAAGATGTATAAAATGTAGATGATGTCAAATTCAGATTGTAGTTCTATTTCCACATAATTAATTTCAAACATTATTTTAATTACTAAAGCCCTCTTTATTTAGCTATGGAAAAAGTATATTCAACTGCAAAGGATCTTGATTATGTAAGATTAAGTCATTGGTGGAGTTATTATGGATTAGAAATGTCCCTAAATCTACTTCCAGCAAAATACAGAATGACAGATTGGGAATTCATGATCTTACAGATGATAAATGAATTATTTAATTAACAAGTATATATAAATGTATTCATTGGAAAAAGTGCTGGAAAGTTACTTTTTGTTTTCAAGCCAATAAAATTTCATCAAATAATATTTTAGGAACTGAGTCAAGTATTTACACAAATTAAAGCTTAAGTTCTCATGTGTGTTGATAGTCTATTATGTGTTAGACTCATATATTGCAATATTATTTATTATTTTGGCAGTCATATACAATATATGTTATTCTTTACATTCTGAAGGTAGAAACAGAGAGGTGGAGGGAGCTTAACTATCTTGCTCAAGTTTCTAGTGGTTATGATTACAGATATGGGCTTCAGGGTTCGATTTGTTACTTTGTCACTAATGGTTTCCTTGCCATAATGTGCATAGAAAGTTTTAAATGTCATGAAAACCACATTCCATGTTACATAAATTTCTATATCTGTTTTACTTAACAGGTGAAAAATTACAGTTACTTTAAATTTTACTTAAAAAAAAAGATCTACACCAGTAAGTGTTGTCTAGAGAACATATCTGGCTGATTAAAACTGAAATTACATACAGTATAATAAATAATATATCACCATATATGTGATTCTGATTTAGGGAATCAATATAAATATTAATTTACTAATACATAAATTGGTTCAATTTAATTTGTATTGACAGGTGTAACTTCATTCTACACATGAGAATGTTTATGAATTCTAGCTTCCTATATTTAAAATAATAATTGAGAAATTCAGAAACTGTTTTTTTCAATTATTAATGTTCATAAAGGAAGCTTTGTTTTATTTTTTTATTTTTTTAATATTTTATTCATTTATTTGATAGAGAGAGAGACTGCAAGAGATGAAGCACAAGAAGGAGGTTTGCTACTGAGCAGGGGCCCCATGCTGGACTCTATTCCAGGACCCTGGGATCATGACCTGAGCTGAAGGCAGATGCTTAGCGACTAAGCCACCCAGGTGCCCCAATAAGGCAAGTTTTAAATAGTAACTACATTATTACTTTAACATGAAGTTGTTCTAGAGTGCCAACACTGAGCAAAGTCTGACCTAAAATTTGAGTTCACAAGAACAGGTGACTCTTAAAGATCAAGGAGATCCTATATTTGGAAAAAACATAGTCACATTTCTAAAATAACAATGACACTCTGTCTTGTTTATCGAAGGAGAAGGGAGGGAAAAATGAAACAAGATGAAACCAGAGAGGGAGACAAACCATTAGAGACTCTTAATGTCAGTAAACAAATTGAGGATTGCGGGAGGGGAGGTAGATGGGAGGCGTGGGGTGGCCCGGTGATGGACAGTGGGGAGGGTATGTGCTATGGTGAGTGCTGTGAATTGTGTAAGACTGATGAATCACAGACCTGTACCCCTGAAACAAATAATACAGTATATGTTAATTAAAAAAAGAAATGTTAAAAAAATATAAATGACACATATGTATCTTAAGAGAAAAAAATCTACTAAAATAAAATAGCTAATATTTATCAAGAGACACAAGAAAATATTCTGTGTGATCAAATGCATATTTTTTGTTCTTTTTAATTTGTTTTTGAGTATAGTTTAAACACAGTGTTGCATTAGTTTCAGTTGTACAACATAGTGATTCAATGTGTTTATACATTATGCTATGCTCTCTACAAGTATAACTACCATGTATCCACATACAACACTACAACAGTTTCATTGACCAGATTCCCTATGCTGTGCCTTTATTCTTGCCACCTATTCATTCTAAAAGGGAAAGGCTGTGTATTCCACTTCTCTTTACCAATGTCTGTGCTGGTGGTATAGTGGTGAACATAGCTACCTTCCACTTCTCTTCACCTATTTTGCCCATCTCCCCACCTTCCTTCCTTCTGGCAACCCTCAGTTTGTTCTCCATATTTATAGGTTAGACTCTGTTTTTTCTGTTTGCATATCCAATTGTTTTGGTTTTTAGATTCCGTGTATGAGTGAAATCATATAGTATTTGTCTTTCTCAGTCTGCCTTAATTCACTTAGTATAATACTCTCTAGATCCATCCATGTTGTTGCAAAAAGGCAAGATTTCATCCTTTTTATAGCTGTGTAATATTCTACTACATATAACAAGATTTCATTCTTTTTTGTGGCTGACCAGTATTCCTATACATATATGCCATATTTTCCTTACCCATTTTTCTATGGATACATTGCTTGCATATCTAGGCTATTGTAAATAATGCTGCTATAAACAGGGGTGCAAACACCTTTTTAAATTAGTGTTTTTGTTTTCTTTGGGTAAATAATCCACAGTGGAATTACTGGATCATATGGTGTCTCTATTTAATTTTTTGAGGAAACTCCATACTGTTTCCCACAATAGCCATACCAATTTACATTTCTACCAACTATGCATAGGGGTTCCTTTTTCTCCACATTCTCACCAACACTTGCTATTTCTTCTCCACCTCCTCACCAAGACTTGTTATGTCTTTTTGATTCCAAGCCCATGAAATGGAAAAATTAGTATTGTTAAAATGCCCTTACCACCCAAAGCATCTATAAATTCAATTCAATCCCTATCAAAATACCAACAGCATTTTTCAAAGAACTAGAACAAATAAACTAAAATTTGGATGGAACCACTCAAGACCTAAAATAGCCAAAGCAATCTTGAAAAAAATAACAGTGCTGGAGGTATCACAATTCCATATTTCAAGAAATACCACAAGCCTGTAGTAATCAAAACAGCATGGTACTAGCACAAAAATAGATATGTAGGTCAATAGAACAGAATAGAGGGCCCAAACATAAACCCAGATTTATATGGTCAATTAATCTATGTCAAAGGAAACTAGAATATACAATAAAGAAAAGACAAATTTTTCAATAAAAAGTGATGGGAAAATGGGGCAACTACATACAAAAGAATGAAACTGGACCACTTTCTGACATCATACACAAAAATGAACTCAAAATGGACAAGAGACATAAATATGAGATTTGAAGCCATAAAAATCCTAGAAGAGAACAGAGGCAGTAATTTCTCAGACATGGGTTATAACCACATTTTTCTAGATATATCTTCTGAGGCAAGGGAAACAAAAGCAAAAATAAACTATTGAGGACTACATCAAAACACAAAGCTTCTTCACAGCAAAGGGAACCATCAGCAAAACAAAAAGACAGCTTGCTAAATGGAAGAAGATATTTGCAAATGGCATATTCACTAAAGGGTTAATATCCAAACTACAGAAAGAACTTTTGGATCTCAACACCAAAAATGTGTCTTGATTATGAAAAAGTCTTTTGATTTTTTTTTTTTCCTAAACAGAAGGAAATATTTTTAGCTACTCTTCAACAAATAGACCTGACAGCTCTTGCAGAAGCTTTCAACAATTAAATACCACATTTTATTTAAGAAAACAGTCACTAAATTTCATTTAAAGTTCAGGGAAGGAAAATAGCTTTTTCTTCATGTGTTGTCTTTATGAACGTCATTGTTATTGACCTCTGCATTGCTTACTGCTTCATTGGAAAAGGAAAGTTATAGAAATAAGAAAGGAGAAAGAAGCTACCATGTTGTGCTTGAGTCTGAATTGTAGCCTGAGAGAAGGGTTAAGAGTACAAAACCTTCACTATGCATTAACTCTTACATTAGCCCTCATTTTTCAGGTAAACTAATTAATAAAATTAGAAAGTTGGGAGTTTTTGACTCCAGAGTATTTTTCTCTCCAGCAGGTTTTACTCAATTCCTGTTCTGAAAGCATATACTTCTTTTGATTTATTTATTTATTTTTTTGGAAAGCATATACTTCTAAGCAAGTGTTGACTCCTTCTGATGCAATAAGGAATAGAATCAGAATCAGCCAGACAAGGACATTTTCTTTAATAAACATCTCAATAATGTGTGCAATATCTAAAAGGTGATCAGAAAGTCTTTTTAAATAGTTTATTTTTATTTATAATATGTTATTACTTATAGTTACAGCTACTGACCATGTTGTAGGAACTGAATTAGGCATCATTACAATCCTATCACTAGCTCACCTGATAACCTGTCATCTTCTAACCTATAAATAGTAGCTATTCACCCTTCTAAAAATTGTTTATTAATTTTCTCATGAATATACTGATAAGGTGTCCAGAAAGTATTTTACAGTCTGAAGGTGCCAGGTGGGTACAGTCATTGAATGCATAGAGCTCACAGTTTGGAGACAAAAAGATGAGCATAGTTTGCAGTGAGGTTTTCCTATGGTCCAACAAGTAATAAGGACAATTTAGAGCTTATATGGCCAACTTCCTACTCACATTTGAGGTCACAAAATATTTTACAACTCTCTAAGTACACTTTTACCACCTGTTTGGTATCCCACAGACTCCCTTTGTAACCATACCTTTTATTGACTTATTAACTATGTTCTAACAGCCATCCATATGCTTATTTTTCTCATTTAATCCAGACTTACTCATGCACCCCCACGCCCCCAGTTCTGAGTCTCTATTGCCCCCATAACATCTACTAAACCATCAGGAGACGTACTTGTGCCTGATACCTACTCCTAGCCTCCTTCTGCTATTTCTTCTAGCTTTGACTTTGGGAGACAAGGAGCCACTTTTAGCAAAGTCCTACCTTCTGTAGCCTAAGGATAATTTTAACTTCACAAGCAAGCAGCTGAGCAGCAACAGAGGTCATCTCAGTCACAGCATGGGATTGTATATAAATTGAACTTAAGCACAGCATTCTCTGGAGTCACCATACCAAGCATTTCAGCCTATGTGCTATTTGCTTACTCACATTCCTGATTTTCTTTTGGTTAGATCATGCTTCCAGAAATAGACTTTCCAAAATTTGAGAATAAATTTGCTTCCTATGTTTACTGAACTCATTACTGAAAACTTCCTGGTTTAAAACAGAAGTTTAATCTCCCATAGTTATGGAGGTCAAAAGTTCAAAATCAGTTTCCCTGGAGTAGAACCAATGCACTGGCAGAACTACATACACTTGGGAAGCTGTAGGTGATGGCTGTCATTCCTTGGCTTGTGACCCATCTCTCTCTGCTCCATTTTCACACAGTCTTGCCCTCCAACCTGTTTGTGTCTGTGTCAAAACTCCCTCTGTCTCTCTCTTAAAAGGAGACATTGTGATTGCATTTAAGGTCCACTCCAACAACCTGGGATGACCTCCTCTTCCCAAGATCTTTACTTTAATCACAGTTTTTGCTATATAAATAGTAGTCACTCATTTGTCATATAAGATAGTACTCACAGATTCTGGAAATTAAGTTATGGACATATCTTTGGGACAACCACTCAGCCTATTACTGGAAGGATACTTGGAAGAAGAGAGATCTTATCTTTTTCACAAGAAGGGAACTATAGTAATGAAGTCTCTGGTTTGGAGAGATATCTTACTCAATCCTATGTAGAAATTCATGGTAAGAGTGTATTTTGTCCTACAATTACTCTAATGACCCCCTTTATATCTAAAAGAGGAATGTATGGCCATGGCAATATCTTGGGACTTATGTATTGTCCTTCAACCATCACAAGACTGTACTACTCTGCAAATATGTGCTTAGTCTCAACCACAGAAACATAGCCAGATCTCACTTATTCTTCCATCAGGAAGAATGTATTTTAAACTCACCTTCTGTTTCAGTGAGTTTACTTCTTACTTTTTTTTACTTCTTACTTGACTACCTTTAGGGAAACTGAGTGCTAGAGTCTTGAAGAGTGGAAATATCTAAAATTGCCATTTTTATGGAAGAATAAAAACAACAGTCTTATCAATGTGCCTCATCTGACTCAGTTTGACTAGTAGAAGAACAAGTGATAAAGGCAATGGGGACTTCCTTTAGTTCTTTGGCATTTAGAAGTAGTGGTCCCTGGGGGCAAGTTGAAAGATAATAGTAGGTAGATGGACTAAGTGTCATGTGATGGGGAAAAATATAGTCTCCATGGAATCCAGGGTTTACAGGAGAGAAGCCATTGCATCATACCAGGAATTTATTTAAGAAAGTGTGGTCCATAGACTTTGTTCTATGTTCAGGGGTGATTTTCTGTTTTTGTGCTCTGCTACTCTTTTCCAAAACTTTATACGAGCTCTCTTCCTTCTCTATTAATCTTTTCACCTTTTAAACACAACTCCTCATTCTTCCTCCAGTATGCTTCCCTAAGACTGGCACAAGGTATGTACTCAGTAAGCATCATTGCATGGGTCAGTAAAGGAAAGCAAACAAAAAGAAAGTAAGAAAGAAAGCAGGAGGAGGGAGGGAGAAGAGGAGGGAAGAGAAGAGGGAGGATAGGGCTCCCTGGTTGACCACAAAGGATGGTTCCTATTTTCCTGTCTACTTAAGAAGCAGAAATTATACAGTTTTACTTTCTTACTAGATAAAGTTGTTATATATAATTTGTAAAGTAAGTCCTTGTTAAAAGTCATTATGGCTTGCCATATTAAAAGCCCATGAATTTGATTAGAATAAAATAATAGAATTGTCTCCGAATTCAAACAAGAGTCTTATTTTTCCTAACAATCATTTTATGCTATAGCATTAAAAAAAAATGTGAAGGGCATTTTACATTATTTCCCTCAGCAACTTCAGTCTATCAAGGACTAATTTTTTTTTAACATGCTCTCTATTACTCATGTAGCAAGTAAACATCAGGAAACGAGCAACTTGGCTCTTCACAACTGTATAGAGAAGTGATTTATGCAGGCGTCTTCTTTTCAACAATACTTTAACTCTTAAAAACATTGTGAATTTACTGCATTTTTTTTGCTTCTCACTTAACTTTTTAGAATAATAGAATCTATTTAATTTATAATCTCATGCTAATTTTCTTTAAAAAAATAATTTGCCACAGTCTCTTTTGTCCTTCTGACAGCTTTTTTTTTTCTTTTTGACCATTTAAAGGCAATAAAACATAAAGTAGACAAAGAGCACTCTACATTTCCCAAGTTCCCCATTAGCGCTGACTGCAAGGAGTAGAATGCTGGCTTAATGATTTATCATGTTTACTGTTACAATACTGACCAAAGGCTGGGAAGTGGAATTCCTGGGCTGAATAAAAGGTTGGTGAATCCTTAGGTGTGGGACCACAAGGCTAAGTTAAGAAGCACACCTAAATGTTGGTCAGTGTTTTTCTATATTGAAGAGATGTTTAAATGAGTAACATAATCTACTGCAACACAGCTGTAGACTTTTTTTTTTAATTTGTTAAGATTTTTCTATTTATTTGAGAGGGAGTGAGAGAGAGAGAGAGAGAGAGAGCAAGGGCAGAGGGTGAGGGAAGAGAATCCCACGCAGACCCCCTGCTGCCACTGGATGGAGCTAGATCCCAACACCCAGAGATTATGACCTGAGTCAAAACCAAGAGTCAAATGTTCAACCATTGGAGCCACCAAAGTGCTCCATAGCTGTGGACTAGATCAAATAATATTTGTGTACTCTGTGTTTCTTGTTGGAAATATATTTTCTTGGGTGTGTGTTTGCTTATTTTGTTTATTTACATTGGTTTGACAAAAATTAAACTTGAATTACTTAGGATTTGGGTGCAAATACACAAAATAGCCTTTGGCTTATTTTAATCCTATTGGTATATTATCTAGACATCCAAATTTAGGCAAAGAAGTGCATCATAGGTGATAGTGCAGCAGATTGGCAAACACTGGGGTTTTATGCTGAAGCTCCAGCATGGGATAAGTATTAATTATTTATATTTTGTTCTTTACCTATATGTCCTTTGGTGAGAATTTTCAGTATTCTTGAATTCCTTTAATCACTTCCTAATGACAGACCAAATATACCCTTATAATAATCCTGTCTCATAAACTTCAGTGGATATAAATATAGATCTATGTTTATGTACTACTATGGCTATTGTAGAAAAAGGAACTCTATAAAAATGCTTACAGTTAAGAGTCTTGTCCTTACATCAACAAAAGGAAGACAGCCTCCCTTCACTGAGGAATATTCCTCTCAGTTTAATATGTGTATAATAAATTAATTTTTGTTGTGTCATACCACTGAAATTGGAGGGTAAAGTGGCTAAACATAATGTAGCCATAAATAATAGATATTTAAAACAATATAGACATATTAATATCTAAAACACATCTTATTTTAACATAATAAAAAAGAAAAGGGTAGAAACTAATTCCTAGCCTTCTTGATTTCAAGTCAGACATCAAGCCCTCCATTCTAAGTACAATCTATTTTTACTTATTATTTATTTGTTTATTTAATTAAATATTTCATTCATTTATTTTTCAGAGAGAGAAAGAGTGCACAAGCAGGGGGAGCAGCAGGCAGAGGGAGAAGCAGTCTCCTCACTGAGCAAGGAGCCCGACTTGGGACTCACACCCAGGAAGCTGGGATCATGACATGAGCTGAAGGCAGACGCTTAACCAACTGAGTCACTTAGGCATCCCTATAAGTGCAATTTATTTTAAAAAAATAATTATTAAGTTCTCTAAGTTCCCCAAGTATAGAACTGCAATCTTGGATTTAAAACTGTGAAGAAATAAAGAAAACAGAAATGCCATTCTCATCAAAAGACATGTTAAAGTCAATACCATATTTGTGAATTTCCTAATATGCAAGATGAGAATTTGAAAATCCATTCTATTTTAGGATAATTAATATAAATCACATTAGAGCATTAAAGTTATTTTTTACAATTCACTTTAAGCAAGTGTGTGAGTATGTCTCAATCCTACTGAGAAATCATCTAACATTTTTTTCAAAGTTCCACACATCAATTTACACAACCACTTGAGTGAACGATTAGGAGACAGATTTCCTTTCAAAGTTAAGGCCTTTTTTTATGTGAAGATTATTGTTCAAATAGCATCTCTATCATTGTCATCAAGAGAAAATAAATTATGATATAATAATCCCTTTGGTGAAGCTAAATTTTACAAACCCTTAGATTGGAATGAAATGCAGATGTTGAGTAATTGGTGAAGCTTTACTAAATATAGAACATGAGAAGAAATTAAAATGTGGTTTATGAATTATTCATTGAGTTTTGTATTCAATAACCACGAGAACCCTGTGGGTTCTTAGGATCCTGTCAGCATACTTAGAGCCACACAGCATGCATGGTCACATCTGCGGAACCTCAGTTTTCTCGAGGATATGAGGAAAATTATACATTTTTTAACAGAAAATTGTCACCTTTGGCATTTGCTTCAGGCTACATTCTGCAGATATCATTTGAAATAACTTTGTGGAAAGGTTTTTAGATCTGTTTTCTCTAATGAACTATTTGAACTTAGTTTTCAGACTTCTGTCCTTGACAGAATTTTAAAATGCTGCCTTCATTTCCATGCAGCCCAACTGCTGGCAAGAGAGATTTTAACTTCTGCCATTTCCCTGTGACCTCTGACCTCTACCCCTAAGTGGCATCAGAAAAAACTAACAACAGGCATTTATGTCACAATTATTTTCAGAACAAAAAAAAAAAAATCTCAACTTCTATTTTAATAATTTCATAATTAATAGAGACACTTGGGTGGCACAGTGGGTTAATCATCGGACACTTGATTTCAGCTCAGGTTGTGATCTCAGGGTCGTAAGGTCAAACCTCGAGTTGGGCTCTGTGCTCAGACTAGAGTGTGCTTAAATTTCCCTCTCCCTCTCTCTCTGATGCCCCACAACCCGCACTCTTGCTCTCTCTCAAATAAATAAATTTTTAAAATAATAATAATGATAATAATTTAGTAACTAATAAACTGTTCCCTCAAATTCTGTAAGAATACCCTCTCAGGTTATATTTAGAGGGGCAATAGCCCCATTGAACATACATGTACAATTTTTTATCTGATTTTAAATGCTGTTCAGTTAAGACATTACATTTTTCACATAAAATACCTTGCTTATAAAGCGCAATGTTTTTTCCTTTCCCTGTTTATATCCATGTTCAAATACCAAGAAGAAGCAGTTATTAGAAGAACAAATATTGTGAAAATGTCTATGCTACCTAAAGCAATCTACACATTCAATGCAATCCCTACCAAAATTGCATCCATTTTTTTCAAAGAAATGGAACAAATAATCCTAAAATTTATATGGAACAAGAAAAGACCTTGAATAATAGCCAGAGGAATATTGAAAAAGAAAACCAAAGTTGGTGGCATCACAATTCCAGACTTCAAGCTCTTACAAAGCTGTCATCATCAAGACAGTATGGTACTGGCACAAAAACAGACATATAGATCAATGGAACAGAATAGAGAGCCCAGAAATAGACCCTCAACTCTATGGTCAACTAATCTTTGACAAAGCAGGAAAAATAATGTCCCATGGAAAAAAGACAGTCTTTTCAATAAATGGTGCTGGGAAAATTGGACAGCCACATGCAGAAAAATGAAACTGGACCATTTCTTTACACCACACATGAAAATAGACTCAAAATGGATGAAGGACCTCAATGTGAGAAAGGAATCCATCAAAATCCTTGAGGAGAACACAGGCAGCAAAATCTTTGACCTCAGCCGCAACAACTTCCTAGGAACATTGCCAAAGGCAAGGGAAGCAAAGGCAAAAATGAACTATTGGGACTTCATCAAGATCAAAAGCTTTTGCACAGCAAAGGAAACAGTCAACAAAACCAAAAAACAACTAACAGAATGGGAGAAGATATCTGCAAATGACATATCAGATAAAGGGCTAGTATCCAAAATCTATAAAGAACTTATCAAGATCAACACCCAAAGAACAAATAATCCAATCAAGAAATGGGCAGAGGACATGAACAGACATTTCTGCAAAGAAGACATCCAGATGGCCAACAGACACATGAAAAAGTGCTCCACGTCACTCGGCATCAGGAAAATACAAATCAAAACCACAATGAGATGCCATCTCACACCAGTCAGAATGGCTAAAATTAACAAGTCAGGAAATGACAGATGCTGGCGAGGATGTGGAGAAAGGGGAACCCTCCTACACTATTGGTGGGAATGCAAGTTGGTGCAACCACTCTGGGAAACAGCATGGAGGTTCCTCAAAAAGTTGAAAATAGACCTACCCTATGACCCAGCAATTGTACTACTAGGTATTTACCCTAAAGATACAAATGTAGTGATCTGAAGGGGCAGGTGCACCCGAATGTTTATAGCAACAATGTCCACAATAGCCAAACTATGGAAAGAACCTAGATGTCCATCAACAGATGAATGGATAAAGAAGATGTGGTATATATACACAATCGAATACTATGCAGCCATCAAAAGAAATGAAATCTTGCCATTTGCGATGACGTGGATGGAACTAGAGGGTATTATGCTTAGCAAAATAAGTCAATCAGAGAAAGACAACTATCATATGATCTCCCTGATATGAGGAAGTGGAGATGCAACGTGGAGGGTTTGGGGGGTAGGAAAAGAAAAAGTGAAACAAGATGGGATCGGGAGGGAGACAAACCATAAGAGACTCTTAATCTCACAAAACAAACTGAGGGTTGCTGGAGGGAAGAGGGGTAGGGAGAAGGTGGTGGGGTTATGGACATTGGGGAAGGTATGTGCTATGGTGAGTGCTGTGAAGTGTGTAAACCTGGTGATTCACAGACCTGCACCCCTGGGACTAATAATACATTATATGTTAATAAACAAATTAAAAAATTTAAAAAAAATCAACACTCAAACATCACAAATAAGAGTATTTAGGAAAGAGGAACAGACAAACTTACAGTGCTGAAGTACGCACCACATGCACACACACAAAGACAAGTTATTTAGTGCTTCATCGCTATTTCGAGTGTGGGCTTTAAAACTTCAGTGACTGGGGTGCCCAGGTTTTGAGGACTAGCCTCTGAAATACCTGGTACACAGTAGCCAAACAGTAGCTACTATAATAGACTGGCAACAGATAAACATGGATTCCGCTGCTTGGTGAGGGAAAGCTGGCCCTCATTGAAGGACCATGAAACTGTGGCCCTTTAGAGGGTAGTGTGGTTATTTGTTATCTATTGTTGGCCTCCAGGTCTTCCCCAGCATGCCCCCAACACTTCTTGTCCTTAGGAAATAAGCAGATACACACATTCACTGCAGCTATAGATAGCAAAACCCGGAGAAACCTCTCTCCACCAACACTGGGGAAAAAAAAAAAGAATAAGCAGTTATTTACTGTAGCAACTCAATGTTAATGATGCCATGGGATTTGTTAAAAATATGGGTCCTTCAGTGTTTTGTGTGGAACAATGTTAAATCTATGCCCAAGTTGAACTTAAACCACCTCTTCAATAGTGAGTACATAGGAGGCACCACCAGCTGGGGGAGCTGGTGCTCCAGAAGCCCCTGGGCATTCCATCTGGCATGAGTCCTGAACTCTGCAATAGTTTGGTAATGATGGAATTGAAGACTTCCTCTAGTTCTTTTTTCTGACGTTCAAATTCTTCCTTCTCTACTCTCTGGTTGATGATTTCATTATGCTTATGAAAAATCTTCTTGTCCTCATCATTCATATTGCTTTGAAGTTTCTAGTCTGTCTCTAGATTGAACATTTTGATCAGATATGAGAGGAGAAAAATTTAGAATGATTTCATTTAAAGCTTTATAGTGCTTAAATCCCTTAAAATAGGTGTAAGGTGGCCTGCGGTAGTGGGTGGTAAGTTTCCTAAAGAAAGATCCAATATGTATTTCATAGCCGTGAGTCATGAAAAAAGAATGCCTCGTGAGAGGTTCAGATAGACACTGTGGGATTCATTATGTGCAGAAATAGTATAGGAAGATACAAAAGACATTCTTTTATAAGAGTATTTTGCAACCTTGACTAGTAAAAATAGCCCATAAAGTTAAAACAAAAACAAACAACAAAAACCTCCTTGGACTACCATTTGACAGAGCTCTTACTTTGGTTCATTGAGAAATTATATAATGACATAAGGCATCTTTTTATTTTGTTAATCATAATGTTTTGAAAAAATGATGCAAATATTTTGTGTTGTGTATGTAATATGTAAAAGCCTTGAAGTAACTCCACAGCCTCTAAGGCATTCATCACCATCAAGTTAAAAAATTCTGAAGGAAGAGATTCTTATATAATGAAATAAATTAATGTTGGTGCACTGAAATTCTTTGTGCAGACAGGATCACATTTACATCCAATAAATATTTCACTACTACAAGTTAAGTTCCAATGAAAATTTTTGTCTTCATCATTTGAATGATAAAGGACCTTATATAATTGGTTTAAAGATTCTTGATAAAAATGGTATAGCATTGTTGTTATAAACTGCTGTGATGACCAATGAGAGTAAATATACTTTTCTTTATAATTTTGGTTTTATTTCCTTCTATTGTTAATTTTTTTAAGACTATTTATTTATTTGACAGACAGAGATCACAAGTAGGCAGAGAGGCAGGCAGAGAGAGAGGAGGAAACAGGCTCCCTGCTGAGCAGAGAGCCGGACCCGGGGCTCGATCCCATGACCCCAGGACCATGACCTGAGCCAAAGTAGAGACTTTAACCCACTGAGCCACCCAGGTGCCCCCTTCTGTTGTTAATTTCTATTTTTCCCTTACCATTTTTCTATTTGTGTTGAATACAACTTTAAAAAAGTTTCCAGGGGTGCCTGGGTGGCTCAGTGGTTAAGCCTCTGCCTTCAGCTCAGTCATGATCTCAGGGTCTTGGGATTGAGCCCTGCATTGGCGGGGGGTCTCTGCTCAGCAGGGAGCCTGCTTCCGCCCTCTCTCTGCCTGCCTCTCTGCCTATCTGGTATCTCTCTCTGTCAAATAAATAAATAAAATCTTTTTTAAAAATTCCAAAATGAAAATTTAGAGAAGGATAAGCAAAGAATTAGATAAAAAGGAAGAAATGCTAAGGAACAATTAAGTTACCTTCTATTTAAGATCTATATACTATGGAAGAGTAGAACTTACAAACTTTTGTTAAAGATTCACTTATCTCAATAATGTTTGATTTTTCTTTATCTTGACCAATCTGTTATTAAATTTTTAAAAATGTTAGTTTTATGTTTAAAATATTTCTATGGCTATTCTGGCTTGAATGGATTGGATGGGGAGTCCTGAGAGCACTGGCTTAGAGGTGATTTTCTAATCTTTCCCAACACAGGAAGGATAGATTTGATAGCAATTTGACAGATTTTTGTGCATTTTCTAAATCTTCACTTTATTCCAAAAAATATCAAAGTGTGGAGTTGAATCTTTCCTTTCCTAATTGTGTCCACAATGTAGATGCACAGTGATTGCCAACCAATATAATTAAATCACTCTTAACTTTTTTTTTTTTTTTGTCTTCTTTCTGAGCTAGGATCTTCCCTAGAAGATTTTAATAAGATAAACAGAACAAAGATAGTTCAATAGTTTGTAAATCCTTATGCTGAGGTTGTGAATGCTGGTCAATTTTTCCCTTAGAAATCTGCCATTTCTATGTAGTTTCTTCATAAAATCAAGAACTCTTTTTTGTTTTTGTTTTTGTTTTTCAAGTACCTGTTTGGGTCCAGAGAGCTCTTAGGATGTGTTGCTTCATTTTAATACAATAGGAAGATTTATACCAATTCTTTTGCTCAACTGGAAAAAAGGGACTCTGTAGGAATATGTTTTTTCTTTCAAGCTGATCCCCAAACTACAGCCAGCTTGAATTATTAGTCTAAGTCTACGTAAGAACATAACTCTCAAAAGATTTCAGTATAATATTTGAAATTGTTATTGTATAAGGTGTACATCAATCAATAGAGTGAGAAAAATAATCTTTCCTAACTATGTCCACATTAGAGAGGTACAGGGATTGCTGAGCAACATCAACAGTATGTTAAGAACTTCTCATTTAAAAAACAGGAAACTAAAAGGTTTCAGTAAGGAATATGGACCATGGTGCTCAGTTCTAATTACACTGATTCGGGACATTTCCTAATAAATTTCTAGCTCTCTTACTCCTTAATTCTACACACTCTTAAAAACCTTAATCTTTTTACTGATAAATAAATTTGAGTGACTGTCATTAGAAACTTTTTTTTTTTTTTTTTGGCTAGAACATGACTGCCCTTTCAAAAGTAAAGTAGTTTGTGATATAATTATGGAGGCAATATGTGATTTCTTTTTCTCAAAACAGTTGGAGTAGAGGGGAGGGAGAAGGACAATAGAGACTGATCCATAAATACAACGTAATAAATGCTTACATATTTAAAAACTGTCAGCATACCTCATTTACTATTTATGCTATATTCGTGTAGGTTTATAAATTTTTAAATTTTTATTTGTTTGGGTGGGGAGGGGCAGAAGGAGGGGAAAGGGAATCTCAAACAGGCTCCACACCCAGCACAGAGCTTGATGCTGGAGCTCATTCTCACAATCCTGAGATCAAGAGCTAAACTGAAATCAAGGGTCAGAAGCTTAACCAACTGAGTCATCCTGGTGCCCCTGCAGGTTTTTTTTTAAATCAACATTAGTTATTGTATTTATTATTAAAAGCAACAAGTGTATTTATTGTATGTAGAAAGGAGCTAGCTATTCTTACAAAATCGACATGGTCCTATTTAACATTCTCTCCTTGTAAAAAAGGACCATGACAGCCATAGTTTGATTGACAGCTCTTTAATAATTCTGCTGGCACCATAAAAATGAAAAAAAAAAAAAGAAAAAAGAAAAAAGAAAAAGAAAAGCAGCCTTTCATGAGAGAAGATAAATCAAAGAGAAAAGACTCTAAAAAAATTACTGCATTATGAAAAGGTCAGACACTTAGATTAACATAGAAAGCACTTATGGAAAACATTTGCATTTCCTGTCAGTGATCATAAGATGAAGTAGAGACAAGAAAGTTAACATGCATTATCCTATAAGACATGCTTTCATGAGATTTATTTTTGCCCCCAAATATCATATATTTGATAAGATTTTGTTAAGGTCATTTTTTAAAATATCCAATTAGATTTGCATTAAAAAATGTAAATATGTCAACTTGTCACTTGCCAAATAGAGTAAATGGGCTGTTTCAGGAATTACATTAATGTATTTTTCTACCTACCTCTCTTGTAGATATGATGCACACACAAACACAGGACTTTCTGTAGTCACATATATTGAGTACTTTTGTATTCCCTTGCCCTGCAATTGTAATATCATCTTAAAACAACCTATTGCTGTACATAAAAAAAACAATTTATGTTACATTAGCTTACCTGATATTTACTATCCATCCACAAATTTTAATTTTGTTTATCCTCAGTCTATCCCCACTAGGATATAAGCTCCTTCAGAGCAGAGATTTCTGCATATTTTATTCAGTTCTACATTCCCTGAGACTAGAATACTCCCTGATATATAAGCACAAAAAATACTTATTAAAAAAATGAATAATTGGCAGTAATTAGTATCTCTTCTCTATATACGGCTAGTTTCATTTAGAGCATTAAATTTATGCTTTGTGTTGTCACTGTAAAGTTTATTTCCTAATATTAACCACTTGTGGTATATTTTCTGATGTTGAATTTGCTACAGGTGATACAGTTAAATGTTCTAAATTCCTTAAATTAAAATCCTTAAACCCAGTATTGGGTTCTCAATGGACCTTACTCAGAAAACTCTTGGGGAATTTGATCCAACTCCATTATTACTGGGTCTTCTGGATTTCTGTTGGTTCCTTAGGTCTTTTATTCTCTTCCTTTTTTTGGACTTCTCATACACATTTTTACACATTAAAGTGTGTGGATATGGAGACATAGAGCAGAATAATGATTTGTGATATTTCCTAAATAGTGGCAGAAACACACTTCACATTCATTGCCATTACTGATTTGGAAAATTGCATACGACATGCATTTCTTAGGGGTTCACGCATATCCCTGAACCACAGAAATAAGCTTGAAAATATGTTAACTCATTGCATTGTTTAACTTATCAGTGCTTATTAAGTCCATGATTTATGCAGTAAGATACAATTAAAGATGTTCTATGAGTTATTAATTAATATTATACTATTTTGATAATAATAAGACATCAGTTTCCTTTTTTCAGAAAAATTCCTAAAGTGCAAATTTTTGAATATTAATCTTTAGTCATATTTTGAAGACTGTTTTTCTAACAAAGGGTTCTGATATTCCTCACAATTTCAGTCAAGTTCAGGCTATTTTTGGTAACAGCAAAACTATAAGCAATAATATGATAAGCCAATATCTATTGAAATATTTATTTTATCTCTTAAATGACTGTTGTTTTAAAATATAGTTTCTTTCAGAAAATCCACCCACAAATGATCTCTTCTGAAGTTGTTTTATAAGTAACAGGTAATGTTGGAAGCCTTTTGTTACTAAGATGTCAGTGTCGATGGACATTAACTGATTGGTTTCTCCCTGAAATAAGAAGTAGGTTAAATTTTTAAAATTATTTTAACTTTCTCATAGAAGAGTCTATTTGATCTATAGAAGGATGGATGGTTGGGTAGATGCATAGATGTTGATAGATGATAGATATAGCTAGATAGATGACAGATAACAGCAGAGAGATGCTTTTTTCAATCATTTTGAATTTTTTCACTTTGCTTTTTTATCTGTATATATTAAAAAGTACAGGATTTTCTAAGCATATATTAAGAACTGTCTCACTGACAACATGGGGAAGACTTTCTGTGTGCCTAGTGCCCCTCCATCCCTCACACAAGGGAGTTGGTGTTGATATCGTAATCAAGATAAGAAACCATTTATACTTGTTAGAAAATGCACTGACAAGTACAAAAAGAACAAAAGCACTGACAACTCTATGTATTGATAAATTTGCTAAAAAGTTACTCTCTGCAAAACCAAATGTAAATGTGATTGCCAAATTTTACTCAAACTTCAGGTATGAATAAACTTCATTAATATAATGTTACAGTTATAATATTACAAACAACATTAACAAATTCTCCATCTCTTCTGGATCCTCTTTCTATACTGAAGTTAGAAGAGATTTTCAAAATAAAATCCAACTGTGTCACTCTCTTGCTAAAAAATAGCAAAAGAGGGGCACCTGGCTGGCTGTCAGTAGAGCATACAACTCTTGATCTCAGGGTCATGACTTCAAACCCCACATTGGTTTTGGAGCCTGGTTAAAAACAAACAAATAACAAAAACAAAAACAAAAACAAAAAAACCCCAGCAAAACCTAACATCCAATGTTTTCCTTTTAGATAAGCAACAAAGGCCTTCACCCACCCTGGTAGATACAGCGTGTCTGCCCCTCCCATCTCTGCAGCCTCTCTTTGCTCTGTTCTCTCCTGGCCCTTGGTGCCCCAGCCAGGCCATTCTTCATTCAGTTCTGCCATGTGTTTTCTATATATGAGTTTGTCCTCTGACTGGCATGTTTGCATAAATCTTTGGTTTTAATGAAGTATAGTTGACTTAACAGTATTATATTAGTTTCAAGTATACAACATAGTGATACAACAATTATATACATTATGAAATGCTCACCACAGTAAGTATGACTACCATCTGTCACCATACAAAATTATTACACTATTTTTGACTATGTTTCCCATGCTGTGCTTTTTATCTCCATGACGTATTTATTTTATAAATGGAAGTTTGTGCCTCTTAATCCTTTTCACCTGTTTCACCTATTTTCCCACACCTCTCCCCGCTGGCAACCACCAGTTTGTTTTCATGTTTGTTTGTTCATTTGTTTTGTTTTTTATACTCCATGTATAAGTGAAATTATATGGTATTTGTCT
The DNA here is from genome assembly GCF_963455335.1 of Martes martes. NCBI lineage: Eukaryota > Metazoa > Chordata > Mammalia > Carnivora > Mustelidae > Martes > Martes martes. The sequence continues at coordinate 72,998,043 of NC_137889.1, read as the reverse complement.
TTCTCTGTCTGACTTATAAACAATGTTATATATGTATGTGTATGCACACACACACACACACAGAATATTCCATTACTTAGCCATAAAAATTGTATTAATTTATTTTTATAAGTTTCCTCCAAATCCTCCAGATCTCAGCTCTAGTGTAACTTCCACTGAGAATCACTCCCTGACTGAAGTTAGCTTCCTTTCAGAAAATTGTTCCTCTCTCTCTCTCCTTCCCTCCCTCTTTGTCTCAGCAAATCTCATTTGCTACTGTTTTTTCTGTAATGAAGTCCTGTGTCACCAGCCAATGAGTCCCTTGTCTTCTGCCAGCCTCCAAGACCCAGTGGCTGGCTAACCATAGCATCCAAAGAGGGTGAAACCCCAGATTCTGCATAGCTTTCCACCAAGTCATACCAACCATGTGGCTTTTATCCTGAGTGATAAGGAGTTTCATTAAAGATTTTGAAGACAAGAATCAACCTGAGGAGTTAGAAAGGGTCACTCTTTTAGCTGTGCGAAGAATACACTGAAATAAGCCACGGGTGAAACAGGAAGACTCAGTTACAAAGCAATCCCACTAAGGCAGGCACGCCATGATGGTGGCCTGGACACAAGTTCTAGCAGCAGAGATGGGGAGAAGTAGTTGCATTCCAATATATTTTGAAGACAGAGCTAACGGGATTTACTGATAGGTTACATATAGTGTAAAATAAAAGAGATCCTGAAAACTTACCAAAAGGATCGAACAGGAATTAATTGGATTTATACAGTAAATTAGGATTGGAAAGTTCAGGTTAAAGGAGTTTCCCTCCATTCTCAGTTTGATTAGAGTTTTTAATCATGAATAAGTATTGATGGGTATTGAATTTCAACAAATGCTTTATCTAAAGAGAAGATCATGATGTTTCTTTTTTTTTGTTGTAGTAATAACATTGATTATTGGATCTTGCTTGCTTTTCTGGAACAAACAACACTGATCTGTGATGTAGTGCCTCTTTATATAGGATTGAAAATGCTAATATCGAGTTAAAAATTTTGCACATATATTCAGGAGCAATATTAGCCTGCGGGGTTAGTTTTTTTTTTTTTTTAATTCTTTTCAGCTTCTGATATTGGGCAATCAATCACAATTTAGTTTGAATAAATTCAAATTCTACTATCCGGAAGCATTTGTACAATCTTTGTGGTTTTCTTCTTTAAAAATCTGAAATAATTTGTGAACAAAACACCTCAGCCTAGGGATTTTTTTTATGAGGTCTTAAAATATGGTTTTGATTTTTTTAAAAACCAAATATTTCACAATTTGTTCTGAATTGGTTTAGATAAGTTGACTTTTTCAAAAAATTTGTATATTTGACCAAAAATGACATATTCATTAATATACAGTAGTTACTAATATGCTATTATGATCTTTATAATGTCTATGAAATCACTGGTGCTGTACTTTTTGTCCATGTTTGATAGACTGGAGATGTATCTTCTCTCCTTTTTCTTGATAATCCTTGCTAGGGGTGAATATCTTTTATTAAAAGATTTTTTAATAAAAACTAGCTTAGTTGAGTTGATTTTCTTTATTGAATACTTGATTTATATTTCAATAATAACCTTCCTTATACTTATTTCCTTACTTCTACTTTCTTGATTTTAATTTTCAACTCTTGTTCTAAATACTTGAGTTGAATACAGACTTTGACTTTCAACATTTCTTATTTTCTAATAAATCCATTTTTATGGCCGTATATTCCCCACTAACACAGGTTAAGCTAGATCCCAGAAGTCTTTACATTTTGACGTTTGCTATTTTACTACAGTTTAAAATATTTTCTAACCTTAATTATGATGTTTTTTCCTTGATAATAGATTATTTATAAGACTATTGTTTGATATTTAAACATTTTGGACTTTTCTAATACTTTTTAATATTAATTACTTTTATCTGAATTTCACTGTTGTTAAAGAACAGCATGAATAACTAGTAGATACCTACTTTGACCTGCTCACTACAAAAGGTTAATTTTTTTAGTATAAGCTATATAAGCTATTAGAACTTGATAAGCAAAAGTGCCTAACAAAGTCAAAGCCACAGGGATTATCCCACAGCATATGTGCATGGAAAATAACTGCAATAAGCATCAAGTTGTGAGTAGCAAACAAAAGTAAAATATAGGACATTTCTGGAAACTTAGAAACTGCTGAAGTCACTTCCCCCCAGGGTTACCATACAGAATCTTAGAAATTTCATTAAGAGATTTGATCAAGGCTGTGAATAATGTATAAAGTTTTATATACATAGGAGACAGGAGAAAAATAGAAGAAATTGAAGAGAATATAGAAGACATAATCAATAGATAGTCAACAAATACAATAGAACACTAGCCACACACTAGTTAAAGAGAGTAGTCATAGAGTGTAATACTGCAAATGTCAAGGAAGGAAAGAATTCCAAGAAAGGGTGTGTTAATGTACAATAACAAATATCTCTGATCAAAGGAAAAAGAACCAACATTTTGAGGGTCTACTATATGTCTGATTAGGTAAAGAAAGTCACACACACATATATGCACACACACAGAATGAGAGAGGGAAATTCTCATTAAATTCTAAGAACCATATAAAATGTGTATTATAATCTGTATTGATAAAGTAGGGATAAGGGCTCTCTACAGTTAAATGGTGTGTTCTATCAAACCTTAGTAGAGTATAGAACCTAGATCTTCTGATTCCAAACCTTCTGTCACACAGGACAGATTTTAAAACATTGAAAATTATAATTTGCTACACTTAAGGAGAAATGAAAATAGATCATAAAAACGTACTTGGAGAATGTGGAGAGTTGACAGCACACCCATAATATGGATTTTTTCTTTCCTTCATTCATTTTTCCCAATATTATGAAAAGTGAACTATGCAAGATGATGTGGAACAAAATGTCAATATAGGCACAATAGCAATAATGAAGAAATTAAAAAATCACGAGAACTTTCTCCTTAGGAAGATAACAATAAACTGGGAAATGATTGTGAATTTTAAGAAAAGGCCAAATAAGGGTGTCTGGGTGGCTCAGTCAGTTGAGTGTCTGACTCTTGATTTCAGCTCAGGTCATGATCTCACGGTCATGAGATGAAGCCCCATGTCAGGCTCTGCATTGGGCATAAAGTCTGCTTAATATTCTCTCTCTCCCTCTCCCTCTGCCCTCCTCTCTCTCATTCTCTCTCATAAGTAAACAGATAAATAAGGACAAATAAATGCAAAATTCTGACTATGGTAGTGCAAGAAAAAACATGTATTTCTATGGAAGAAAATGGTATCTGACCTGGGATCTGAAGGAAGAGGTGTTATTTACCAGACAAAACATGCTTTTGTTTGTGACTGTGAGGAGGAGGGCTCTAGTACATTTATTAGGAGCTTAATAAATGACAATTTATTTCTAAATTACTCTTATGTAATTCCCTCAATTTTTAAAAATATCCCCCAACCTGAATCTTGTTCACAACATTCTAATAAGCCATTTTATTTTTATTTTTAATAGGAAAAAGGGATGTTTCCAAAATATATTCCAAATAAAATTGGTAAATACAATTTATTTTCTCTTGTAAAAGCCATTGCTGCTAGAAGGCTATCAATTATTGAAATTACAATGAACTAGAAACACATAAGGTAAAATCCCTTAGTTGATTTTGTTTTTTTTTTCCAGATTTTATTTGGTGATATAAAAAGGGTAAGTGATTTAATGATGCAAAAATTTTACATTTTCTATAATTCTAAAGGAAAGAGATTTAAAACAAGATTAATAAAAAAATAATAAAAGGAGGAACAACACAATGGTCAATTGTATGTGTCATTCATGGAGAATGGTCAGAATGGTCAATAACATCTTTCCTACTATTGCTCAAACAACCTAGGAATGATTTTCAAGGAAACAGAATTTTCCTTCTGGTGACTCAGTTATCCTTCTGACCATCATAATACAATAATCTATAGGAATAATCTTCTAAGTATGTGCCCAGATTACATTTACTTTTCTTTCCAAACAGATGATATGGGTTAGATTCAGCCATTATAGCCTCCCTTACCCACCCTTAAAACAGCCACCTGGAAGTCCTACACAAACAGATGTGGGCCCTGCAGTCATGCTTGGTCACAGTTAAAATGGTTTCAGGCAGACAGAAGACAGACAACAAATTTATGCCTCCAGACAATGTAGAGATACCTGATCAATCTCCATGGGAGAAAACAAAATCGTGATCTGTGAATGAGAGAAAGAGAAAAATCTCTTCTTTTTTGTTGTGATTTTGTCCTGGAATTAGCAGAAGTGAGGTTAACAGAAAAGTTGTTTACTAAGTCCAGCACAAAACACAGAAATATTTGAAGGGGGTTGATTCCATATATGTTGCAAGTTTTTCACTTTTTGCCAGTTGTAGCATTACTCTTTCCATAGGTTGAAAGGTGAACTACCACTAATACCCATTACCCTTTTAACATTTCACTATCTGTGGGTAGGCAGCCTCTAAGATATTCCTCAGTGATCTCTGCCTCCTGGTTTCCTGGTTCATACCCTCCGGTAATGCCTCCTTTTCAGTGTGGGCTAAACTCATTGACTCGTGTTTAATACAGGGATCACAATAAAAGTGAAAAGATCAGGTTACAAGAAGAGCGTGGTTGCCCTCGGTATTAGGTGATCCCTTTCTCTTGCTCTCTCTTGGGTCACTTGTGCTAGGGGAGCAAGCTGCCATGTTGTAAGTAGTCAGTCCTATGGCGAGGCTCACATGGCATCATAAGAACTGAGGGCTTTGGTCTAATAGCCAATGAGTTGTTGAAACCTGCCAAGAAACACATGGGTGAACTTGAAACTAGATCTTTCAGCCCCAGGCAAGTCTTGAAATGATTCCAACTTAGGGCAGCAGACTGAATGCAACCTAATGAGATCTTAAATCAAAGAGTATTTGTGGTTTTCTGCCACTCAATTTTCAAGTAATTTGCTGTATAGAAACAGATAACTAATATGACATGTTTAAGATATTTTATAAAATATTTAAATGTTATCTTCTTCAGTCTTTCTAACAAAATCACCACACATTAAATTGTAGCTAACAAATCCATAGTTGGAATTTAGATTCATCTTATTTATTGAAATAAATTTTTTATTAATGAATTGTCTTGCTAAGGTAAAGGGGATAATGATCTCTGAAATATTGAGAAATATTTTCCCTCAAAACAACCCCCAATATTCATAGAAGACTATATAATTTTTATGCAATAAATGAATGCTATTCTATTGAGGCAAAATGTAAAAAAAAAAAAAAAAAAGAATGTAAATAAGCAAAAACTCAAAAGCTATGATGCAGAAAAGATTAGACTAAGAATACCCTATGGAATCTGACTTAATATTTTGAAGGTTTCACAGGTGTTGATATTTGCATGATACATTCAAGCAGAATTTATAGCAACTTAGCAGCTGTACTGTAAATAGTGTCTTATAAAAAGCCTATTAAGCAATAATTGCTATTCAATATTCATGGCTTAATGAAAGTGACTCGTTGCAATTTTAAGCCATTTTAGAATCATCATTATGTAAAACTTTGACATGTGGAAGCTGTTTATATCAGTTAGTTTGAGAGAAAAATATGTGCACATTTTCCTTTTTTTTTCATATAGAGGAAGAAAACATTGATTGCATTCCGTTTAAATAGTTTATGAGTGTGTGTGTGTGATTTTTTTTTTAACAATTTTATTTACTTGAGAGAGAGAAAGAGAGGGCATGCACACAAAGGTGGGAAAGGGCAGGGGGAGAAGCAGACCACCACTACTCAGCAGAGAGCCTGACCTGGGGTCCATCCCAGGACTTTGGGGATCATGATCTGAGGAAGACAGATGCCACTCAGGAGCCCCGTATGGGTGCAATTTTAACAAAACTTAAAAAAGAAAATAAAATGAAGGCCCACATTGGGTGTAGAGATTACTTTAAAAAAAAAAAAGAAAGAAAACAAACAAAAAAATGCTACTTGATTTTCTTTCATGTTTGCCATTCTTGGCCATGACATTAACACCAGAAATGAAGACTTAAGTGCTAGCCAGTCACATCTACTAGTAAAAGAGAACTTTTTTTTTTTTTTTTGACCAGTGGGGGCTGATCTCCAAGCATAGAACCACTTAGAAAGAGAATTATAATAATTAGTCAGAATGTACTGAATCTCAGCAATATTATTTAGTGAAAAACTAATTAAAATTTTACAAAAGAAGACACATCATTAAATCACAGAAACATTAGGCTAAAATCAAGTAAAATTCTCATTTTTGACAATTAGTTGAAAAGAGATAAAATTGGGGGAAAAGTACTTATCAAAGTTAATTTGAAATGTATAACAGGGGTTTCTTTTTTGCTTATGTTAGATATTTTGAACTATTTCAGTGTTAATCAATGATACATTTTATATCCTGTGACTTGCCTTAATTACTAAATGTGGTGATATATTGTGCGTATAAATTGCACTTTCTTATTTTTAAATTATCAACTAAAAAAAGTCATTAATTTTCAGATTAAAAAGGAAGGGTAGTCTTAGCACTAAATAATGGTGGTGCACTTCTCCTTATACTTCACAAGTATTTTACCACTTTAATCTAATTTACGTGTAGTTAAAAATGGTATGAAATAAAAGGCATGGAAGTTATTTTTTATTTGATTTGAATTATTGTATATTGGTATAAATAACTATGATATTAGAATTGTCACAAAGGCAATTCAGTTCACTATTCTTTTCTAGAAAGCATTCCACAGTTGAAGAAACATTTTCCTATATCAAATAGGGGAGATTGTACAAAGGCGTAGGTAACAGTTGCTGACATGATAACCCACAATTCCTACAACACTTTTGTATTTGTAGAAATACAAAATGTATTTCCACAACTTGTATTCTACAAATACAATTTGTATTCTACAAGTACAAATACAAATACAAATTGTAGGTAGAAGACATATCTTCTACCTAACAACAATGCAACCATCTGAATAAGAAAATTAATATTGGCACATTACTTCCATCTACTCCCAAAACCCATTCAAGATTTGATAATTGTCCAATAAGATCCTTTTCAGCAAATGAATGCAATCCAGAATTATATTTTCTAGCCTTTAGTAGACATTAAAAAAAAATGCCTCCTTCAATCTGGAACAGTTCTTCAATCCTTTCTGGGCTTTCATAACTTTTACGCCTTTGAACATTATAGGCCAAGTATGTTACAGAATGTTTTCAATTTGGGTTTACCTAATGTTTCCTCATGATTAGATTTAACTTATGCAACTTTGGCAAGAGTATTGCAAAATCATATTATACAGCCCATGATTTCAATTTGTTCCATTAATGCTGATTTTAACTTGTTCACTTGAACTTTTCTATGTAAGTATTTGTGGTGGAAATGCTTTGGGATTTCGTAAATAGCCAATTTCTCATCAAAACTACATTTTATTCAATTCATTTACGTTACTGTGTTCTCATAATTTCTGATTTTATTCTGCAGGTTATAATTTAGTACTATGAGCACGCTCAAATTATTGAAGACTGGTCCTGTCACAGCCCCTTCAAACTGGCTTCTGTCTCCTTTGGACACACCCCCACCACTCTTTGATCCCTTCTTTGCTTTCTGGCACAATAAAATATTTCAGGCTCATCTTGTTCTTTATTCCTGCTTGGAATCCACCATAACTGAAAGGAGGCTTGATATTTAGCTGAAGATGGCATTCAGAAAACAATACCTAGGTGTAAGATTTGCTCATTACAATTAAGGTGGCACTGTTCCCAGGCCCTCTCAGTGAACAGAGCTGGAAATTACATATATCTGACAAGGTATAACATCTATATCTATACTTATATCTATCTCCACATTTAAATCCATATTTATTTTTATTACTATCTACAGGAGTTTAAAACTATGAATTACAATGATACTCGGATTTAATTGATTTTTCCCTTTCCATATTTATAACTCTCTAACAGAGTATAACTTTCTAAAAGAAAAAAATCTCACTCCATATTATCCATAAGATAAATGCCCCTGAATGTAACCATTTTTTCATCACAGACTCTGCCTCCAACCTCACACAGATAAACTCCTTGCTCCAGCTCTCCCTAAATGCATGGCTATCCACACTTTCCCGACCATGCTCTAACCACCGTGTGTCCCTTGTGGATCCCCTTCTTACTCCAGCTGACCACTAATATGTTTTAATGCCATCTTTACATCTTCACCCTGGTTGGGCTTTGATACCCTGTAGGTCATCACTCCATAGAAATAGCTGACACCTGCAGGGCATGTCCCTAGGTAACTATACCCTCTTCCTCCTGCTCAGGCTTCAGAACCTCGAACAAAGTCATGATCCCGTGTGAATACCCTCTTCACCCTGCATGGAACTGATACTCTTTCTGGGACTTCACAGCTTGCCTACCTGATGTGAACACCTACCATGTACTGAGTTTCCCAAAGGCTTTAGGGTTGAATTGTTTCGAAGTATTTCAGAAGGAAGAGCAGCCTATTTGCTCTGAAATGCATTTCTAAAGGGCTTCCGCCCTTACCTCTCCACCAAAACTTCTTTTATTTTGGTGGTCAGGCCCACCAGTAACCATTATAACTGTATGCCCTACTTATCCAGGACATGCCTACTTGATTTGGTTTCACTTGTAAATGTGTTCCAGTTTGGGCAGTAAATTGTAGGTACCTTACCAATACTGTTCGTGAGATTGCTAAATCCAGCAGTCAATTCTCACTCATCTTAAACTGATTTTTCAGCAGTGTTAACAAAGTTGATCCGGGCCTCTCCCTGGTGCAAATACTTCTCTTGGCTTCCAGAAAGCTAGACTCCCTAGTTTCTGCATTCAGCTTGCTGGTTCTCCAATCCTGCCTCATTTAATTGTTTCTCCTCTTCTCCCTCATATATTCAAAGGCTGAGTTTGCCCCAGGGCCCTCTCCTCAGAACTCTTTTCTATTCTATTTCCCTCGCTCCTAGGTGATCTCATTCAGGTCAGTGGCCTTGAAGAGCCATTTATCTGCTTACACCTGTCCGATGTATATCTTTTAGCCTAGATCGCTACCTGAACTTCAGATACATATATCTAAATGCCTAGCAGACCATTTCACCTAGGTAACAAATGGGAATCTTAAACGCAGCATGTTAAAAACTGAATTCTGTCCTTTCTTCTGGCCTTGTTCTCTTTCAGCTTTCTTGCCCCAGGTGAGGACCACTACAGAGGCTTATTAAGCAAAAACCTCAGTATCACCTTCTTACAGCATGCATTCCACCAATTTGTAAATCCTGTTGCATGTGTTAAAACCAGTTCTTCCCATTTCCATGGCATCACCTTCACCTGAGTCATGTTAGGATTACTGCAGAATTTCCTAACAGGACCCTGCTTCCACTTCCACCATTCTCCTATCCCCATTCCTCCCTTCCCCAAACCTGTCCATATATTCTTTTTTTTTAATTAATTTATTTATTTTAATAAACATATAATGTATTTTTATCCCCAGGGGTACAGGTCTGTGAATCGCCAGGTTTACATATTTCACAGCACTCATCATAGCCCATACCCTCCCCAATGTCCATTTCCCCACCACCCTCTCCGTCCCCCCTCCCCCTAGCAACCCTCCGTCTGTTTTTTGAGATTGAGTCTTTTATGGTTTGTCTCCCTCCCAATCCCATCTTTTCATTTTTTCTTTTCCTATCTCCCCCCAACCCCCCTACATTGCATCTCCACTTCCTCATATCAAAGAGATCATATGATAGTTGTCTTTCTCCGACTGATTTATTTCGCTAAGCATGATACCCTCTAGTTCCATCCACGTCGTCGCAAATGGCAAGATTTCATTTCTTTTGATGGCTGCATAGTATTCAATTGTGTATATATACCACCTCTTCTTTATCCATTCATCTGTTGATGGACATCTAGGCTCTTTCCACAGTTTGGCTATTGTGGACATTGCTGCTATAAACATTCGGGTGCACGTGCCCCTTCGGAGCACCACGTTTGTATCTTTAGGATATATACCCAGGAGTGCAATTGCTGGGTCATAGGGTAGCTCTATTTTCAGTTTTTGAGGAACCTCCACACTGCTTTCCAGAGTGGTTGCACCAGCTTGCATTCCCACCAACAGTATAGGAGGGTTCCCCTCTCTCTGCATCCTCGCCAGCATCTGTCATTAATTGACTTGTTAATTTTAGCAATTCTGACTGCTGTGAGGTGGTATCTCATTGTGGTTTTGATTTGTATTTCCCTGATGCTGAGTGATGTGGAGCATTTTTTCATGTGTCTGTTGACCATCTGGATGTCTTCTTTGCAGAAATGTCTGTTCATGTCCTCTGCCCATTTCTTGATTGGATTATTTGTTCTTTGGGTGTTGAGTTTGCTAAGTTCTTTATAGATTTTGGATACTAGTCCTTTATCTGATATGTCATTTGCAAATATCTTCTCCCATTCTGTCAGTTGTCTTTTGGTTTTGTTAACTGTTTCCTTTGCTGTGCAAAAGCTTTTGATCTTGATGAAGTCCCAATAGTTCATTTTTGCCCTTGCTTCTGTTGCCTTTGGCGATGTTCCTAGGAAGAAGTTGCTGCGGTTGAGGTCAAAGATGTTGCTGCCTGTGTTCTCCTCAAGGATTTTGATGAATTCCTTTCTCACGTTGAGGTCCTTCATCCATTTTGAGTCTATTTTCGCGTGTGGTGTAAGGAAATGGTCCAATTTCACTTTTCTGCATGTGGCTGTCCAATTTTCAAAGCACCATTTGTTGAAGAGGCTGTCTTTTTTCCACTGGACATTCCTTCCTGCTTTGTCAAAGATTAGTTGACCATAGAGTTGAGGGTCTATTTCTGGGCTCTCTATTCTGTTCCATTGATCTATATGTCTGTTTTTGTGCCAGTACCATACTGTCTTGATGATGACAGCTTTGTAAAAGAGCTTGAAGTCTGGAATTGTGATGCCACCGACTTTGGCTTTCTTTTTCAATATTCCTCTGGATATTCGAGGTCTTTTCTGGTTCCATATAAATTTTAGGATTATTTGTTCTATTTCTTTTAAAAAAATGGATGGGATTTTGATAGGGATTGCATTAAATGTGTAGATTGCTTTAGGTAGAATAGACATTTTCACAATATTTGTTCTTCCAATCCATGAGCATGGAATATTTTTCCATTTCTTTGTGTCTTCCTCAATTTCTTTCATGAGGACTTTATAGTTTTCTGAGTATAGATTCTTTGCCTCTTTGGTTAGGTTTATTCTTAGGTATCTTATGGTTTCGGGTGCAATTGTAAATGGGACTGACTCCTCAATTTCTCTTTCTTCTGTCTTGTTGTTCGTGTAAAGAAATGCGACTGATTTCTGTGCATTGACTTTATATCCTGACACTTTACTGAATTCCTGTATAAGTTCTAGCAGTTTTGGAGTGGAGCCTTTTGGGTTTTCCACATATAGTATCATATCATCTGCAAAGAGTGAGAGTTTGACTTCTTCTTTGCCGATTTGGATGCCTTTAATTTCTTTTTGTTGCCTGATTGCTGAGGCTAGGACTTCTAGTACTATGTTGAACAGCAGTGGTGATAACGGACATCCTTGCCGTGTTCCTGACCTTAGCGGAAAAGCTTTCAGTTTTTCTCCATTGAGAATGATATTTGCGGTGGGTTTTTCATAGATGGCTTTATAATATTGAGGTATGTGCCTTCTATCCCTACACTTTGAAGAGTTTTAATCAGGAAGGGATGCTGCACTTTGTCAAATGCTTTTTCAGCATCTATTGAGAGTATCATATGGTTCTTATTCTTTCTTTTATTAATGTATTGTATCACATTGATGGATTTGTGGATGTTGAACCAACCTGGCAGCCCTGGAATAAATCCCACTTGGTCGTGGTGAATAATCCTTTTAATGTACTGTTGGATCCTATTGGCCAGTATTTTGGTGAGGATTTTCGTATCTGTGTTCATCAAGGATGTTGGTCTGTAATTCTCTTTTTTGGTGTGATCCTCGTCTGGTTTTGGAATCAAGGTAATGCTGGCCTCATAAAATGAGTTTGGAAGTTTTCCTTCCATTTCTATTTTTTGGAACAATTTCAGGAGAATAGGAATTAATTTTTCTTTAAATGTTTGGTAGAATTCCCCTGGGAAGCCATCTGGTCCTGGACTTTTGTTTGTTTGGAGATTTTTGATGACTGTTTCAATCTCCTTACTGGTTATGGGTCTGTTCAGGTTTTCTATTTCTTCCTGGTTCAGTTGTGGTAGTTTATATGTCTCTAAAAATATATCCATTTCTTCCGGATTGTGGAATTTGTTGGCGTAGAGCTGCTCGTAGTATGTTCTTATAATTGTTTCTATTTCTTTGGTGTTGGTTGTGATCTCTCCTCTTTCATTCATGATTTTATTTATTTGCGTCCTTTCTCTTTTCTTTTTGGTAAGTCTGGCCAGGGGTTTGTCAATCTTATTAATTGTTTCAAAGAACCAGCTCCTAGTTTCGTTGATTTGTTCTATTGTTTTTTTAGTTTCTATTTCATTGATTTCTGCTCTGATCTTTATGATTTCTCTTCTCCTGCTGTGTTTAGGCTTTCTTTGTTGTTCTTTCTCCAGCTCCTTTAGGTGTAGGGTTAGGTTGTGTATTTGAGACTTTTCTTGTTTCTTTTTTTTTTTTTTAAAGATTTTATTTATTTATTTGACAGACAGAGATCACAAGTAGGCAGAGAGGCAGGCAGAGAGAGAGGGGAAAGCAGGCTCCCTGCCGAGCAGAGAGCCCGATGCGGGGCTCGATCCCAGGACCCTGGGATCATGACCTGAGCCAATGGCAGAGGCTTTAACCCACTGAGCCACCCAGGAGCCCACCTTTCTTGTTTCTTGAGAAAGGCTTGTACCACTATATATTTTCCTCTCAGGACTGCCTTTGCTGTGTCCCACAGATTTTGAACCGTTGTGTTTTCATTATCATTTGTTTCCATGAATTTTTAAAATTCTTCTTTAATTTCCTGGTTAACTCATTCATTTTTTAGAAGGATGCTGTTTAGTCTCCATGTATTTGCGTTCTTTCCAAATTTCCTCTTGTGATTGAGTTCTAGCTTCAGAGCATTGCGGTCTGTAAATATGCAGGGAATAATCCCAATCTTTTGATACCAGTTGAGACCTGATTTATGACCCAGGATGTGGTCTATTCTGGAACATGTTCCATGTGCACTAGAGAAGAATGTATATTCTATTGTTTTGGGATGGAATTTTCTGAATATATCTGTGATGTTCATCTGGTCCAGTGTGTCATTTAAGGCCTTTATTTCCTTGTTGATCTTTTGCTTAGATGATCTGTCCATTTCAGTGAGGGGAGCGTTATAGTCCCCTGATATTATTGTATTACTGTCGATGTATTTCTTTGATTTTGTTATTAATTAGCTTATATAGTTGGCTGTTCCCAGGTTAGGGGCATAGATATTTAAGATTGTTAGGTCTTCTTGTTGGACAGACCCTTTGAATATGGTATAGTGTCCTTCCTCATCTCTTATCACAGTCTTTGGCTTAAAATCTAATTGATCTGATATAAGGATTGCCACCCCAGCTTTCTTCTGATGTCCATTAGCATGGTACATTGTTTTCCACCCCCTCACTTTAAATCTGGAGGTGTCTTCGGGTCAAAAATGAGTTTCTTGTAGGCAGCATATTGATGGGTTTTGTTTTTTTATCCATTCTGATACCCTGTGCCTTTTGATTCGGGCATTTAGCCCATTAACATTCAGGGTAACTATTGAGAGATATGAATTTAGTGCCATTGTATTGCCTGTAAGGTGACTGGTACTGTATATTGTCTCTGTTTCTTTCTGATCTACTCCTTTTAAGATCTCTCCTTGCTTAAAGGACCCCTTTCAATATTTCCTGTAGGGCTGGTTTGGTGTTTGCAAATTCTTTCAGCTTTTGTTTGTCCTGGAAGTTCTTTATCTCTCCTTCTATTTTCAATGATAGCCTAGCCAGATAGAGTATTCTTGGCTGCATGTTTTTCTCATTTAATGCTCTGAATATATCATGCCCGTTCTTTCTGGCCTGCCAGGTCTCTGTGGATAGGTCCGCTGCCAATCTAATGTTTTTACCCTTGTATGTTACAGACTTCTTTTCCCGGGCTGCTTTCAGGATTTTCTCTTTGTCGCTCAGACTTGTAAATTTTACTACCAGGTGACGAGGTGTGGACCTATTTTTATTGATTTTGAGGGATGTTCTTAGCATCTCCTGGATTTTGATGTTTGTTCCCTTTGCCATATTAGGGAAATTCTCTCCAATAATTCTCTCCAATATACCTTCTGCTCCCCTCTCTCTTTCTTCTTCTTCTGGAATCCCAATTATTCTAATGTTGTGTCGTCTTATGGTGTCGCTTATCTCTCTAATTCTCTCCTCGTGGTCCAGTATTTGTCTCTCTTTTGCTCAGCTTCTTTATTCTCTGTCATTTGGTCTTTTATGTCACTAATTCTTTCTTCTGCCTCATTGATCCTATCAGTAAGAGCTTCCATTTTTGATTGCACCTCATTAATAGCTTTTTTTAATTTCAACTTAGTTAGATTTTAGTTCTTTTTATTTCTCCAGAAAGGGCTTTTATTTCTCCAGAGAGGTTTTCTCTAATATCTATGCCTTTTTTGAGCCCGGCTAGAACCTTGAGAATCATCATTCTGAACTCTAGATCGGTCATATTACCAATGTCCGTATTGATTAGGTCCCCAGCCTTTGCTACTGCCTCTTGTTCTTTTTTTTTGTGGTGAGTTTTTCCACCTTGTCATTTTGTCCAGATAAGATTTGCTTTCTCCTCCTCTAGAATTTTGCTGTTCTTGGTGAGTAAAGTTGGTCTTGGCTGGGTTTCTTGTTGATCTTCTGGGGGAGGGGTCTGTTGTAGTGATTCTCAAGTGTCTTTGCTGCAGGCAGAATTGCACCGTCCTTGCCAGGGACCGGGATAAATAATCTGCTCGGGTTTGCTTTCAGGAGCTTTTGTTCCCTGAGCACTTTCTGTAGAGTTCCAGAGGACGGGAATGAAGATGGCGGCCTCCCAATCTCCGGCCCAGAGGAGCCGAGAGCTTGGGGTCCCGCTTCTCAGTGCGCCCTCAGAGAAAAGCACCCAACCGCCCCACCTCCCTGGCCTGCTGTCGCACCTGGAGGAAAGCAGTCACTTGCTGGCACTTGGAGAAAAGCGCCTGTTCACTTCCATCTCCGTGGCCTCTGGCTGCGCTCCGAGCCCACCCCGCCTGCGACTGGCACAAGGTAACCCTGGGCTGAGAGCTCACTCCTTGGCTTTGTCGCTGTAGCCGGCTTCCCCTCTCTAATACCTGTGAGCTCTGCGGCACTCAGACACCCCCGGTCCTTCTGTGACCCCGCAGGACCTGGGGTTATGCTGACCCCGCCTGGGCTTCCCCCGGTTTAGCCTCTGGAGCGATGTCCCTCCGTGGAGCAGACTTTTAAAAGTCCCGATTTTGTGCTCCGTCGCTCCGCCTCTTGCCAGGAGCCGGCCCCTCCCCCCACGGTCTGTCTTCCCGTCGCTTTGGATTCACTTCTCCGCAGGTCCTACCTTTCAGAAAATGATCGATTTTCTGTTTCTAGAATTGTTGCTCTTCTTCTCTTCGATTTCCCATTGGATTTGTAGGTGTTCGAAATGGTTAGATAAGCTATCTAGCCGATCTCCTGCTACCCGATGTCGTCTCAGCCTGCTACTTCTCCGCCATCTTGACTCCTCCCTCCTGTCCATATATTCTTGACACAACTGCCAGAGTAATCTCAAAACTAGCCCAGGCTGTATACTCTGCTCAGAATTCCGCAATGCCTCCTCATTTCATTCAGAATGAAAGACAACATTCTTACAGAATGTACGTGGTCTTCCATAATCAGACCTCCCTTACTTCTCTGAGCTGATACAATGTGATGCTCCAGGCTCACACTGTTCCAGTCACACTAGCTTCATTGATGTTCCAGTGCAAGCCTGCATATTCTTGTCAACATGTGTGCCATAAGTCCTTTGCTCTAGCTTTTCTCTCAGCCTGAAATACTCTTCAACAGATAGGCAACTGATAGCTTCTCACTACTTCCAATCTTTGCTCAATTACCTCCTTCACAATGAAGCTCCTTTGGACATTCCTTTTACTGATGCAATCTGGTCCTTCCCTTTCTCCTTACCATGTCAGATCCCTCTTACCTTACTCCTCACTTTTTATAGTACTTAGCCCTTTAAAAAATATTCTATTTATGATCTTAAATGATTAGTTTTGCCCTCTACATGGTAATGTAAGTGCCATGTGGGCAGGAATCTGTGTCTGTTGTGCTCATAGGCATCTCCTAAGGACCTGCAACAGTTTTTGGCATGAAGTAGATGGTCAATAAAAAGCTGTTGAAGAAACAAGTGAAATTTTGATACAAACCAGTCAATATCACCTTTAAAATATCCCCAAATATTTTGCTTTAAAAGGTGCAATAATTTTCTTAATCTGTGGTCAATAAGGTTATATAAATATACCAAGTGTACTTAAAATTTATTTTAAAATATCACTGAATATTGTACCTGATAGTCTACCACAAAGAACAAATTTTTAAAGAAATCAGAAGTACTCCCTCTTTTACCTCCTAATATTAACTTACTTGCACTTTTGAAATCAGCTGTTATTTATATAACACAAATATTTTCATTTCCTATTATTTTGCACCATTTTAAACAGAAATTATGACATTTCAATTATATAAATGAATCAACCAATAGCCCCCCAATTCCCCAATAACTTTCTAAGCTTTTCTTTAAAAGATCTTAGTTTTTCATTCGAGAGAGACAGAGAGAGACAGAGAGAGCACAAGCAGTGGGGGAGGCAGAAGGAGAGGGAGAACAGACTCCCCAATGAGCTGGGATCCCAATGTGGAGCTCCATGCAAGGACTTGGCAATCATGACCTGAGCTGAAAGCAGAAACTTAACCATCTGAGCCACCCAGTTTGAGTTGTTATGCATATGAACAATGAACATATTTTCACAGTAAAACATACTGGGCATGCCACATTTTCCACTACTGCATATATGTTTTCTAAATTCTTAGTGTGATCATGTTACAAACATTCCACACTACAAATGTTGCATAATCTAGTGAATATTCATCCATTATGATACTGTACTTCTATCCTTATCCATTTCTAATACTACCATTAAGGGAGAAAATTCTTTTGCAAGTGAAGTTGTGCACATAGCTCTTTTGAATTATTTTCTTAGAAAATATTCTATGAAATGAGATTATTGAATCAAAGGATATAATATATTACTATTTCAATTACAAAATCACTGACAAAGAGAAAATAACCACAGTAACTTTTCCTACTAAAACTCATCAACGCTGTATTTATTTTTTAGTCTGGTTTTGTTATATGTTATTTTAAAATATTCTCTCTATGGCTTCCTTTAAGAAAAATTTTTACTGAGGTATTTCATACTTACTTAAAAATTCACTAATTTAACTCACAATTTTTATTTTATTATTTTTAAAGACTTTTATGTATTTATTTGACAAAGAGAGACAGCAAGAGGGTAAACACAAGCAGGGGGAGTGGGAAAGGGAGAAGAAAACTCCCCACTGAGCAGGGCCCCATGCGGGGCTTGATCCAAGGGCCCTGGGATCATGACCTGAGACAAAAGCAGACGCTTAACTGACTGAGCCACCCAGGTGCCCCTAACTGCACAATTTTTAAAATGATTTTATTTATTTGAGAGAGAGAGAGAGGGGGCACACATAAGTGGGGGGGTGGGGGGGCGAAGGGCAGAGGGAGAAACAGGCTCCCCTCTGTGCAGGGAGCCAGAGGCAGGGCTTGATCTCAGGAACCAGGATCACAACCTGAGCCTAAGGCATGATGCTTAACCAACTGAACCATCCAGGGTCCCCTTAATTGCACAATTCAATGATTTTTAGTAATTAGGCAACTATCACTGTAGTCCAATTTCAGAACATTTCTATCATTCCAAATAATTCCTAGTGGCCATTTGCAGTCACTCTCTATCCCACCTCCAGGCAACCAATCACATATTTCCCATCTCTGTACATTTTCCTTTTCTAGACATTTGACATAAATGGAATTGCTCAATATGTGATCTTTGGAATCTGGCTTCTCTCACTTAGCATAATTTTTAAGGTTCAACCTAGTCTTTACTACTTCTTGATAGTTAAAATTTACATTTACATGTGTATGTTCACAGTATTTTGGTCTGAACCAGGATTTTGGTCAGGGCAACTATAAGGTAAAATCATTCATATATGAATTCATGATTCCCATAATTTATTATGAAAAGTATTTTTAAATATTGACATGCAAAAGCCTTTGTTAATATTTGTGATTTTTTAAAAAAAATGTTTTATTCATTTATTTGACACAGAGAAAGAGAGAGCAAAAGCAGGGGGAGTGGCAGGTGTAGGAAGAGGGAGAAGCAGGCTCCCGATTGAGCAGAAAGCCTGATGTGGTGCTTGATCCCAAACCCTAGGCTCAGACCTGAACCGAAGGCAGATGCTTCACCAACTGAGCCTTAACCTATTGAGCCACCCAGGTGTCCCAATATTTGTGATTTTGAGCAGAAAAAAAAAATATGATTTTCCCTGTCTGGAAAAGAATATGAATTTTTAAAAGAATATTGGACTGTCATAATTCTTATATTTCCTCTATTCAAGTATTCCCATTCACTTGCTTGACCTGCCTGCTATGCCACTGATATGCCATTTCAGCATAGGACTCAAAAGTCTTCACTGCCACATCATAGATGGACCTCTATGCTTTTCAGTACATTTGAGTGGCTCATAAGCATAGTTCCCAATACCTCTGAAAACATGCAGATATAAATTAGTAATGAATAGGGTTTAAAAAAAAAAAAACATGTAACAGTTTATTCATTTCCTTCACATTCTTGCCCTAAGCAAACTAAAGACACTGTTTATTCAGCCCTTTCAAACTTTTGTATTCTCTTATGTGACTCCTACCATAAGCAATATAGATGTCTTCCTTGCTTCTCATTCTTTGTCACTTCCCCCTAAAAACTCCAAGTTCTGAATCTTACATCATCAGATTTTACCATCCTTGCTTTTTAAAAGTCATCTGTAGACCTTATATCCTAATTATTTCTCAATGGCCTTTGCTCCTGGTACATTGTCACTCAAGCCAAAAGCATTCTTGATGATTTTAACATCCATATAGATGGCACTTTCAATGCCCTTGATGACGATGATCTCTTCCTCCACCATTCACTTCTTTAGTTATACAATAGTTTGTGTTATTACAACTGTTACTACCCATTACCAATCATTTCAAATCCAAACTCCTTCTCTCTTAGCTCAGCTCCAGCAATTTTGACCCCACCACCATCTTCTCAAGTCCTCCTCAGCCTGCTTAAGTCTTCCCTTCTCTATGGACCCAGCTTAGAGTCCAATTACTACAATAACTCTCTACTCTTTCACTTCATCATATGTAGTTCCCAAAACTCCAGTTCTGCCCCTGTACCCAAGCAGATGTATATGTTTGAAAGAAAACACAGAGTCTGAATATTTAATCTTAATTTAAAAAGACTACTAAATGTAAGAGTGGGGGCACCTGGGTGTTGCAGTAGATTAAGTGGCTGATTTGGTTTTGGTTTGGGTCATGATCTCAAGGTCCTGAGATGGAACCCCATGTTGGGCTCAACACTCAGCATGGAGTCTGCTTGAGTTTCTCTCTCCCTCTCTCTGCCCTCCCCCCCCCCACCACTGTGGGCTTTCTCTCCCTCTCAAATAAATAAGTCTTTTAAAATAAATAAATAAATAAATAAATAAATGCAAGTGGGTCCTGAAATCATATAGTATTTTTGTAGAACATTGCCCTTTGTTTTCCCTTAAAGGACAAAATCATATAGAAATACATGGCCTAACCTGAACTCCTGATTTTTTCACCCCTAAATGTGTTTCTCATTCAGTCTTCCTAACCCAAAGAATTACAACTCTGTCATTCTCATCTTTTAAGCAAAAACTCTGGAGTCATCATTGACTTCTTTGTACTTCTCACCACCTGAAGCAAACGTGCTTATTAGCTCTTTTTTCAAAACATCTTCCAAATTTAGACACTTATCATAACCTCTCCTGCCACTGAACTGAACCAAGCTATCAACATTTTTCATCTGGATTATTGCTGTAGCTTTCCTAACAAGAGTCTCTGCCTCAATTCTTGTCCCTGACTCCATGATGCTTTTTCAAATAATCAACTGCTGTCATTATTTTCCTCTATTACCTTAATTATATAATGCAATATAGAGAAGGTATAGAGTCCTACAGAGAATAATCAGGAATGGGGAGAAAGGATACAGTGGGCATAGAGAAAGATTGCAAATGAAATAGAGTTAATATGGAAGTCCAAATTGAGAAGGTAATATTTAGGTGAAGATTTATTTGTTTTGCTTGTTTTCTTTCTCCTGCTGGAAGGTAAAGTCCATGTAGACTTGGACACATCACTGTTTTGTTTACCGCTCTATCCCTAGAATTAAGAAATCCATTCCTTCAAAAAATGTTTATGATGGACACTCACATAGGCACAAGAAAGGAATGACCAAGAAAAAAAATGTCTTTTCTTTAGTTTTGAACTTAAAGTCATTAAATAAGTTGGGGAAAGGGGGGAGAATGACAAGCTTAAGTAATGTTACTTGACTCTTTGATAATATCTTATATTCAATCATATCTAGTTACAAAGAGATTAATTTTCATTTAGAAAATTTGACAAGCATCCAACTGATGATTTAAGCACAGCATTAATTGCTTTTTAATGATTTTAGTAGTGTGAAATGTGCTCATTGCAAATATAGTTTGCTCACTTGATACTGTTTACCTGGTTCTTATTAAATTAATGAAGCAAAAAATAGAAAAGGAAATAAGGAGTGATCAAGGAAGATATGAGTAAGTTAGAAAATAAAGCCTATGACTTTTTCCAACTAATTAATGTTTATGAGAGAAATGAAAAAAATAGGTTAACTGGGGAAGTAAGCAGACTGAATTATCAGAGAATGAGGAAAAACAGGAGAGAAACATGATTAGAAAAAATATGAAACACCATCTTTACTTAATAATAAAAGATAGTTTTTAGACTTTATAGAGATAGGTCTAGATATATTATTTATTATTAGTAGTGCTATCACAATTACACTAAGCCTATTTTATAAGTATGCCATATATAATATATGATAAAATGGAAGAAATGGTCATGATAAGAAGTAAACCTAGACTTTAATTAAGGGAGCAAACACAAAAAGACTAAAAATTCTATTTCCCCTTTGTGGTTGTCTTCAAAATGAAGCACAGTAAAAATATACTAGTATAATAATTGAAACATTTCAGTCTAATTAGATTTATTGATTTTGGAACACTCTCATAAAGCTACTTCTAGGGTACAAATCTAAAAATACACATGAAATTCATTTTATTTTTCTGATTATGAAAGTAGTATATACTAATTGTAAAATCATCAAGCAACAGAAAATGTTTTATTTGAAAAGGGAAATCCCTTGATAACTCAAGGATTACTCTTTTAACAGTTTATGCTAATTCTTTTTTTTTTTAACATGTTAACATCAAAGCAAGGCTTTGTGTAAGTTGGATATGAAGAACACAAAAAAAAAAAAAAAAAAAAAACCGACAAAGAGAGTTGCAGACCCTGGCAGATGGCAGGTACAACTCATATAATAGTGAAAAGCCACAATGAGGCATATAAATTTCTATGAGATATAGTATAGGGAGAAATAACGAGGTAGGAAACATCATAAAAAATTCACTGAATATAAAGCACTTGGAATTTACTCAGAAGGATAGATATATGAATCTGTTATCTCAGAATATTCATTATCCCAGGGTATAAAATAATCAATCTTAAGAGCTTTGGCAGAGACTTTGATAGGGGAGGACAGCTACTCAAACAATGCCATAGAAATAAAAGAACTTCTCTGTCAGGTCAACTTCTTCACTGAGTATGACAATTGCATTTGTAATTGTAAAGACAAAAGAGGTCCTATCCAGTTAGCTAGGTCAGCTAAATCAATGCTTGGATCAGGGGGTGACAAATTGTGCTTGCAACGAGAAAAGAATAAACACTGGTAACTGAAGAGGTGTGTGTGAATATTTACGTTCAAGTAACAGCAGGAGGAAAACAATAGCAATGGGCAGGCACAGAATGATCAGGTTTTAAGAAATCTAATCTGGTCAGTTCTGTAGTGATCTAAGGGCAGATTAGCTGGAATGAGGATGGAGTCCATATGGTAGAGTGACTGAAGGGCTGAGAGATAAATCCTTTGCATATAAGGAAATTGGATTCAACAAAGGTTGTAAAACTGGGACAGAGATGTCCAATCTTGTTCCAAAGAACTATTAATCTAGCAGTTGCAGATTTAGAATTTTGCATGTATTGAAATAATGAATAGAGTATCCAGGATACATTTTAAAAATACACAAAAATACAAAGATAGGCAAATGATACACTCAAGCAATAAAGGAAAAATAGTAATAGCAAAAAAACAAAGAATAAAAGAAAATGAATTCAACCACAATGAAGCACAAATTAAACTGATAACATTTGAACCTGTGAAATTCACATTTAAGCATAAATTTTTAAAATTAAAAAAATTAAATATGTGAATTGTAACCCTGAAATAAAAATAAACAAATAAACACAAAATATTTAAACATGGATGCATAAATATTTCACCCATAGAAATGTAATCACATTTTAAATGTAAACATGCAATCTGAAGATGTACAGGGGCGTCTAGCTGACTCAGTCAGTTAAGCATCTGGTCTTAATTTTGGCTCAGGTCATGATCTCAGAGTTGTAAGATCCAGCTCACATTGTGCTCTACGCTGGGCATGAAGCCTGATTAAGATATCCTCTCTCCCTTTACCCTTTCCCTCCACCCCATTCTCTCCTAAAACAAACAAGCAAACAAACAAAAACAAAAAAACAAACAAAATAAACAAAACAACAGCAACAAAAACCTAAATAAATAAAATTTAAAAATAAATGAAGATGTACAGAGTTGGGTCTTCTCACAATATTATTACTGAAGATTAATTGAAGAAAACTTTTGGAGAATAACTTAACAAGAGTCATTAAAAATAAAATACAAATACATGAAGCTTTTCTGACACTGCTATTCCAGAGCGAAGAGCACTGCCTAGCCATGGTCAACCGTATGCTCTTGGATATTATGTGGAGGAGGAGAGTTTGGGCTATGTCTCCTTCATGCTATTTGCAGACAAAGTTTCAAAGACAGCGCAGAGTTTCACACACTGAGCAGTGGGAAGAAATAATTTGGCTATCAAGTTTCCAGCTTTACAAGATTATTCTGAGATTTATGTGTCAGAATGGTGATTTCACACTTTAAGTCGACCTATGGGGAGAAATTTGATGATGAGAATTTCATCCTGAAGCACAAGGGTCCTGGCATCTTGTCCATGGCAAATGCTGGACCCAACAAAAATGGTTCCCACCTTGCTGTCTACACTGTCAAGACTGAGTGGTTGGATGGCAAGCATGAGGTCTTTGGCAAAGTGAAAGAGGGCATGAATACTGTGGAAGCCATAGAATTCTTTGGATCCAGGGATGGCAAGACCAGTGGGAAGATCACCATTGCTGACAAATCTAATAAATTTGACTTCTCTTTTATCTTAACCACTAGACCATTCCTTCTGCAGCTCAGGAGAGCACACCTTCACTCTCATCTTGAAATATCAAGTAATGTTTGTGCTCTTCCTGCAGTTCTGTGAGTTCTATATTTTCCTTACGCCTTTCAATTCTAACTGGATTGTGAAGTTAAGTTTATCATTATGAAATAAAAACTGAACAATAAACAGATAAACAAATTAATAAACTACATGTACTTCAATTGATCCATTCAGCTGGTCTCCTGACATCTGATGTAAACCTTGTAGTCACAGGAAGAGAAAAAGCAATGTCATTCTCTTTTGAGAAAGTAGATTGAAACAGATGTGCAAAAACAATGGCAGTTCTGATGCCATTCAAATACCTGGCTTGTTTATCCTTGAAGCCTGAATCAATTTTTCTTTTGGAGTTTCAGGTGTTATTCCTTAGTCCTTATAAAAGATAATTTCCACAAACTTTCAAAAGACAATTTCAGAGATTTCCTATATTGCAATTAAAAAAACAGTGACAAAAAATCAAAGGAGAAAAAAATCACACCCATCATTTCAACAAGTATAAAATAATCGTTAAGAAAATAAACCCTTGGGTAAGAGTGATGGCATTCAGAATCATCTTCCTCCCTTGCCAGCTCCTCTGACCCTGAATATCTTCACCAAGAAAATGGTAGTTGTGGTGGGTCCTATGTTATATAGTTTCTTTGTGGATGAAGGAAGTTCATCCATATATATAACATAGCATGTTGTGGTTATTCTCATTATTACAAAACAATTGCCAGTAAACAATATGTCTTTCATTATAAAATGTCTCACTTACAAATTTTTTCTCAATTGTATGATTGCTCTTGAGTACTACATTACTATTTGAGAACTGTTTGCTTCCCCATGTTCAGATATACTCATGAATTAATGTCATTACCTGTTTTGATGAACAAGAGATCACTCCTGGTTGGACTTAGACAGAGCCCTCTATATAATGAACCACACAAACTATAATGAATCTTACATTGTATTGCACTCTATCAACATACAATCTGGTAGATAATTTCAAAACAGCTCTTAATGTAGCAGCATACATTTGAATATGTTAAGGTATACCAGTATTCCTCAGCACATAATGGTGATAAGTAGCAGGTTATTTTGAGCTTTTTAGTTTGTTTAGGAATATCATTCTTTCTTCAGACATTTGACATTTTCCTGTAGTTTTATGTTGACCTCTATTCTGTAATAAAATACTTTCAATAAACTGCTCTGCAGATTTTCTGTTCCGTAGAAAGAATTGTATACGTGTCTTGCTAATATTACCAATAGAGACTCTTCCACCAATTCGACTACCAAATAAAATCTTATCTATTTATTTTGTTTATTATTGAGCTCCAAGGTCAGAACTACCACCAATCTAGGCAAAATTAACTGGTTCCTAACACAATTATGTGTCCTTAATTGCATGTATCCCAGAACATATTAACAGAATGGGATCCCTATATGGACTTGCCAGGGATGCTAAGAAAATAAGGCATTCCAAGAAGAGAATAAAAGGGAACTTGGAAGAAATAAATTTAACACTTCCTAAAGTTCTTCCACTTTGGGGAAAATATGCAGATTTCATAACTGTCTTCACATACTAGTTTTCTGTTAGTCTTGTAACAAATTACCAGAAAGGAAGAGTAAATAAGAAGAAAAATGTTATGATGGAAACCTATTTTGTTTGAATTTGTATATAAATGAAGAGATATTATCTTGAACTACATTAAAGTGCTCCAAAGTCAGATAATTATGTAGGAAAATATTTTTTGGAAAATATTTTTTGGATCCTGGAATCTCACAGAAGCAGAGGGACAGCCCTAGGTAGCTATTGAAAATGACATACACTATTTCCAATTTAAAAAAAAAAAATCATTGTCAAAGTCTAACTGTGGGAAATGTCATGTTGAATCACCAGATGAAACTCCACAGGACTCTGATGACTATAGTCTCATTTTAAAATAGAAAACACTAGTTCATTATGGCATGAGAATACCAACATTTAAGCATCTCAATATGGCTAGCTTCAAAATTTGCTGTATGTTATTTAGTATAGTCTACTTAGGGTCATAATTGAATAGATATCATTTCTTTGGTCATTCAGTCATTTATGCCTCCTTCATGACAAGTACAATTTGCCTCCACTTTACTGCAGGTTAACTCTCTCCAACATATGTCTTGCCTCTTGTCCCAGCAACATGCATTATCAAATCTTAATTACTGACTCTTCCAAATCTTAGCTCTACTACTTCTTTGCCCCTGTGAAATAAGATCTCCCAGCCGTCTCCCTGATTATAGTTATTTGTCCTGTACCTTTACTATCATTACTAAAAATAGGCAGGGCCATCTTATCGATATTTTTGAAAGATGGCTGAAAATACAGATGATTTGGAGAAATAAATAGAAATGTGAGTAAATAAGGATATTTGTTTTGCCTTCTTATCATTTGGAAATTGAGATCTCAACATCACCAGGATGACACAAATGTGTCTTTTGTACTCATTATAAGAAGTTAACATTATATCTTATTAGAATTTTATACACAAATCATCACTGTTGGTAATAAGATATATTAAACAGATTTAGTGTTAGCACCATAACACTAAGATTTTTAAACAGCTAAAAAATTCTGGTATTCAAATTCATTAATTTAAACACTAAGAGATAATACTGAATAGTTATAATTCACATAAAACTGACAGTATTTAAATTCGGTTTTTAAGAAAAAAACAAATTAAAATATGATATTAAATATTCTGGACACAAAACGTTGATTTCCTTTTGATACAAAGCCCTTGGCAAACATCCTCCATTTTTCTATGGAAGGACAAGCATATAAATACAATGGCAGCACACTTTGAAACGCTTTTTATCCCAATATCAGATTGTTTCTCCTTTCAAAATCCTGAATGAGAGATAGATCATTATTATATTAAATATTAGATACCATGAGTCACTGGATAAAACACTTGATTAATAATATGATTTAAATTATGAATGAGTGTTCTTGTCATCAGACTCTCAGGATGGAAAATTATGTCCATGTGTTATGTTCCTCTGTTTCCACAACATCTGCACTCACCTTTACATAATAATGAACCCACTATATCCTTATTTTCTATGCCTAAATTATATTGTATAGTCTTTGAAAGCAAAGCACTATGTTGTATTATAGTAAATATGTACTAGGTTGTAAATAAATTTTGAATGAATAAATGAAATAAAAATAAGCATAAGCTTGCCTTCTTAAACATATTATCTCCTAAACAATTTAAATTTATCTTAAGAACTTGCCTATGCATAAACATTTCCTTTCTTTCTATCAGTATTCATTATTCAATATTTTCAGAGGGGAAAAAAAAGCTGACTAAAAATAGGAATGCAAGTTAAAACACAACAGATCAACCTGTAATAATACTATGGCATTTAAAAGTATTTAGACATCAGCTCTCTGAAGTCTCAACTGTATAGTTGCTTCTATATATCAGGTGTTTGATGAACTCTTAGAAAAATGGCAACTCAGAATGAACACAAGATCATAATAATTTAAAATAATTCGGGCACACACAATTTCACCTAATGTCCTCTTGATGTATTTCTATTCTGTGCCATCACATAATATTCAATAGGCAGACTTTAAATCCCAAAATACATTTAACTGAAAAATATATATGTAAAATATATATGTAAGTAAGTATAATAAGTATATATACCAAAATTTTACACACATACACAAATGTGCATAAACCCCACAATGAACATTGTAATTTGTATTTTAAATTTGTATGTTTTTATTTTTTATTTATTTATTTTTAAAGATTTTATTTATTTATTTGACAGAGAGAGGGATCACAAGCAGGCAGAGAGACAGGCAGAGAGAGAGGTGGAAGCAGGCTTCCCGCTGAGCAGAGACCCCCGACTCGGGGCTCGATCCCAGGACCCTGGGAGCATGACCTGAGCCAAAGGCAGAGGCTTAACCCACTGAGCCACCCAGGTGCCCCAAGGTTTTTTTTTTTTTTTTATGATTTTACTTATTTATTTAAAAGACAACACAATCAGAGGAGGCACAGTGGGAGAGGGAGAAGTAGACTTCCACTGAGCAGGGAGCCCCACATGGGGTTCAAGGTGGGGTCTCATCCCAGCACCCAAGGATCATGACCTGAGCCTAACACAGATTCTTAACTGATTGGGCCATCCAAGTGTCCCAATTCATATGTCTTTTTAAACACATTAAGAAAACGTACACATTTACATATGGATCTACCTGTGTAGGTAATATACAACTGTGTTCCATCCCTTCCTGCAGATCTGATTTAATGTAGTTGAATTCCTTTCTACTTGAAGAAGGTCCTTTAAGGATTTTTTTAATAGGGAAAGTTCTGCTGGCAAATAATTTTCTGTTCTTGTTTCTCTGTAAAGACATTTTCAGAGTTTTTTCAGGTTTCACTTTGGAGTGAAACCATCATTTTATTTTGCAATTTCAAGGCCACGAAGAATAAAATTACTACCACAGTTTGTCACTGTTGTCTTTATTCATGACAAAATAACCAACGTTTTACTCACAATGCTTTGACAATATAACTGCAGATGTTAATGAAGTGGGAAAAAAAGGCAGGGGTCAAATAACTTATTGACATCAGCAGCAGCATTATTATTATTGTTGAATTGTTTGAGCTCACTGAACCCTAGAAGGATCTAAGAGATCCCCAGAAGCTCATGAATAATACTTGGAGAGTACAGCAAAAGTTAAATTACCCCTAATTCCAAAACCTGACTCACCTAGAGTGTCAACTGAACCACCACAGATTCCATAGAAAGATCTTTGCATTCTGACTTATGGATACCTACCAGCATGGTACAACCTCCAGAATTTCCATTTAGCTCACAGCTGCCTATGAGCCACATCTTGCTCTAAACTTGTTTAATCTTGTGTATTTGGCCAAAGATGAAAAGATACTCTTATGTAGATTTATGAAGCTCCTCCTCTATGCAGTTCTCTTCTTTCTTCTCCCCCAGTCTTCAAATGTTAGCCACCCCATCAGCCCCAATCTCTGAGGTCCATTACCCACCTTGGCCAGACCAGTCTGCCCTGTGTTCTATCTACACAGTTGTCTGATGCCCAGCAAATGTGATCCCACTTCTCTCAGGGACTAGAGTCCCATACAACCTTGGTCCAATCCATGAAAACCATTGTCTAGTGTATCTTCATCATCTTGCTAGACTCTGGTTTGAGTTCATTGACTTTTTCATGTATCTATAGGAATTTTCCTTTTCTGGTCAGTTCTCAGTTACCCAGTTCTCAGTTACCCAGACCTTCAGCATGACATTCGTTAGGCCCTAACTTTAACATTTAAGGTTTGGACTTACAGACTGTCTACACTTCTATTTTGAATCTCTGTGAGACTGCAATATCAATGTACTATCACAGTCTCTTAAATTCTTGCCATGCTCACAGAAGTCTACAGACAACTATAGGTTCCAGAGATAAGATATCAGAAAATAAAGCAATATAGAACTTTAGAATTTACAGTATGTCATTAAAATTACATAATCATAATCCTATAAAATACATCAAGTAATTAGCTACAGTCCCAGTTTCTGCCATATGACTTCTTAAGCTACGAAATGAAAGTTGAAATAGATCATGAGTATAGAGATTTTCTAGCACTGGATTTCAGTGTGCAAGTCACACATTTCAGAAGAAAGAGCTAGAGATTCTATAAGACATGACAGAGAAGTGTAAAAGATCCAAAGGTTTATTGATACATAAATATTTCTACAGGTAGTTTCCCTAGAGTTTTCATAAATGGATCAAGAATTTCACTAATGGGGCTCCTGGGTGGCTCAGTTGTTAAGTGGCTGCCTTTGGTTCAGGTCATGATCCCAGGGTCCTGAAATCGAGCCCGACATCGGACTCCCTGCTTGCTGGGAAGCCTGCTTCTCCCTCTCCCTCTCCCCCTGCTTCTGTTCCCTTTCTTTCTGTGTCTCTCTCTGTCAAATAAATAAATAAAATCTTAAAAAAAATAATTATGCTAACATGGATTTTTATTTTGTCTTCTGTGTCCTGCTTCAGTAACATTTTGGTAGTGTTCAGCAGATTAATTAAAAAGATTTTTTTTTAAAAGAGCTTGATAATTTTGGGAGGCAGATGTGAGGAAAGAGAGAAAAAGATGTCTTTAACAGGTATTTGGAGATTACCTGACATTTTCTATTTTCATTTATGTGTTTAATGTGTCCCTATTTCTCCCAATTAGTAAAAAAAGGGATGTACAGTTAGAATGGCCAAAATTTACAAGACAGTAAACAACATGTGTTGGAGAGGATGTGGAGAAAGGGGAAGCCCCTTACACTGTTGGTGGGAATGCAAGCCACTTTGGAGAACAGTGTGGAGATTCCTCAAGAAATTAAATATAGCTACCCTGAGACCTTGCAATTGCACTACTGGGTATTTACCCCAAAGATACAGATGTAGTGAAAAGAAAGGCCATCTGTACCCCAATGTTCATAGCAGCAATGGCCACAGTTGCCAAACTATGGAAAGAACCAAGATGCCCTTCAATGGACAAATGGAGAAAGAAGATATGGTCCATATATACAATGGAATGTTGCCCCCATCAGAAAGGATGATTACCCAACTTTTGTATCAACATGGATGGGACTGGAAGAGATTATGCTGACTCAAATAAGTCAAGCAGAAAGAGCCAATTATTATACGGTTTCGCTTATCTGTGGAGCATGAGGAATAACACAGTGGACAGGGGAAATTGGAGGGGGAGACAAACCATGAGGACTGTGGACTCTGAGAAACAAACTGAGGGTTTTGGAGGGGAGCAGGGCTGGGGGTTGGATGAGCCTGGTGGTAGGTACGTATTGCATGGAATACTGGGTGTGGTGCATAAAAAATGAATTCTGGGACAGTGAAAAGAAATTTAAAAAAATAAATAAAAATTTTAGGGCACCTGAGTAGCTCAGTGGGTTAAGCCTCTGCCTTCAGCTCAGGTCATGATCAGGTCCTGAGATCAAGTCACGCATCAGGCTTTCTGCTCAGCGGGAGTCTGCTTCTTCCTCTCTCTCTCTGCCTGCCTCTCTGACTACTTGTGATCTCTCTCTGTGTGTCAAATAAATAAAATCTTTAAAAAAATTTTTTTAAAAGGATATAGTCATACATTTTCTCTTTCCACAAGAACGCTTTCTCTTAACTAATAAAAAATTATATTTTTTAAAGATTTATTTATTTACTTGAAAGAGAGAGAAAGAGAGAGCAGAGGGAGGGGCAGGACCACATGGCCCTGAGAGCATAACCTGAGCTGAGACCAAGAGTCAGACACTCAACTGATGGAGCCACCCCTGTGCCCCATAATGAAAAATATTTTAAAGCAATTAATCCTTTTTTTTTCATTCTTGATTTTCTGCGAATCCCTTTCATTTGTCCAAAATTCTAAAAAAGAATCTGAAAAAAGATATAACCCAGAACATGAAATGGTTGAAAATATGACACTTTATAGTTAATCTAACACTTCATAAATACAATAAAAACAATATATTTCATGTATTTTCCTGAAACATACTAAACATCAGTAGCTTCAGCTTACAACTGAACACAATGGTAAAGCAATTTTGAATATAGAGAAGCAGAATTAATCTATGTGATTACTAATTACTGATGGTAAATTATTACCTCTAAAGAAACATACCAAATTATGAATGTTCAATATCTTTAGAATAAAGGAACACAATTTTGCAAGAAAACAAGTGGTTCCCTGTTGGATCTTGAGATGGTGCGAGAGAATTATGCCTGGATAGGTACACAATAATTATGCTAATCTAAGTTATATACTAATATCATCACAAAGTACGCAGTACTGCTCATTAGTCCATTGCAAACCATTACTATAAATTCAGCCTCTGCGGTACATCACTTTCTGTGCAAACAAACATTGATAATACAAGTTGGAAACTATTCCAAACTAGCAGATTGATAGCACACATTATTCAGCTAAAGAGAAAGCCTTCAGCAGCTTCAGAAGTGCTTGCTACATAAGAATGACTAAGTGTTTCTGTACAAAACCACAAATCACAATAACGAATCAGATGAAATTTTCCAATATGCAACTTAAATGCACCAGCTGGCCTTCATCACACAGCAACATTACAATGTAAAATGATGATATTCTAAATAGCTGTGTTGGCAGCTTCAGACTACTCTGTCTCAAGTTAGCTCCCTGTTTTGACAAGCACATCATAAAGAAAAACTGACAAATCAAAAGAACATCAACCATTTTTTAACACTTTGAGAGGGAAAAACAAAGGCATAAATGATAATTTTTCCATATTGATAGCTCTTAAAATTCCAAAATAGTATTAAAATAAAAAGGATTAAGAGTTACAAACTTCCAGCTATAATATAAATAAGTCACAGGGAATATGGCATAAGGAACACAATCAATAATACTGTAATAATTTTGTATGGTGACAGACAGTAACTAGACTTATCATGGGGATAATTTCATAATGTATATAAATATTACTATGGTATACACTTGAAATTAATAGGATATTGTATATCAATTATACTTAATTAAAAAGCTCTTTAATCTCATTTCAAAAAATGTATAACCTATTTTATATATACTAAATTTTGCCCAGTTAAGCCTCAACATTGTTTTAAAGCTATTTATTTTGAAGTAAGCACATGCTTTTATTATTTTTTAAATTGTTGAACAGTGGAACCAATTACACTAAAGTCTTAGAAATATATTAAACTATATGAAATAGTTAAAAATACATAAAATATGTAGAATTGTTTTAATAATATATAAAACAGCTAAATGCTAAGTGTGTGATATATTCATAAATGAATCACATTACAATGGATTTCAATCACACCAAAAATAATTCATTTGTTTAAGTAATTTCTGCCTGCAAAGAGTATGTTTTCCCTATTTTAGTTTTTTTAAGTTTTGATTTATTCATTCATTTAGGTAATCTCTGCACCCAACATGGGACTCAAACTCATGACCCTGAGACCAAGAGTCACATGCTCTTCTGACAGAGAGTCAGGTGCCCCTATTTTCCCTATTTTAAACAAACAATAGCGCAGGCATCTCCAGATATACATGTTATTATTTCCATGACACAATAGCTGTGATTTAAAAAGTGTCTCCAAAATACACTCAAGATTTCTGCAGTGTAAACAACTTGTAAAGGTGGTGGTGAAGGGGTACCTCTTTGCTATATAGAAAGTAGCAATTTACTTCATTACAGGTTGTTGTCACTGGAAGTTGAGTTATCTAAATTAAATTCTTAAACATTATCAAATAACTTACTAAAAATATGACTAACATGCAATGTAAGGGAAAATACTTGTTCATTATTCCTGGATTAAATTTCACGCACTATATATATTTGTCTTAATTATATCATCATGGGACAATTAGATAGAATAAAAGTTGTTTGATCACCAGTTTATTTAATTACCCCTTAAGAAGTGGTATTTAATTACCACATAAAAGGATGGATTTAAGGGGCACCTTAAATCTACTCAGTGGGTTAAGCCTCTCCCTTCAGCTCAGGTCATGATCTCAGGGTCCTGGGATTGAGCTCTGCATCCAGCTTTCTGTTTAGCAGGGAGCCTGATTCTGCCTCTCTGCCTACTTGTGATCTCTCTCTCCCTGTCAAATAAATAAATGAAATTTAAAAAGAAAAAGGATTTAAGAGTGAAAAGTGATAACTTCAATGGAAATGAGAGTTATTTTTAAATTTTGAGAGTAAACAAAACAACTTTAACCAAGGAAAATTATGTCTTTAGAATATATAAAATATATAAATATATTTTCAAATACTCTAATTATAAAAACGCTTTAGCTATAGCTGAGAAATATACCTGATGGACAAATATTGCTTATTTATATGTATACACATACAACAGTTCTTTAAAATATGAAGCTACTGCCAAATAAGTATTCATAGGGTAAATAGCAAACTGAAAAATATTATCAAAGTCAGAACCTACCAGCTTGTTTCCCTCAGAAGACAGATTTGAAAAGTCATTTTCAAGAAATCCAACAAAGCCTTAGCAATTCTTTTTTTTTTTTTTTTAAAGACTTCATTTATTTATTTATTTGTCAGAGAGAGAGCACACACAAGCAGGCAGAGGAAGAGAGAGAAGAAGGCTCCCTGCCAAGCAAGGAGCCCTATGCGGGACTCAATCCCAGGACCCCGGGATCATGACCTGAGCTGAAGGCAGTGGCTTAACTGACTGAACCACCCAGGCGTCCCGCCATTCTTTAATATAATTTTAAAATTGGTAAGATTATTGTGAATAAACATTAATTTTTACATGGGTCATGCCAACTCCACTAAAAACAATAATCAAATATCAACCAATGTCCACTTTTTAGTTATGAAATGCTTTCAAGCACACTAAGATCATGGAATTTGGAGTTCGGTACAGGTGGTAGGATTGTAATTTTAGCTTTTAAATTACTAATGTTAAAACAACATCAAAATACTTCAGATAATTTGCAAAAACATGCAAAATTCATTTACAATCAAATCATCTGTTATCTACTTGAATATTATTTACTTAGATTAATTAAAACATATTTACAAACTAATCTTTATAACTAATGTTTTAAAAGCTAATAGTAAATCATAATATGTGTACCATTTTTCTTTTTCTTTACAGCAAAATTCCTCAAACTGGTTACATTCTAATCTTTTTCACCGAACCTTCACGTCGAAACTACTTTTATCGAGTTTGCAAATGATTTTTACATTACTAAAACCCAAATGTTAATTTCTCAGTCCTTGATTTGACTGTTCAGTAACATTTGATACAATCCAGGAAACTACTCACTGAAACATTTACTTAGATTCTATTACACTATGCTCTTTGGTTTTCATGCGACCTTAATGGCTACTCCTTTCTAGTATCCCAGTATCTTCAACTGTTCCCACCTATCAGTACTGGGCCTCCTCATTGCCCTAAACTCGAAACTTTTATCTATATACCCTATGTTGTTGTTATTATTATTCAATTACATGCTCCTATACATAATTTGCTTATAAACCTCTACCCTAAATGCTAGATTTATGTGTCCAATTGCTTAGAAATCTCGGTCTCAATAGGTCCTAAAGTGAGCTATTCATCCCCCACATACAACACCCTGCTCTCTGACAAAAAACAAAAACAAAAAACTAACAAATAAACAAACAAACGAAAAAACTGTTTCTACAATTTTCTTTATCACTCTCTCACTTAACAGCAATTTCATTCTTCCAGTAGCCCAAGCCAAATTTTTGTAGGCATCACTGCCTCCTCTCATACCCTACATTCAACCTTTCTCTTATATCCCATGTAAACCCTATTGACTTTATAATAGAAATATTTCCAGAGCTTAATCCCTTTTTACACCCTGCACGGCTGTAATCTCAGCCTAATCTGTCATCATCAACCACCTGAATCACTGCAGTGGGTCTCTATGCTCCTGCCCTTGCCATTTCATTCTGGTCTCAGCATAGTTAAAAAGCTTAAACAAAGTTTAATCTAATTATGACCGTGAATTTTGTGGATGCTGGAATTCTCACTCCGACCTTAAAATTTGATATTCAGATTAGGATTTATCTATACAACACGACTCAAACTCTCCTTGCCTTTAGGTTATTATAATGCAGCCATTTCTAGGGACCTTATTTAAACCTGACAGCTTCTCTCCACCTCACAAACACTCTCTGTCCTCCTTTTTCTTACTTTCTTTTTATCCATAAAACTATTTGTATACCTGTATTGTCTCGTAAGGAACCAAAAAACCCAAAGAATTGCTTAATAAATATTTACTGAAGGAACAGACTTGTACTATTATTTCTAGTTTTGAGAACTCACTCTAGCCATTAAACACTAAATGGTCTAACCACTTGTTTCACTATCTCTAAACTTGCCATTTTTAGAAAGCTAATATTCACCGGAGACAGCCCAGATATTGTAAATATGTTATCTAATTCTCTTGTTATATCATTTGTCTTTTAAAGTTAATTTTAAACTATTATTAAAAATTAGCCAGTTTTTCTATGTCAGGAAACTGAGATTTAGAAAGATTGAGCAGTATGCCCAAGTTCAGAGAGTTAATAAGAAGTAAAGCAGAAATTCAGGCCAAAGTCTTCTTATGAGTTGTTTTGACAACTTAATTTATTTTCACAATAATGCAAGGCATCTGATGATGTTTCTCTATTTTTTAAATGCACTCAAATATGGATTGTTGCTGTTGTTATTTTCAGACATTTTACTCAGAACATACCTTCTATTAAATCTGAAGATTTTTTACATTATAGGTTTTTAACCTCTTTATGATCACATATTTAGTAGAAGTACACAAGTTAGGGGTTGACTTCATTTGTTTTAAAAAGTTTTATTTTTGTGGAGTCAGTTAAACTAACTCACAGTTATTCATATGTAATCTCAGTTATGAAAATTTAGATAGAATGATAAAGACCAAAAATGTATGAAGGTTTGTAAATCTCATGAATACTTTAAAACATTCACTGTGTTGTTAAACAAGGAAGCAAGGATGACTCGTCAAAGTTTCGAAGCATATCATTCCCCAAAAATATTATAATTTTTCTTTGCCAAGCTTTAAAAAAACTACCATTTTAAGTTACAGATATTCCAGTGTTGTGGGTTGTTTTTTTTTTTTCTCCTATTACTTTCCTGGTGATGTGCATTGGATTGATTCTGAATGCTCCTATTTTCAATTTCATAATACATACTTTCAAGGATATTTGGAGGGTTTTGGTATCAGACAAGTCTGAATGAAAATTCTGGAGTAAGTCATTTAAACTTAATGCTTCTTAAGTGATTGTTCCATTGATAGTGAAGCCAGAACCTGATAGTTACTAACTTTTGCTCTGGAAGTCTTCCATTAGTTGGGAAGGCTGCCAAGCTCTTCTCTTTTAAGAAGAAGTATGTGAAATAGATTTGAATCAGTACAGCATTACATCAATTTTCTCTCTTGGCAAAACTGCAAATGTATATACTCAAAGATTTTAGATTCCTGTTAGTAACACAAGCTTTTGACTCATGTTTAGCCATGATTCAAATTATTGCTACAAATATGCTTAAAAGTCTCCATTGACTCTTTTGAAAGAAAGGACAAGTCTTCCATTATAGAGGAAGCAGATATTGATCCAGGGTTTCTGATTTAGTCTATCATCAAGTATATCATAAGAAAGTTTTCACTAATGCTGGACCTAGACCACATTATAATATTAGGAGTGGCAGTTTCTCAAGTTAAGACAGTTGAGCTTTATTCTCCAAAAGTCTTACTTCTTCTTTTACATTACTTTTTAAAAAATTAAATACATATATAATTAATAATATATATTATTAATAAATATCTCGCAGTTTACCAAACTTCCCATTGATAGCAGTCTTCTGACAGTAAGCTCCTACCCTAAAATGAACCAAAACAAAACGTACAAAAACCCCTTGGTCTTTAATGAGACTTTCCCATTGTTTTCTCCCCAGAACATATTTTCAATTTCCTTATTTTCCTGCATTCTCATATCTATTTTGTTATGAATTCCAAACCCAAATTGTCAAATTCAATAGTTACATTCCTATAAATATCTCATTCATCCTCTCTGCAGAAGGGACATGGTCAGTGGTTTCCTCCCTCTAAAAATATCTCTCTTGGCTTCTGTTTCACCATGGATTCCTGCTTTTCTTCCTACTACTTTAGTTGTTCCTTCTCAGTTCTCCTTGGTAGGCTCTTCCTCAATGCCTGCCTCTAAAGACTGGAATTTCCCAGGGCTCTATTCTCTTTTCTTCTTTGTCTTCAGGCTCTGTCTTATCCATTTCTGTGAGTGGTAGTATCATTCATATGTTGAAGTCTAACTCTACACCAAACTTCCCTGACTCACTTCCCATAAACTCACTGTTTATTGCACATCTCTATTGGCTATCTCATTGTCCTTTTAAACTTAACATGTTTAAAATGAAGCTCCAGATTATTGTTCTTTCTCCCTTTCTAGGCTTATCTGATGCTTACAATGATGTCACAATCTATCAGATAATTAACACAATAAATTGGAAATCATTGTTGATTATTACATTGTCTTCACTCTTCATGTGCAATTAATCAGTAAGCCCTATTGTTTCTGTCTTCAAAATATATCATTGATGTATCTACTTCTCTCCAGCTATGCCTGGTTACTATACTAGTCCGTGAGAGTTCCACTGCACTCCCTTTAATTTTTCAAACATGTCACATTCTGTCCTTCCTTAGAGCCTGTGCATATACTGTTTCCTCTGCCTCACTCTTTTTCCTGTACTTTGCCTGGTGACCTCCATTTAGTCCTCCATGTCTATGCCTTGAGGTCACACCTTCAAGAACACTGACATCTCTATCAATTAGGGTATCATACCAATTCCATCTTGATCACAGCAGTGATCTCATACTGTCTCATACATTGATCTCATACAGTGA
Organism: Martes martes; assembly: GCF_963455335.1. NCBI lineage: Eukaryota > Metazoa > Chordata > Mammalia > Carnivora > Mustelidae > Martes > Martes martes. The sequence continues at coordinate 72,959,898 of NC_137889.1, read as the reverse complement.
TCTCATACATTTACATGCCCATTCTTTATTCTAGAAATATCATATTGAATTTTAGCTTTCACAAGGGCAAAATATATACTGCTTTAAGTGTGTATGTCATGTTAAGAAGTACTGGCATATTGGGGTGCCTGGGTGGCTCAGTGGGTTAAGCCTCTGCCTTCGGCTCGGGTCGTGATCTCAGGGTCCTGGGATCAGGTCCCGCATCAGGCTCTCTGCTCGGCAGGGAGCCTGCTTCCCCCTCTCTCTCTCTGCCTGCCTCTCTGCCTGCTTGTGATCTCTGTCTCTCTATCAAATAAATGCATAAAATCTTTAAAAAAAAAAAAAGAAGTACTGGCATATTTCAGATAATAACTAGTGGCTGGATGAATAGATGAACAAATGAGAATGAATGAACAAACAATCAAACAAACAAATGCAGTAATATCTTATTTAGCCTTTGTCCATTATCATCATCAAGAATTTGTTTCATCAGGTCAGCTGAGACCTCATTACAGTAGAAGATGTTCCATGTCTTTAATACACATTTTACTGATAATATAAAGCTGTCTTTCTATGATTTGATATTTATTTTTCTTCTCTCACTTATGTGGAAAAACCAAAACATTTTTTTTAATCCCACATAGTAGTAAACACATTAAATAATCACCCTTACAGCTGAAAATATCAATTTTTAGGTTCATCCAAATAAAGGACTTTATATCAACTCTTAATTATACTAATTGGAGAAAATGGATTTTGAAATTATTATGATTACATTTCCCTTCACAACCTAGAAGAACTATAAATTTGAGTCACTAAAATTACAAAGTTAAAACAAGTAGAGATATAAGATGTAAAACTTAAGCCATATTTACTTTAAAACATTTTATTAAGAATGTGATATCCCTATATTTAGGGATTCCATGTCGGCAGTTACATAATGCATTCCCAGGAACCAGGATAGTAGTCAATTACTGATAAAGATAACTGGCAATATTTATGATTTATTGATCCCTTTTTCCCAAGTCCTTTCCTGGAGTAATTGTTCAGTAAGTATAAATAATAAGGTAGAGATGTACAAATACATAAAATAGATTGCCATTTTAATAATATAATCATTAGCTTTTAGGATTTTTTTTCCATATGGAATGAGTCTATATTCAATGAAGTAAAATATAACAATGATATAGTAGAAGAGAGATTATTTTAATGACCATTAATTCCATCTCTGCCAGTTTCTGCCTTTGTCATTATCATTATTTGGTTCTACATACATAGCATAGCACGGGATTGTATAAAACTAAAATATGTTAAGTTATGCTTTCACAAAAGCTTTACATTTATATTTAAACACATATTGTCTCTTTGTGGAATTATGCAGTTATATCTCCATTAAAATAATGCTATTTGAAGTCATGATTGTAGTATATTTTATTGTTAATTTGGATTTCCAACAGTGGCTAACAACATGCCTTACACATTTATAGGTGCTTAATAAATATGCACTGAGTTGGAAATATATTTCCCTATTTACTTGGATATAATAAAGCAACAGGAAGAAAAGTCCTTGCATCACAGAGATATTTGTAATTCAGTGATGATTTCTCTTAGGAAAATTGCAGAAAACCTAAGAAATAGTATCTCCTTTCAGCAATATGTTAATCAGTCTTCAGACAATTATGTTTAAAAAGAATAATTCAAGCTAACTGAACCAGCTGTACTTCTACCTAGAAAATGATACTTCTTATAAATCTAATACTACGAATACATTTAAATTCATTTTAAATTATTATGCTCGTATTTTCTCAATCATTTATTCATCTTTCTTTTGATAATTTACTAAAATGAACAATAAGGTTAAATGGCTTTTCAGAATTCATTAAGATCTGAGAACTGGTCACTGGGATCTGAAACAAAGAAGACAGAACTTTTCAGCAGATGTGAATAAAGATTTCCATAAAGCAGCATTTCCACTCTGTGCTATATAATACACATTATAGAACTGGGTTGCTAAATTAGTTTTTAAAAAATTAACTGCTGTCAACATCTTCTGATAAACTGTTCTTCAAGTTATAGAAATAATTCTAAGAGAGAAAAAGTCAAGTATATAATTTGATAAACTATATAATTCAATTCCAACATAAGTAGCCCTCTGGCCCTCCTAGACCTGTGTATTTTAATCAACTCCTAAATTGGTCCAATGTCACTATTGAATTTGTAAGTGCAAAACACTTTGTATTAAATTCATTATAAAATACTGAGAAGTTTTTTTTTTATTTTGTTGATATCCTCTTCTTTACTTTTTATTTTTTTAATGTTTTTATCTGAATATAGTTGAGACACAATGTTACATTAGTTTCAGGTGTACAACATAGTGATTCAACAAGTTTATACATTATGTTATGCTCACTACAAATGTAGCTATGTCCCCTTTTTAAAAAGTCTTGGTATAAGGATCAACAGGATATATGGTATAGCTAGATTTATCTCAATATGAAAGAGAGATTTCTGATCATCAAAATAGCATAATCTTGATGAACAGACACAAGGTAAAAGAGTTCATCTCCAAAGTGCAAAGATGGAGTAGACATGCAAAATCCTTTTCTAGTCTAAGACCATAAACAATTTATGGTTTCTTTCTTTTTGTTTCTTGGCAACGATGCTTTTTAAAATTTAGTTATTTATTTGAGAGAGAGAGAGAGAGAGAGAATGAAGGGGAGGGGCCGAAGGAGATGGATAGAGAGACTCTCAAGCAAACTCCCCACTAAGAGAAGAGCCCAGTGCAGGGCTTGATTTCACAACCCTGAGATCATGACCTGAGCTGAAATTAAGAGTCAGATGCTTAAGGGATGAAGCCATCAGGCACCCCCATTTTACCCTTTCTATATGATTAACCATAGATTATGAAATACCTATAATAATATCTTAGTTACAGTTTCATTAAAAATTAATGTTTGTCATTTCTAATAACTTTGTTTTATAGTAAGAATTTTTCAATTTTTGTCTTTATGATCAAGCTTTTAGTTCATTGCATGGATACATCTACTTGTTTTTACAAATGAAGCAGTATAGAAACATTTAGTTTGAAAAAAAAATAAGTAACTGTTATCCAGGAGACTTTCAGAATACAAACTGAAGATTGTCTACATTAAAGAAAAATAGATACTTTAACTTCCAGAACAGAAGCCTCAGCCATAATATTCTTTATAATTGACAATTTCATTATTATTTATATTTATTAGTTTTTTGAATCACTACTGAGACTGGGAAAGAAATAGACATGTTCCAGCCTATGTTCTCATAGGGTAGCTCTGGATTGTTTGAAACTAAAGACCTAATAAATCCTTCACAATGAAAATTCAACATTGAAACCAGCATCGGGAAAGATACATTCACCCCTATGTTTACTGCAGCATTCTTTTCTTTCCTTTTTTTTTTTTTTTTGGAAGTAGTGTTCAATGATTCTTTAGTTGCTTATAACATCCAGTGCTCATCACCACACGTCTCTGAAGCATTATATTCAATAGCCAAGATATGGAACCAACTCAAGTGTTCATTGATAGATGAATGGATAAGGAAGATATGGCACACACACACACACACACACACACACACGATATTAGTCATAAAAAAGGATGAGGTTTTGCCATTTGTGACAACAGAGTGAGACCTACAGAGTATTATCCTAAGTGAAATAAAGTCAGACTGAAAAAGACAAATTCGATATGATTTCACTAAGATGTAGAATCTAAAAAGAAAGAAAGAAAAATCAGAATCAGACCTATAAATACAGAGAACAAACTGATGGTTGCCCATGGGAAGATGAGTAGAGGGATGGGCAACTGAATGAAGGGGAGAAAGATGTAGGCTTCCAGTTACAGAATGAATACATTATGGGAATAAAAACCACAGCACAAAAGTGGAGTCAGTGATACTACAATGACATTGCATGGTGACACTTAGTAGCTGAACTTGCTGTGAGCATAGCATAATGTATAAAATTGTGGAATCACTATGTTTTGTACCTGAAAATAATGTAACATTGTGTGTCAACAATAATAAAATTAAAAAAAAAAAAGCTTGCAAAGATCATTAGCTTGGTATAGTTTAGACTAGTCTGGCCAGGCCAAATGGCAACAAGTTATATCTTGCTCAAGACTCATTAGTTTGAACACATGGAGGTTCCAGTAGAAACTTCTATTTGCATCAAACCATTTTATTAAAATGGGATGGCACTTTGCATTGTATTGCACTACTCCCTTTAATGAAAAGTGCTCACAGAGTACATGTCAACTTGTACTCATTTTTCTGTTTTTAGAAAGCATTCAAGACTTAATGTTGTGCTCAATATTATAATTTTATAAATGGAAAAACATCTACAATAATCATAACCCTTGGAAAGCATTCTATAAGCTCTGAAGTTTCAATATGGTGTGTGAGCATAAAATAATCTTAATGCACCACGTGTTCTGGCACTCAGATTAAAATGAGAATAACATAGTCAGGTGAGAAATAGACAATTTTATTTTCACATTAAAATATATAAAGACTTCCAGTGAGAGTTATTTATTCAATGAAGCTAAATGGGAAAAGGAGATACCTCTGATCTCTCAATGGAAAATCTTAATCTCCCAAACATTAGAATAACAAGATTTTTGTACTGGTTTTGTACATTCATTCAAAAAAATGGATAGAGGTTAAGCTGATATTATATTTTCTTTCCCTAGGCTCTAAAAGTTTAACATGCTTTTCCTCTTTATTCTATAGAGTGCATCAAAATGTATGGGATTTTGAATCACAGAAAGAATCTGCAAATGAAATAATTTTTCTTCAAAATTAATTTTTTCAGGGCACGTGGGTGGCTCAGTGGGTTAAAGCCTCTGCCTTTGGCTCAGTTCATAATCTCAGGATCCTGGGATCGAGCCCCGTATCGGGTTCTCTGCTCAGCAGGGAGCCTGCTCCCTCCTCTCTCTCTGCCTACTTGTGATCTCCGTCTGTCAAATAAATAAATAAAATCTTTAAAAAATTATTTTTCTTTCAAATTTCCTAAACTTTTAGACCGTTCATTCTTATAAATCCTCACAGGTTCAGAGCCAAAGTAAAATTCTGGGAAACAATTTAAAATTCTGGGGAGAAAATGTTTCTTAAATTTTCCACAGTGATTTTTGTTCACAGAGAATATGCTTCTATTCTCTCTGCACACCCAGACATGCACACACACACACACATACACACATACTTCTTGCAATTGTCCTCCCCACATTCCATGTGATTCCAGTGGAACTCCCAATTATAATACCAGGCATCCTGGCCACAAAGGAGCAAATAGGGCACAAATTACCTAGTCACAACCTCCCACCAGCCTAGCCATGGTGAATGGCATAGAAATCTGTGCCTTACCAGCATTAATGCCTTCATTAATAATTTTACAGCACATGAATCCTGTGTTGTGTATCCTTACAAAAGCAGGCTCACAATTTGTGACCACTGCTAGCAACTAAGCTAGGGAAACTAGAGCAATGAAAGGGACTCCAATCTTCAAGAAGAGAAATAATAGAATATATCCAGGGTGATGTAAGAGCTATATGACTCTGTTCTATGATTTTACATAGTAATGGCAACAAGTCTAGGGCTATTTGTAATTATGTACCACAAATTCACAATACACACAATTATTTCACAATACACAACACCCCCAATGCCCCCCCCCCAACACACACACTTCAAAACAAGATATCCTGTCCAACCACAAGTTCATTTAGTTTTGCTTTCCAGATATGCTCTCTAAACTCCTACCTCTCATTTCCCCACATTACCAACACCTATCTCAAAGAGTTACTGGACTCACTTTCTAATCAGCTGGACCTGCACTTACATTCTTGCTTCTCAGGACATCTGTAGTGATCCTTTTGAAAGAAAGATCATTTCTTTATTTATTACTATTATTATTATTTTATTTTTCCTATTTACCATTATTGTTTATTATGTTATGTTAGTCATCATACAGTACATCATTAGTTTTTGATGTAGTGTTCCATGATTCATTGTTTACATGTAACACCCAGTGCTCCATGTAATACATGCCCTCCTTAATACAATTTCTTATCACTCTCAACTTAAGTCCTCCCATGGTTCACCTATTTTCCTTAGGATAAAATCCAAAACCTTTACGTGGCTTACAAATCCCGATGACATCTGAGAGCTCTCTACTCTTCAAAACTGTTATCTTAACTTTCGTCAAGCCACAGTGGCCTTTTCACTGTTCTACAGGCACATGCGAAATTTATTCCCTATGCCTGGATCATTCTTCCCTTAAATCTGAAAATGACAGATTTCACTTGGATAAGTTTTCTGAGAAGCCTTCCTTCCACCATCCCATCTCTCCCCCTTGTCATCTCTATTTTCATCTTCTTATTAATCACCATCTTACAGTATATTGAGTATTGTTTTATTTCTTTGTTTTCTGTCTTCTACTCCAAAACATGAAAGTGATGAAACTAGGGTTTTTCTCTGTCCTTTTAACACTGGAATCCAAGTGCCTATATAAATGATGGGCTCACAATACATGCTTAATATGTCTGTTCAATGATGAATGAATTGTGAATAAATGAATATAATAGAAAGCTCTAATAAGAACAAAATGAATTCAGCAACATACAAATTACCAATGCTTTATGAAAAAGTAGTTTCATTGCTTTAGCTACATAAAAATTGTAAGTTAAATAAGGGAAATAATTGCAAGTAAGAAAAAGTCTCTATAGAAAAATTATATAACTTCAGGAATTTTTATAATCATGGGCAATAGATGAGGAAACAGAAGAAGAGATAATGAAATAAAAATGAAATACTTTTAGGAGATTTGCCTTCATGTAGCAGTAAAAATCCACAGTATGGATTAGAAGGGGACTGAAGGTAAAGAGGATATGGAGTTTTGCAAGCTTATTGTTTTTTAGATCACAAGAACTTGAATCTGTTTATATGTTCAAATAACTAAGTTAGGTATAGAAATATTTAAGATATTATATGGAAGGATAATTACTAGAACGAGGATTATAGAGATAGGAAATAATAGGCCTAAAGTCTAGAACACAAAGTGAGAGATTTGGGTCATATGGGAAAGACTGATGAAGGCAGCCAATAATAATAGTAATAAAAGCAATAATAATAAACACTTTTCTGAGTGTGTTTTACAACTATTAATTGAACTAATAACTCTATAAGTTAATGAACTGAGTGTCAGAGAGGGCCCCAGAGGACCAAATCTGATGGCTACTTTTATCTCTGTGAACAAGACAGTGAGTTCACCCAATGAGAACATTAAAAATATATATATAGTAAAATATAAAGCTTAACAAGAGTAGATACTTTTACAGCAGGAGTTTATAAAAATAGAGATGAAATATGACTCAGGACACACAGAATGATTACCAGAAAGTGAGAGTGGTCTAACTAGGAGAAGATACCATCTACAGTGACATTCACTTCTTACAGCCATACAAGTCTCAATAGTAATATCTATATATGGAAGACTTAGATTTTTTTCTTAAATATATTAATGAAAAGAGAGCTGTATGACTCCAGGCAACTCAGTTAATAAGCAATAAACTATAGCAACAAATAATGGAGGGTTTGGGCCGCCTGGGGGGCTCAGTCGTTAGGCATTTGCCTTCGGATCAGGTCATGATCCCGGGGTTCTGGATCATAGGCTTCCTGGTCAGAGGGAAGCCTGATTCTCCCTCTCTCTCTGCAGCTCCCCCTGCTTGTGTTCCCTTTCTCACTGTGTCTCTCTCTGTCAAACAAATAAATAAAATCTTAAAAAAAAAATAATAGAGGGTTTGACATCCAACAGGCCTGAATTCAATTCTTGACTCTATCACTGAATATTTGTGTAGCCTTTTGCAATTCTTATAAACAATCTGAGTTTTAATGCCTTAATCTATAAAATGAGGATAACAGTAGTACTTAACAAATTAGAAGTAACATGTGAAGTGCCTACAAATTCCCGAGTAACCTTGTTAGCGATAAGTATTTAGACGTTGTTTCTGTGACTCTCAACCTCATTCTCATCACCATCATTGTCTTAATCATAACAACCATTACCTTACACTTAAGATGCAACATGGAATTAAGTTATCTCTAAAGAGCCTTCTATGCAAAATTATTTCATTCTAGTTACAAATCATATAGATATCAGTGGATCTCAAGGCTAAAACAAAAAGAGGATCTAAGAAAGTGATCAGCAATGCCCAGCACCTACAGGTGTTGTCATTAAATTATAGCCATTTTAAATAATTATGTTTTGAACCTACAACTGGGACTGAAGGCTCAAGTTAATACAACTTATATACTATTTGAATATAAAAGAGACAAAACCATCTTTGTAATGTAGTTAAAATGCCTCTAACTTTACTGAGCACCCATAGTCTGGAGTAATTATTTATAATCATCAGAAAGCTCCAATCAGTGGTTCTCATGTCTTTTATGCTACAATTTTATCAATAGGAGTAAACAAAGTACCTACATTTGGGAATAAATTATAGGCAATTATTAAGGTATATCATGTTTGGGATGTCAATGGTACCTATATGGCAAAAACGTTAAATCATGTCCAGATGAAGTCCACAGTAGACAAGTTCTTTAAAGCACACCCATTTCTTAATAATCTGGACTCTAAAGTGACAAACATTATATCCACACTGGTTTGGCAAGCAAGAACTAGTCACATGACCTCCCACGTAAAGCCTAGTGGAAAGAGCTGCTGAGGACTGCAGTACCTGGCCTGGAAGCCATTTTGGAGCTATGTATCTACCATATACAAGGGGAGCCTGATCCTTTGTTGTAGGCTAGCTGGACCTGCCAACAGGTGGATGTCAATGATTATAGATGACATAGGCAAAATCACAAAATGAATAGAAATAAAATAGTAAGTATTGAGTTCCGTATTTTGACACTGGATAAGCCCAGCATTAAAAATGTTTTTAAAATATTTTAAAGAAATTTAAAGGAAATAAAGCAGGAATCTAGAAAAAGACAAACAATTCACTGAAATGTAGCAGCACATGACTCTTAAATTATGTAATTATTTATCTATATTAGTCAGCTGTATGAAAAAAGACTTTTTGCTAACTTTAAAAAATTTACATGCTCTGGCCTTCTTCATTACCCAGTAGTACTATTGTCTCTCTGCCAACATTTCGCTAGCAGGAAGTTCAGCTATAATGTATCCAAAATGTTGGATTCTTTAACAAAAACTTGGTGATAGAAAGTTTGGGTTTAATATTTTAAATGTCATGATTAAAGTTAAATGAATTCATAGCAGAATTGATCATTAGAAATCAGTTTAATAATATTACATTTTCTAAAATGCTAAGAAATAAAATTGATTACCTAGAGAGGGAAGTATTTAGAACAAGAAAAATGCATTTGATGAGATTACCAAAAACAAAACATGTAAAACAGTAATTAGGTTCATCACAGCACCTGTCCATCAAGCATCAACTGCTTTAAAAATAATAGGTCTAAATAATAGTGAGAATAAGTAAATTAGGCACATTTTGTTACAGTTTAAATATCTAGCACATCTTTCTCAGTGTGAGGACTCTAATTTTAAATTCCTTATCTTATAATAAAATTCTCCTATTGTCTGGAAAAAAAAAAGCTGCAACTCCAAAAATGTTATTAGTACAAATTTCTTTAATTTGTCAGCATTTTTAAATCATGCTTCACCATGCAACAACTTAGAAAGAATTATCAGTATTAAACCACCATCGCTATCTTCACAGCCCATCCATTATTAAAGACACACACACATACATTTGTTCTTAAAACTAAGAAGAGGTAAGACTTTATACTAATTTTTTAAAATTTAATCTTTATTTCCTTAGAGCAGTTTAAGGTCCACAGAAAAGTTGGGGAGAAGGTAGAGAGATTTCCCATATACCCCTGCCTCTACACACACATAGCTCCCCCCATTATTAACATCCCTTTACAGAGTGGTTCATTTGTTACAGTTGATGAACTTACACTGATACATCAGAATTTCTCTATCTCCATAGTTCACATTATGGTTCACTTTTGGTGCTGTGCATTCACTGGGTTTAAACAAATGTATAATGACATGTATCCATCATTAGGTCAACATACAATGTTATTTCACTGCCCTAAAAATCCTCTGTGTCCCATCTATTTATCTGACTTTGTGCCTCCACCCCAATCCCTGATATTAACTGATCTTTGGTCTCCACAGTTTTGCCTTTTTCGGAATGTCATATAGTTGGAATCATACAGTATGTGGTCTTTTTTGATGGGATTTTTTTGCTTAATAATATGCATTTGATATTCCTCCATGTCCCTTCATGGCTGATAGCTCATGGTGTTTTGGTGCTACATACGATTGCATTGTCTGGATATACCACAGTTTATCTTACCATTCAGCTACTGGAGGGCATCCTGGTTGTTCCCAACTTTTAGCACTTACGAAGAAAGCTTCTATGAACATCTGTGTAGGTTGTTTTGTGAATATATGATTTCAGCTTAGTTGGGTAAATACCAAGGAGTGTGATTGCTGAAACATGGTTAGATTGTGTTTATTTATGTAAGAAACCACCAAACTGTTTTAAATCCCCACTAGCAATGAACAAGTGTTCCTGCTGTTTCACAACCTCTCCTGTACTTGATGTTTTTTCAGTGTTCTGAGTTTTGGCCATCCTAAGAGATATGTAGTGGTATCATGTCATTTTAATTTTTACTCCATTGATGATAAGATATGGAGCATCTTTTCATATGCTTTCTTGCCACATATGTATCTTCTTTTGATGTTAAGGTCTCTGGTACATTTTAAAATCATATTGTTTGAGTTGCTATTGAGTTTTAAGAGTTATTTGTATATTTTGGATAACATTCTTTTATCAGATGTGTCTTCTGCAAATATTTTCTCCTGGTCTATGGCTTGCCTTTACTTCTCTTCATATTGTCTTTCATAGAGCAGAAGTTTTTAATTTTAATAAAGTTCAGCTTATTATTTATTTCATGGATTGTGCTTTTTGTGTCACATATAAAAATTCAACAATGCCCAAGGTCATCTAAGTTTTTTCCTATGTTGTCTTGTAGAAATTTTATTGTTTTGTGTTTTACATTTATATCTGGGATCCATTTTGAGTTAATTGTTGTAACAGATGCAAGGTCTGTGTTTATTTTTTGTTGTTGTTGTTTAGTTTTTATTTTTGTTTTGTTTTGCATTCAGATGTCCAGTTGTTTCAGCACCATCTGTTGAAAGATGACTTTTTCTCCATTGCCTCTGCTACTTTGTCAAAGATTAATTGACTCATTTATCTGAGTCTCTTTCTGAGCAATCAATTCTATTTCTTATATCTATTTGTATATTCTTTTGCCAATACCAGGGTATTTTAACTACTGTTATTTTATTCTAAATCTTGATATCAAGTAGCATCAGTTCTCCAACTTTGTTCTACTTCAAAACTGTTTGTTATTCTGGGTTTTTTGCTTTTTCATATAAACTTTAGATTTGATTTTTCAATGTCCACTGAGTAACTCTCTGGGATTTTGATTTGGATTGCATTAAATCTACAGATAGACTTGATAAGAAATGACATCTTGACACCATTGGATTTTTCATCCATGAACAGGGAATGTTTATTTAGTTATTCTTTGATTTTTTTCATCAGTTTTGTAGTAATCCTTACATAAATGTGATACATATTTTGTTAGTTTTATCCCTAGTATTTCTTTTTTGGGGTGCTAATGTTAATGGCAGTGTGTTTTGCTTTGTTTGTTTCGTTTTATTGACTTATAATTTACATATAATATTGTGTAAGTTTAAAGTGTACCATAGGTTGATTTAATATATTTACATATTATTATATGATTATAACCTTAAATTAACTAACACCCCTATCACGTCACATAATTATTAACCTTTTTTGTGGTGAGAACACTTAGGATCTAATTTCTTAGCAACTTTGAAGTATATAATACAGTATTGTTGGCTATAATCACTTTGCTATACATTAAGTCTTCAAAATGTATTCATCTTCTAATTACAAGTTTCTGCCCTTTAACAACATCTTTCTAGTTCCCCAGCCTTCAGCTCCTGATAACCACTGTTCTACTACCTGTTTCTACAAGTTTGGCTGTTTTAGATTCCACATGTCAGTGACATCATAGAATAATTTGTTTTCCACTGCCTGGTTTATCTCAAAAAGCATGACGTCTTCAAGGTCCATCCATGTTGTCAGGAATGGCAGGATTTCCTTCTTTTCACTGGCTGAAAAATATTTTGTGTCTATATACATTACATCTTCTTTAACATTTCCTTCAACAGCACTTAAGGGTTCCCTTTCTCCAGACCCTCATTTAAGCTTGCTACCTCTTACCTTCTTGATGATAGCCATTCTTACAGGTGTGAGGCAATATCTCATTGCGGTTTTAATTTGCACCTCCTGAATGATTTAAGTGATGTTGAACCCAGTTTTCTGTACACATTGGTCATTTGGATGCCTTCTTTGAGGAAAAAATGCTTTTTTCTGTTCTTCTGACCATTTTTAAATCAGATTTTTGTTATTGCTGTCATTGAGTTGTCTGAGTTATTTATATATTTAGATATTAACCCCTTTCTGATATATGGTTTGTAAATATTTTCTCCCATTTCTGAGGTTCCCTCTTCATTTTGTTCATTGTTTCAATTGCTATGCAGATAATTTTTAGTTTGAGGTAGTCACTCTTGTCGATTCCTGCTTTAGTTCCTTGTGCTTTTAGTGTCATATCAAAAAAAAAAAAAAATCATCACCAAGACCATTGTCAAGGAATTTCTTCCCTATGTTTTCTTCTAGGACTTTTATAGTATCAAATTTTATATTTAGGTCTTGATTCTATTTTGAGTTTATTTATGTGAGTGGTGTAGGATAGGGGTCCAAATTCATTTTTCTGCATATGGTTGTCCAGTTTTCCTAGCACCATTTTTTTAAGAGACTATTCTTTCCCCACTAAATGTTTTTGGTTCCTTTGTCAAATATTAGTTGACCATATATGCAGGGTTTTATTTCTGGGTATTCTATTCTATTCCATTGGCTTATGTGTCTATTTTTTTTTAAGATTTTATTTATTTATTTCACAGAGAGAGAGATCACAAGTAGGCAGAGAATCAGGCAGAGAGAGGGGGAAGCAGGCAGAGAGAGGGGGGAAGCAGGCTCCCCGCTGAGCAGAGAGCCAGACGCGGGGCTCGATCCCAGGACCCTGAGATCATGACCTGAGCTGAAGGCAGAGGCTTAAACCACTGAGCCACCCAGGTGCCCCTTATGTGTCTATTTTTATGTCAGTATTATACTGCTTAATTATTGCAGATTTGTAGTATATTTCAAAATCAGGAAGTGTAGTGACTCTGACTTTGTTCTTCTTTCTCAGGATTGCTTTGCCTAACTGTGGTCTTCTGTGTCTCCATACAAATTTTAGAAATAGTTTTCTATTTCTGTAAAAGATGCCATTGGAATTTTGAAAGGGATTACATTGAATTTCTAGATGGCTTTGGATAGTAGGGTCATATTAACAATATTAATTTTTCCTATCCATGTATTGGAAGAATTAATATTATTAAAAAGATATTGTAGTTTTGAATTTCAAATTCCACTTATTCATGGTATTTTGGGACTAATTTGACCACTGTACATTATCTTTTTATCTTGAAACCTGGCTGTAATTGCTCATTAATTCCAGGAGTTGGTTTATCCATTCTTTCAGATTTTCTTCATAGATGATTATATCACTTGTGCACAAAGACAGTTTTCTTTTTACCTGATCTGTGTACTTTTATTTCCTTTTCTTGTTTTCTTGCATTAGCTAGAACTTACAATATAATGTTGAAAAAGATTGCTAAGAGAGGATATCTTTGTCTTGTACTTGATGTTAGAGGGCAAGTTTGAGTTTCTCACCAATAAGTATGATACTAGCTGTTGGATTTTATAGATGCTCTTATCAAGTAGAGAGAGTCCCTTCCATTCCCAATATACTGAGAATTTCTGTCATGGATGGGTGTTGGATTTACCAAATGCTTTTTCTGCATCTATTGATAGATCTTGTGATTTTATATATACCAATTTTAAGTCGAGAACAAGCTGTAACACTTGATAATTCAGAATTACTAATATCCAAACAGTATTTTTTTAAAGGCAAAGGTGTGATCATACAGACATCAGGATACATTGCTTGAAGCAGAGAAATTGGTGCACTCTACTTATAGGGCATTTGACAATATCTATCAAAATTTAAATATATTTTCTGTTTTACTTAGGAACTCAACTGCTAGAAATTCATGGCAAAACTATGCCACAAACATGCAAAGATGCATCCTCAAAAATGTTGTAAGTAGCATATAAGACAAAAAACTAGAAATAACATTAATGCCCATTAATGAAACATTGTTTAAATAAATTATGGTACATATATGTCATGGGTATCTTTATGGCCATTTAGAGGACTATGATAAAAGTCCATATTCTGAATTGGAAATGTGAAGAAAAATAAAATTAATAAAACAAAGTACAACAACATACATAAAATACTCCCATTAGGTGATAATTATGTTTGTATGAATGTGTGCATGTAGAAAATTTGTGCAAGAGTGGTAGTGAAACTGAGAGGCTAGCGAAGGAAGGAATACAATATGCACTCCCTTTTCTATCATATGAAGTTCTTTTCTTATCCACGTTATTTTTGTAAACTTTTAAATTTTAAAAATAAAGAAAATATTTTTTTTTAAGATTTTATTTATTTATTTGACAGAGAGAGATCACAAGTAGGCAGAGAGGCAGGCAGAGAGAGAGAGAGAGGGAAGCAGGCTCCCTGCTGAGCAGAGAGCCCGATGCGGGACTCGATCCCAGGACCCTGAGATCATGACCTGAGCCGAAGGCAGCGGCTTAACCCACTGAGCTACCCAGGCGCCCCAAAAATAAAGAAAATATTAAAAATTGATATCATTTATAGCATCTTTATATAATATTTTCCTACCTTTTCACATTTAGCTAATAAATGATCATGGTTTTTCTCGGTTCCTTCAAAACAGTAAATTATAACTATAGAAACAGATTTATATTTAGAAAAGCAAGAATAATCATTGCTCTTAATAGGCAATTAGTTTTAACCTCCTTAGAGGCAAAGGATGGGATATTCTTTTAAAATAAAAAGCATCTATTTGACCTATGTAATTAGCTCTCTTTCTATAAATCAGAAATCTAAGTAATGTAATTGGACTTTGAACCTGAGAATTTTAGTCTTCATCATTTAAAGACGTTGGCCTAGGAGACACTAAGTTCCATCTAAACTACTTCTTTGAAAGTTACCTTCTTCATAAATTATCCAGGTTTTCCTTTCTTCCAGGGCCAATATCTTCTTGTTTATTTTAGATACCGTGTTTCATTAAGCAATATTTGAATCCTCTTCATTGCATTTTTTCTCTTACTGTCTTCCCTGCATAACAGACATTCATGAAGTAAGAACTGGACTGCAGAGAAAATGGCTTACACGTCGAATGAATGTCTTATGATCATTGTTCATAGTATGCAATCAACTGAGTTTTATCTATCCCCTGTGACATTACAGTTTAGCTTCTTGAGGGTGGCTGCTATGATTGCCCTTCTCTATCAACCAGCATAACTCAAACTCTGTCCTCACAACTGAAATCTAATACATTAATTAAAATATTTACAAACTTCAAAGCCAGTGTGTATGGAAAGAAGAGCCAGAAAAAATCTCCACTGAGATTCAGCATTTCCTTCCTCCAAACGCAAGAGGAGCTAAGCTAAGCAGAAGAAGTGTGCAAGTGCTTGGGCCCACAATGGAGATAAGAGCTATCTGAAAATACAGGAAAGGACTTATCTATAGCCAGTCATAAATGACAGTATTAGAGGTGGTATTTAGTACACATGAATACTTCTCATATATTTTGAGCTATTTGATCTGAAGACCTTTTTTCTAGGCATAAGGATATGGACAGTGGTAAATGTTATTAAGTAGAAAATCATGAAATGAAGTGAATTTATTCAAAATATTGCACATTAATAACCTCCAGGAGAGCAAAGTTATGGTTCCTTCCTTGCTATTTCACTGAAGCATCTGTCACTCACATTTTTCTCCCAGCACAAATTTAACACATTGTTCCCATTTTCTCCATTCTCAACTAGCAAAATCATATAACTCCTTTTACCTGCAAAACAAAGTAACTTGAAATTTCACCACCAATAGTCATGTCAGATGTCATCCTTTTTTTTTTTTTTCAAAAACTGTGTCAACTGCAGCTCAACCTTAAGCTATTAAGTATATAAACAAATTACTATAATACAGGTAGATAAGAAGTGTTTTTCATGTGCTATGGACACAATGATAAAGGAGAATTTAATTCTACCTTGTGCTAGGAGATGTGTGGGAGAAAGCTGGACAGAAATTTCTCAATAATTAATGTTTATTGAGTGCTTACATTGTGCAAAGTGTTTTATACGAATTATGTCTTTAATTTTCACAAAAATAAAGAGAGATAGTACAACCATCATCTCTACTGTATAAACAAGAAAACTGAGTCTTGGGGAGTTTAATATGCTCAAAATCATTTTGTAACCAAGAGATGGAGACAAACTTCAAAACCAGGCAATCATTTCAAATTACATACTAGTAAGCATCATGTTAAAAGGCTCTTCAGAAATGGAGTATTTGCCAGAACAAGGGGAAAAAAATGAACAGAACATTTCCCTAGTAAAAGATCTCAGTCATAGTAAAAGTCTATAATGATAAAATATCTAACACATTTAGGAAAAAGTAGTAGTAACTAACCCCAACACAATATTTACAGTGGATCAGGTACTGTTAAAATGGCTTTTGTATATCAACTCATTAATCATTACATCAACATCATCAGAAAGTACATTTTTTCTCATCCCTACTTTACAGAGAACTGAAGCACAGAGAATTTAATTAACCTGCTAAGATCACACAGGTAGTAGAGTGAGGCTAGACCGTGAAGTCAGGCAGGCCAGCTCTGGCCTCTGTGTTCTGTTAACATCACTAGACACAGTGAATTTCCTACTATGATAAGACTGCAATGTGCCAACAGGAGAAGACTGCAGATATTGTTGTAAAGCTACCTAGCTTTGGGTATAAGGGACTATGCCAGGGATTTGGGACTTTAATCAACAAGCCCCTGATTTTCAACAAGATTAGAGATAATATGCTAGTAATGATAAGATGGGCTGTGTATTAAAAATACAGTGTTGTCTTATTTTTATACTTGAGAAACATGCTTTTTGTTTTTGCAATGTACCACACCTGAAGTAAAAGTTGACCATGTTATAATGATTGATCTAAATGTTCAGTCTAATGAATTAAAATTTTCTTCTTGTGACCAGTTCTCAAGTATCTAGGGATTATGTCCTGTTGAAGGTGATATAAGAATAGAGAATCTAGGGGCATCTGGGTGGCTCAGTGTGTTAAAGCCTCTGCCTTCAGCTCAGGTCATGGTCCCAGGGTCCTGGGATCAAGCCCCATATCGGGCTCTCTGCTCAGCAGGGAGCCTGCTTCTCCCCTCTCTCTCTCTGCCTGCCTCTCTGCCTACTTGTGATCTCTGTCAAATAAATAAATAAATAATTAAAAAAAAAAAAGAATAGAGAATCTAAAAATTATATGTTCAGCAAAAAATAAAGTGGATTAAAATATGCTGAGAAATTGTACATTAGGTAAGAGTTACTCAGTGATTTTCTTAAAGGTATATGGGGTTGTTGTAAGACAAAATGATTTGACATCTATAAAATATACAGAAGAGTGTCTCAATTATATGACATTTTAAAAGTTTTAAACACTATGTATCAAAAGATATAATATAATAATTAAAAGAACAAATTCTGAAATCTCAATTGCCAGGATAAATGTCCAAGTCTTCCACTTGAGCAAATTATGTAAATTCTGTGCCTCAGCTTTTATCATTGGTAAAATGGTGGTAATAATTTTAACTCACTTCACCTCACATTGTTGTGAGATTAAATTACTTATGCATACATATGAAAGCATGTGTATGTGCACATATAATCTGTGTCCATGCCTGCGTGTGTGTGTATACACTTTAGAAAAGTTAAAGAAATAAATGAAACATGATTAACTTTAGATAATTTTTGCATTTTAAAGAGTTAAACTAATTTACTATCCAAAATACTATGACCTGTATTTAAATGCAATTAATATTAAAAAAATAATGTAAACTGTGGACTTTGGATGATAGTGATGTGGCAATGCAGGTTTTAAAATATAACAAGTGTACCATCCTGGTGGGAGCTGTTGGTAATGGAGGAGGTTATGCATATGGAAATTTTCTGTAACTTTTGCTCTGTTTTGCTGCAAACCCAAAAATTCTCTAAAAAAATGAAATCTATTTTTAAAAAAGTGTTGCAAAACCTCTCTATACTCTGTACTAACTGGAAGATCTATGGACAGTTAGGTCATAAAAAGGTTATATAAATAGCAGTTCATAAACATATAATCAATTATATTTTCATAAACATATAATTAATTTGTAATTATAAAAAGGAAGGTATATATATGAAACGTAAACTTTATTCCAAAACCTAAATCTGTCCCTTTAATCTAGCTAGCTAACTAGTTCTCATCTTTCTGCATAACTAATCTCATGAAGAATACCCAGAATTTTTGAGCTTCACTTTTTGTTTCTGTAAATTGGGCATAATAGTCTTTAGTCTAAAAATTTTGGAGTATTGTAAAAATATAAGATTTAAGGCATTAAAAAAAACTTTGCATGTGTTAAGTATGCAGTAAATGCTGGATTTTATTCTCCCTGAGGACAGTACTAGTGTGTTCATATACCATACAGTCTAAATCTTACACAAGTATAAGGAACATTATTTTAAAATAGTTATGAGTTCAATTTCACTCAACAAATACTTTAGAGACTCTACTATAAATTAAGCCCTGTGATTGAATCTTTCCATCATAAATATTTCAACATTATAGGAATGGAAATATAAATACTATAAAAATACATTTAATCATTATATAAAGAAATTCAGATCTTTCAAAAATGGTCATTAAACTTATGAATTCTAAAAGTGCATAGTTTAAATAGAGGAGTTTTAGGACTCACATTCTTTTGGTATCTATTTTTAATAAACAACACTTTAAATTAGTTTCATCATTCTTTTATACAATGCATTATTACAAGGCCCAAAGCATTTCGTTATTGATTCTTTTCAACCTTTGGTGTAAATGAAGCAGAAATTAACATAGCTGATTTTGTCCTACAATAATTTCTTCAACCTTACTCTGTTGTGCTATGCCAAAACTTTTTTTTTTTTTTTTAATATCAGCAGCATCCATTGATTGGTGCCTGAAACATGGATCTAGAAATAGTGTTAATTATCTGCAGCTGCACAGGCAGCAAAGGGAGCATAAAACACTAGGCTTCTTGCTCACAATGTACAAAAACAATGAAACAAACCCTCAGCTGTAAGCATCTCCAGAACTCTTCCCCACGATAACAATATGAAGTGGGTCATTTTCAAAGCCTGGCAAAACCATCATATATTTTATACCAAACATCTAAATTTTAGAAAACATGATGCAGTTTAAGTTTTTCTCATCATTCATAAAACTATTTTGTCTTAATTGGTGATGATAATGCTACAGAAAACTAGCACAAGCACACAGGTATCGGGCTTGTCTGAGGCCAGTCTCACAAAAAAGCCAAACATGGAGACAAATAGCCAAACATGATTTTTTGAACACGGTTTATTTGGAGACTTTACGCCCTTCTCCACTTGGACAATAATGTTTAAAGCTGTTGTAAGATATATCATGAGCCTCCCGATCAGTCCACTTCTCTGATTTCAAAGACAGCTATTGTTAACTAACGCATTATCAATTGTTTCAGTTATTTGCAAATCTAAGGCAAGGGTCTCTGTCTACTGGTTTCCTAAAACCAATTGTTAGGGACTCATCTCTCCCTCATATCTTTATATACTCCTCTTACTATTTTGTTGGCAATTATTTGTTTATTCATGTAATCAATACATTTATTTTTATTGAGGTAAAATTGGTATATAACATTATATAATTTTCAGGTATACAAAATTATACTTTGATATCTGTCTACACTATAAAGTGAACACCCCCAAAAGTCTAGTTACCACCCATCACCACAAAATATAGCCCCTTACCCATTAGGGTCTGTTCTCTACATCTATGAGTTCATTTTTGTGTTATTTTGTTTATTCATTTGTTTGGTTTTCTTTAGATTCTGCATATGAGAGGGTCATATAGTCTTTGTCTTTCACTGTCTGATTTATTTCCATTAGGATAATACCCTTATGTTCCATGCATGCTATCACAAAATGCAAGACTTCATTTATCTTTAGGGCTCAATAGTATTTTCTTGTGTGTGTGTGTGTGTGTACCATATCCTCTTCATCCATCTACCCATCAGTGGATACTTGTTGTTGTTTTTTTCCCATATCTTGGTTATTGTAAATAATGCTGCAGTGAACATGGACATCCATACAACTTTTCAAATCAATGTTTTCATTTAGATAAATACTCAGAAGTGGAACAGATGGATCATACAGTAGATCTATTCTTAATTACTTGAAGAATTTCCATATATTCTCAAATATTTGAAAAATTCCCATACTGTTCTCCATAGGACCTGAAACAATTTACATTCCCATTAACAATGTATAAATGTTCCCTTTTCTCCACATTCACTCCAGCACCTGTTGTTTCTTGTGTTTGTTTGTTTGTTTTGTTTTTCTTTTAAATTTTGTTTATTTATTTGACAGACAGCGATCACAAGTAAGTAGAGAGGCAGGCAGAGAGAGAGAGGAGGAAACAGGCTCCCTGCTAAGCAGAGAGCCTGATGCGGGGCTCAATCCCAGGAAACTAGGATCACAACCGGAGCCGAAGGCAGAGGCTTTAACCCACTGAGCCACCCAGGCTCCCCTCTGGTGTTTTTGATAATAGCCCTTCTAACAGGTGTGAGGTGATATCTCATTGTGATTTTGATTTGCATTTCCCTAGTAATTAGTGATTATGAAAATTTTGTCTGTTGGCCATCTGTATGTCTTCTTTGAAAAAATGTCTGTTCAGGTCCTTGGCCCATTTTTAAGTTTGTTTTTTTTTTATTGTTTGGTTAGATGAGTTTTTAAAATATATTTTGAACATCAATCCCTTATAGGACAAATGACTTGCAAATGTCTTCTTCCATTCAGTAGATTGTCTTTTCATTTTGATGATGATTTCCTTTGCTGTGCAGAAGTTTTCAGTTTGATCTAGTCCCATTTCTTTATTTTTACTTTTGATTCCCCTGCCCTTGGACCCACAGCCATAAACTGCTAAGATCAATGTCAAGGACTTTCTCACCATGTTTTCTTCTGGGAATTTTATGATTTCAGGTCTTACATTCAAGTTGTTAATCTACTTTGAGTTAATTTTTGTGTGTGGTATAGGAGACTTGTCTAGCTTCACTCTTTTGCATGTGGTTTTCTGGTTTTCTCACCACCATTTATCAAAGACACTATCCTTTCTCTGTTTTATGTTCTTGACTCATTCGTCATAAATTAATTGTCATACATGTGTGGGTTTATTTCTAGGCTCCCAATTCTGTTCCATTGTTCTGTGAGTCCACACCACACTGTTTTAATTACTATAGCTTAGCAGTATATCTGAAATCAGGGAGCATAATACCTCCAGTTTTGTTCTTTCTCAAGATTGTTTTGGTGGTGCCATATAAGTTTTAGAATTATTTGTTATATTTCTATGAAATTTTCATAAGGATTTCATTGAATCTGTAGATTGCTTTAGGTCATATAAGCTATTTAACAATATAATTCTTCCAATTTATGAGTACAGGATATCTTTCCATTTTTTTGCATCTTTGTCACTTTTTTTCATCAGTGTCTTATAGTTTTCAGAGTATAGGTCTTTCACTTTCTTGATTTAATTCATACCTAGGTATTTTATTCTTTTCAATGTAATTTTAAATGGAATTGATTTCTTAATTTCACTTTCTGATAGTTTGTTATAATGGATAGAAGTGCAACAGATTTCTGTATGTAGATTTTTGTATCCTGAAGCTTTACTGAATTTATTTATTAGCCATATAGGTTTTTTTTTAAACTTCAGAATTTTATACATATAGTATCATTTATATAGCATGCAAATAGTGACAGTTTTACTTATTTCCTTCTAATTTGGATGGCTTTTACTTCTTTTTCTTACCTTATTACTATGGCTAGGACTTCCAATATTATGTTGAATGAAAGTAGTTGAATGAATGAGAATCCTTGTCTTACTACTGATCTTACGGAAAGACATCCAGTTTTTCTCCATTGAGAATGATGTAAGTTGTGCGTTTTTTGTATATAGCCTTTACTAAGTTCACGTACATTTCCTCTATGTATCCATTTTATTGAGAGCTTCTATAACAAATGAATGCTGGTTGTTGCCATTTTTTCCCCCTGCATCTACTGAGATGATCATATGATTTTTATTCTTTTTTTTTTTTTTAAGGTGGGGTATTATGTTGATAGATTTGTGGATGTTGAACCATCCCTGCAACCCAAGAATAAATCCCACTTGATTGTGGGGAATAATCCTTTTAATGTATTGTTGAATTTGGCTTGCTAATATTTTTTTTTAAGATTTCATTTATTTATTTGACAGACAGAGATCACAAGTAGGCAGAGAGGCAGGCAGAGAGAGAGGAGAAAGCAGGCTCTCCATGGAGCAGAGAGCCCGATACGGGGCTCGATCCCAGGACCCTGGGATCATGACCTGAGCCGAAGGCAGAGGCTTTAACCCACTGAGCCACCCAGGCGCCCCTGGCTTGCTAATATTTTGTTGAGGATTTGGGGACCTATATCATGAAGGATACTGCTCTTCATATGTGTGTGTGTGTGTGTGTGTGTGTGTGTGTGTGTATACTGTCCTTCTCTGATTTTGGAATTAGGTTAAGGCTAGCATCATAAAATGAGTTTGGAAGTATTCTTCCTCTTCAACTGTTTGGAAGAGTTTGAGAAGAAAAGGTGTTAAATTTTTGAATGTTTGGCAGAATTCACTCATGAAACCACTGGTCCTGGACTTTCATTTCTTGGGATATTTTTTATTACCCATTCGGTATCACTAGAAATTAGTTTATTCAGATTTTCTATTTCTTCATAATTCAGTCTTTCAGGATCATGTGTCTCTAGAAATTTATCTATTTCATCTAGGTTGTTCAATTTGTTGATAGAGATGTGTAATTTTTTTAATAATCTTTTGTATTTCTATGGTATCAGCTATAACTTACTCTTTTATTTCTGATTTGATTTATTTGAACCCTCTGTCTTTTTTTTTATTAGTTAGTCTAGCTAATTCTTTGTCAATTTTGCTTATCTTTTCAAAGAACCAGTTCTCAGTTTACTGATCTTTACTATTATCTTTTTACTCTCTATATTACTTATTTCTACTTTGATCCATATTATTTCCTTCCTTCTATTAACTTTGCGCTTCATTTGTTCTTCTTTTTCTAATTCCCTTAGGTATAAATTTAGATTTTTTTTTACTTGAGATTTTTTTTCCTTTTTTTCAGCCCTTGAAGTAAGCTTTTATTGCTATGAACTTCCCTTTTAGAACTGCATTTGCTGCATCCTATAGATTTTAGTATATCCTATTTTTGTTTTCATTTGTCTCTAGGTATTCTTTTTTTTTTTAATTTCTTCTTCAATTTATTCAATGACCTTTTTGTTGTTCAATAGCATATTATTTAATCTCCCCATTTTTATGTTTTTTTTTTTTCCTGTTTTCAATTTGTAATTGTTTTCAGGTTTCACACCACTGTAGTTGCAGGAAAAGATACTTGATATCATTTCAACCTTCTTGAATTTATTGAGGATTATTTTGTGTTTCAACGTGTGATCTACCCTGGAGAATATTTCATGTGCACTTGAAAATAATCTATATTCCGCTGCTTTTGGATGGAATGTTCTGTATATATTAAGTCCATTTGGTCTAATGTTATCATTTAGGTCTGATGTTTCCTTATTGTGTTCTTATCTGAATAATATATGAAATGATATAATTTTGATGTTAACATCTCCTACTATTATTGTATTGTTGTCAATTCCCACCTTTAGGTACTTAATATTTGCTTTATATATTTAGGTGTTCTATGTTAAGTGTATAGATATTTAAAATTATTATATCCTCTTGTTGGATTGTCCATTTATTATAATGTAATGCCCCTCTTTGTCTGTTATACAGTCTTTATTTTGGTCTATTTTCTCTGATATGAGAATAGCTAAAACAGCTTGCTGTTTCCTTTTTCATGGAAATCATTTTTCATTCCTCCTCTTTCAGTCTGTGTATGACCCTACTTCTAAAGTGAGTCTCAGGGCACCTAGCCAGCTCAGTTGGAAGATCATGTGACTCTTGATCTTGGGGTCATGAGTTTGAGCCCCACATTGGCTCTTGAGATTACATAACTAACTAGCTAACTAACTAAATAAATAAACTTAAAAAAATAAAGTTGGTCTCTTTTAGACAGCATATTAGATGGGTTATGTTCCTTATCCATTCAGCCAATCTATGTCTTTGATTGAATAGTTTAGCCAATTTACATTAATAACAATTATTTTTTTAAAAGATTTTATTTATTTATTTGAGAGAGAGAGAGAGAGAATGAGAGAGAGAGAGCACAAGAAGGGGGAGGGTCAGAGGGAGAAGCAGATTCTCCACTGAGCAGGGAGCCCAATGTGGGACTCGATCCTGGGACTCCAAGATCATGACCTGAGCCGATGGCAGTCACTTAGCCAACTGAGCCACCCAGGTGTCCCAACAATTATTGATAGGTATGCACTTATTGCCATTTTGTTAATTGTTTTCTAGCTGTCTTCTTCTTTTTCCCCTGTCTCTTTCTTTGTGGTTTGGTGATTTTCTTTAGTGTTATGTTTAGATTCCTTTATTTAATTATTTTTTAATTTTAGTGTAAGTTCTTGCTTTCTGGTTACTATGAGTTTCACATATAACATCCTGTGTATGTAACAGGTGGTTAAGTTGATATTTTTTTATAGAATTTATTTATTTATTTATTTGAGCAAGAGCGAGAGCAAGACAGAGTAAGAAGGAGAAACAGACTCCTTGCTGAGGAGAGAGCCCAATGTGGGGCTTGATCCCAGGACTCCAAGATCATGTCCTGAGCCGAAGTCAGCAGACTGAGCCACCCAGATGCCCCTAAGTTGATCTTTTTATACTATACATCCCTTAACTAATTAATGTAGTTTTAGTTAATTTTATTACTTTTTTTTAAGATTTTATTTATTTGTCAAAGAGAGAGAGGGAGAGAGAGAGAGCATGAGCACAAGCAGAGGCAGAGGGAGAAGCAGGCTCCCCGCCAAGCAAGGAGCCCGATGTGGGACTTGATCCCAGGACGCTGGGATCATGACCTGAGCTGAAGGCAGCTGCTTAACCAACTGAGCCATCCAGGTGTCCCTAATTTTGTTACTTTTGACTTTAACTTTCATGTTTGTCTTGTAATTAATGTATTCACTGTCTGTACTATATATTTACCTTTTCCAGTGAGCTATTTTACTTTCATGTGTTTTCTTGTGATTAATTAGGGCCATTTTTTTCTATTCACAGAAGTCCCTTTATCATTTCTTGTAAGACTGGTTTAGTGGTGATGAGTTTCTTCATTTTTTGCTTGTCTGGAAAACTCCTAATCTCCACTTCAATTCTGAAGGATAAACTTACAGGGTAAAGAATTCTTGGCTGAAAGTTTTTTTTTTTCCCTTTCAATATTTTGAATATATCATGCCACTCCCTCTGGCAGCCAAAGTTTGTGTCAAAAATCTTCTGGTAACGTTATGTGTTTCCCTTTTTTGTAACAAGTTGTTTTTCTCTTGCTGCTTTTAAGTTTGTTTGTTTGTTTTTTCCCTCTTCAACTTTTACATTTTAACTATAATATGTCTTAGTGTGGATCTCTTGGTATTCATCTTTTCTAGAACTCTCCTGGGCTTCTTGGACCTGTATGTCTGTTTTCTTTCCTGGATTAGGAAGGTTTTCTGCCATTGTTTCTTCAAAAAAGTTTTCTGGCCTTTTCTCTCTATTCTCTTTTTTACACCTCTATAATGCAAATGTTATTCTGCTTAATTCTTTCTCAAAGGTCCTTTAAAATATCTTCACTTTTAATAATTCTTTTTTCTTTTTGTTGCTCTGTTTGGGTGAGTGCTGTTGAGTTGTTTTCCAACTCACTGATCCAATCTTCTGCTTCATCCAGTCTCCTTTTGAGCTACTCAAAGGTTATTTTTTAGTTTAGTTATTGTATTCTTCAGCTTTATAATTTTTTTTTTTAATTTGGCACTTTCTTATATTTTCTATCTCTTTACTGAAGTTCTCACTGTGTTCATCCATCTTACTCCCAAGTTCAGGGGGCATCTTTATGACCATTACTTTAAACTCCTTATCAGGCAAATTGCTTATTTCTGTTTCATTTAGTTGTTCTGCTCAGGCTTTGTCTTGTCTGTTGGAAAAGTCTTCTCTTTCCTCATTTTGCCTGACTCTCTGTGTTTGCTTCCATGTATTAGACAAATCAGCAACAACTTCCCATCTTAAAGGAGTGGTCTCATGTAGGATATATCCTAATGTAGGAGATAGTGTAAGGTTCAGAAGTGCTCTCTTTCCTGGCAGCCAGAGGTATCCCTTATGTGAGCTGTGTGCACCCACCTGCTGTTGCTGCACAGGCTGCAGCTACAGGATGGGAGTGGGTAAGGATCTCCCCTGGCCCAGTTGTAGCATGTGGCTGTGTAGCACAGAGGTGGGTATGTCTCTCACTCAAGCCCACAGGTGATGTGTGGCTGCAACATAAGAGTTGGTGGGGCCCTCCATAGGGAATACCTTCTGGTGCTAACAGGTTAAAGGGAGAGTTCTAAGATAGTATCCACTAGCACGTGCATTTGAAATTAGTTTGTAAAAATGGCACCTAGGAATGTCTTTGTCCTCAGAGAGAGCCCCAAGTTATTGTCTTTCCAGCAGAAAGACTTTAAGATCAGTAATTATATCTATTTCACATGTGTTCTGGGTACTTTTCAAACACTTGATTTTGTGCTGGGTCCCAGGGCAAGTGAGCCTGTGCACAAGCCCCTTAAGAGCATGTTCTCTGTTCCTTACAGTTCTATGTTTTTTCTGGATGTAATTCCCACTGGATTTCAAAGCAAGACATTTGGGACACTCACTTGTCCTGTGAAGGACCTAGGGGTTAGGGTGCCTGACACAGAGAATAGACCCTTCAATTCTTAAGGAAAAGTTCTATATTTTGAGATCCATCTTGATTATGGATTACCATTCCTGGGGTGTGTGTGTG
Source organism: Martes martes (assembly GCF_963455335.1). NCBI lineage: Eukaryota > Metazoa > Chordata > Mammalia > Carnivora > Mustelidae > Martes > Martes martes. Next base: position 72,932,525 of record NC_137889.1, on the reverse strand, counting down.
TGTGTGTGTGTGTGTGTGTTGAGTGTACCTTTTTTTCCTTTGTTGGAGAGGCTCTGTTCATTGTTTTTAGGTCTTTTTCAGAGGAAATTATTCCACATATAGCTATAAATTTATTGTGTCCATGAAAGGAGGTAAGTTCAGGATTTTTCTACACTGCCATCTTGAACCCTTCTTTCTCAACAAATTTATTTAAAGATATTTGTTGATGACTTCTATGTCCTTTCCAGACTATCTTCAACAAATAAGCACAAAGCACACAGAAAAAAACTTTGACTTAGATTATCTAGGTTGACCAGTTCAAATTATCAAACTACTCAATTTTCTTCTCTAAGCATTCAAAAATAAAAGCTATTTCAATACATTCTTCAAAGAAAATATATACTAGCCAGCATGTCAAGTTGAGTATAAAGTAGTAAGACATAGACAATGCCTTCATGAAACTTCCTGTCAGTTAATGGAGATTAATGTTAGAGAATATATTACATATACATAATGTTAGACAATATATTATATATATATTACATCTATACATAATATATACATATATTACAAATGCATATGAGTATTTCAAAATGAGTTTAGTATTCTAAGGTAATGGAAAAAATGGATATGTCATCTAGTTTGAGAGGGGTGGGGAAATTAGGAAAACATCTTTGAAAAATAGGATTCTTCCTATGGATGCAAACAGAAAATTCCATTTTTTCTTTTATGGGGAAAAAAATGATAAGTGGTTTCATTAAATAAAAACAGTAATAATTTCTAATCTAAACTATGTAAGTGACCAGAATTGATTAATTAAACTGTTTTCCTTCTTTTCTGTGCCTCATCCCCATATCATACACACAACACCCAGATTTAAGACCTGCTATATTTATATTAGCCAACTTTTACTGATCAAACTGCTTGGTAAAACTCTCCTTCCCTAAGTGTTGTATAAACATTCACTATGTACTGACATCCTCAAAGCAAATAAAGCATATAAAATATTAATCTTAAAATCAATTCTTTGGAAACTAGTTATTTCTTTATTGAATATAGTGTGTATTGAGTGCAAATTTTATAGTAGTGTCTATCAGAATAGAACAGGGCTAAAATACTATTTACATAAAACACTTAGAATTCCACCTACTTAAGACATAGTAGTCTCCCCAACTGCCCCAGCCTCCTACTATACCAAAGGCAGAGATAGCAATGGTTCTCTCTTCAAGACAGTTCACCTGTTTATATTAAGAAATATTCTAGCTATTGGTTCTAAGACTTTATCATGTTAAGAAAGTTTCTTTTTGTCTGTAGTTCCATGTTTTTGTTGTTTGTTTGTTTGTTTGTTTTTGTTTTGCTTTGTTCTTAATAATTTAGAGAAGCAGTGAGACAGCACAGTTGTAAAAAGCATGGACTTTGGTGTCAGTATGTATTTATTGGATCAATGCTCTGAAAATTCTCAGCTCTGTGATCCTGAGTCAGTTACTTTAACTTCTCCTGGCTTCAGCGTTCAGCAATAGTGGAGTCTCTGCCCCAGGCATGAGATTAGCTGTGAGGTCTTCCGTTGCTCTTTGACTTGGTTCAGAGGACCAGGGGTGAAATGGCCAATGAAGTGTTAAATGTGTATAGATGAAAATCTTTCCCAGGGTCTCTGAAACTTGTGATAAAACAGTTTTGGCTTTTTTATGAAATGAATTGACTACATCTCTGCAATTTAGGTGAGGGGTTATACAGGAAATCTTTTCAATACCACCCTCTTACTGATTCCTGAAGTAAAAATTAACTCTCCCTCATCCCCTCCATACATACGTTTCCACATTAATATTTAAAATTTTGATGATTAATTAATATGGGTCCAAGAAATTCAGAAGCTTTTTGACATCCTATGGAAATAAGTAGAAAAATAAAATTCTGGCCCAAAGTTTTGGAGAACCTTGGTAAAATTAAGATAGAGGACATGATTGAGTGGGGAATATTTTGCTGATAATTCTGCTTTCCCATTTTGTGTCCTCCCACAGTTCATTAACTTATAACAGCGCTGTTTCCTAGAAATCTTTTACACTTCAAATTCCAAAACTGTTGCCTGCTTTCTTCCTCTCTCTCTTACTTCTGCAAATACACTATTGGTATGCCATGATTCTTTCATCCCAAGTGAACTTACTCCTAAATTCTTTATCTTGGTTGCATTAGTCTGCCTTGACACTTGAAATCTGCCACTGTAGATGTGGCATTATGGAATAAGCACTTCCTTGACTCCATTCAGCATACAATAAAGGGTTTTTTGCATATGTGCTTTTATATCAATGATAAAAGTCAACAAAATTTAAATTTTCCCATTTTCTAGAAATGTTACATTCTTATTCGTTAATGTTTTTAATCTCTGTTGGTGTGTTTGAATAATAGACTTTAAAGTAAGTACACTGAAGTCAAAATGCAATTAATCTCTGAACATACCCAAATAGTGAAATTCCCTTGCTCATTTGATGTGAGAGCAATGCAGATCCAATATCCAAAAAAAAAAAAAAAGGTGTTCTTATAAAGAGAATTCTTTTAAAAGTAATAAAGGGAATGAATACACCTGCTTGCTTCAGTCAGTTACCCAGTGATTTTACTTTTGGTTGTGGTATGCTTCAATCCTTAGGACTCAGCATGAAACTACACAGGATATTTCTAAACCACCAATCCTCCTCGAAATAGAGCTTATCTGACAGAAGCAGTGATATCATTATAAAAAAATATTTAAAACCCTTTCTTCTTTTGAAATTTTGAGTAAGCTTCCAGACTACAAGGACTCCACCAATATGAGTGCTTCCTTAGAGGAAAGTGTCCTCAAGGGTTCTAGGACCATGTTTCTATATTGTGACTTTTCCACTTTTTTTATGAACATCTTTCATTTTTTCCCCTTTGGCTTGGTTTCCAATTATTCCCCCAGGAAAATATGACATTTGACAAGGCATAAGCATAAATATTTAGAGGGTAACAAAATTGTACTTATTCCTTAAAACGGAAAAAATGTAAGTATGCAGATATAACACTTTAATCCAATCTTCACAAAATCCTCTTTATTAATAATATATGCCTAAATTCTGTAATCCATAGTAATTCTGATTGATTACAATGTTTAACCCAAGTGAATTATAATTGTATTAACCAAGCCTCTAAAATTGTTTCAATAAAACTCTGGATAAAAGCTTAGCAGATATTGCCAAATATTTACACTCAGCAGTTATTCATGGTAAGGAATACTATTCAAGCAGTGGAATTTAATTTAATAATGTTTACCTGTGTGTAAGCCTCCGGTGACTAATGCAGACTGCAGTCTGAGAATCTTGAGCAATGCATACTTTATGGCGACTACATTTCATCTTTAGGCATGGATCTTTAGCTGGATCTAAAGCTAAAAAAAATTGTTCAGAAAATATTAAGATATGTTTCTGAAAAATGGAGGTATCTAATCTCATCAAACAATTTGATCAAGGACTTTACATAGAAGTTCAGCTCTAAATTTTCTTCACATTCTTCCTCTTTTGAGATGCTTCTATTTCTACCTTCCTAACTCAGAGTTCATAGATGGCTGCAATTTAGTCTTATTTATTCTATTCAGAAGATAAAATACCTGCCTATGATCAAACAATGTGTAAACAAAACAGAAACTTCAACACCAAAATTTTCTATAGTTGTTATTGTTTTCTAAGCAGTAAAGGTGCAGAGATAAAGTTGGGATGTGTTACTGTAATACTTCTGTCAGTGGACAATAATAATTTCTACTTTTGTTTTCCCTAGAGAGATGCAGGTGAGTAGAGATAAAGGATTAAACCCAAAAGATGTTAGTGGGCATTCATAAGTCTTTGGATATATAAGGAAAGTCTACAGCTACACTAGAAACTTGCTGAGTGCATCATGGTAATAACTGAGATATTGCACTGTCATTTTTAAATCTTGCTTAACATTTGAATCACTATTTTTCTAAACAAAACTTCTCTCTTGGTGGATGCCAACACAAAGATTGTGTGATTTTTTGGTGATAGTTTAAATAACAGTTTTAATAAGCTATAACTTGCATACAATTCATTCTTTTCATTTTGAAATTCAGTAGCTTTCAGTATATTCACAGCTATGAAACCATTATCATAATAAATTTTAGAAAATTTTTATTACCTCAAAGAAATGATACCCTTTAATTATCACCTTCCAACTACCACCCCAACTACCCTAGCTCCTTCACAACCCCTAATAGGAGTACCCACTAGTATAATTTCTGTCTCTACAGATTTGCCCATTCTGAATATTTTATGTACGTGATATTATACATTATGTGGCCTTCTGTGGCTGGTTTCCCTTGTTTGGGGCAATGTTTTCAAGGTCCAACCATGTTCTAGCATGCAACACTACTTCATTCCTTTACATTGCTAAATATCATTATATAGATATACCATATTTTATTTATCCATTCACTAGTTGAGGGAAATTTTATTTCTACATTCTGTTTATTATGAATAATACTGTCATTGGTAATCACTATTAGTGATGTTTGGTGATATTTTTTGTGATTTTTGTGGATGGAAAGCCAGGGAAGGAGTTGGCACAAATAAGAAATAGGCACTGAATGTCCACTTTGGGTACATGTCACAAATGAGAGAAAAAGAACCCATGCAAGATGGAAACTGAAAATAAAATTCTAATGCATGTAGAAAAATGGAGCAAAGGTGACCTGCAAGATGTGTATTTAGAATATGAAGAAGTATTTGGGAGAGCCCTGAGCTTTTCACTGACCATGAAAGAGCTGATCTCTTCAAATCTTAAACTTAGAGTAAACTAGAGTTAAAATCTTGTGTACAAATCAAATTTAGTTTTATGAATGTGTTAAATCAATAACCTAACTAAAGTTAATACATTTTAATAAACAATAAATATACCCAATTTCAATCAAATACAGATATAAACTACATATATAGATACTTATATATAAAAACATATTTTGGGGTGCCTGGGCGACTCAGTCTCTTGAGCACCCAACTCTTGATTTTGGTTCAGGTCATGAACTTAGGGTCATGGAATTGAGCCCTGTGTCAGGCTCCACACCCAGTGGGAAGTCTGCTTGAGATTCTCTTTCCTTTTCCCAACTCCCGTTCAGGCTCTCTCTCTTTCTAAAATCAATCGATCAATCTCATAAAAACTTACACATTTTCTTTCTCCAGGAAGTATATTCCTACAAAACTCTTCTTTGAGATTTCAAATACTCATGAGATTTAAAATTAAAAATACTAACATATAGAGTTGATAATATATTTACTAGTAGACATCTTACATAATAATAATATGTTCAAGTGCATCTGTTAAGTTTCCTCAGAAAAAAAATTTAACAGTCAATGATTAGATCAATTATAATTTCTCTTAATTTCAGAGAAATTTTAAAACTTGAGATAAACAAAAGTAGTTATTCTCTATGAAATGTTGAATATACTTCGTTCACCATGCAAATGCAAGTTGCTAGAACATTCTCATACTATCACAGTTTAAACTATCACTAATTAGAAAACTGTCTCATTGAACTCTTGCACTTTAGACCTGTATGACTTCCTGTCAGACAACATAAAAGAAAATACATACAATAACTTAGAAGGCATTAAAATGTTTTGTGATATTTCTAATCTTTAGTCTATTTTGATTTTTTAAAATATTTTATTTATTTATTTGAAAGTGAGAAAGAGAGGCACATGAGCGGGAAGGGCAGAGGGAGAGGGAGAAGGAGAGAGAGAATCTCAAGCTGGCTCCATGCTCCATGATGTCGGGCTTGATCCCAGGACCCCAAGATCATGACCTAAGCTGAAACCAAGAGTTATATGCTTAACCAAGAGGTGTCCCCTATTTTGACTTTTAATTGTTAATACCACTTTCAAATATTGATTGAAATTAAACAATTCTGGCTAAAAAAATGTCATTATACATACAACTGTATCTATATTCATATGTCTTACACTCATTGTGAATATATTTAACCTAGCATATATTATTCTGAAAAGGGAGTGTATTTGTTTTGAAATAAAATAATGTACATGTGAAACTATCAGGATTAATCTAATCTAGTTACACACCAAATTCAGACCATTAACAGTTATCTTTACTTATTTCTTTTAGTTTTATTTATCTTATACAGCTTGCATTAGATAATTTTCTAAAGTTCCATGACACCTCTTACATTATATCTACTTAATAAAAGTACCAAAAAAAGTACAAATAAAAGAACCCAAAAATTGATGTATAATGAGAAGGAAATTATCAGAACAAATACAGCACATGAAAATTAATTTAATAAAATTTTACATACAATCCTACATAAATGATCAAATAAAAGAGTAGTAGTATTTGTCAGGAGATTGAAAATACAATAGAAAGTGAACATGAAGAATCAGATACATAGGATCTACAATAAGGAAAAGATCACTTTCTGTGCATGTGATTTTAACCATCTGTATTTTTGAGTAGAACTTACATTGTTGGCAGCTTAAAAATTATAAAACATCACACACTGTAAATACAGATGCTTGAGATTTTATTCTTGAAATCACAACAATAACACAACCATCTTCCCCTTGGCTGAAGCCCATGAATTAGACTCAATCCTGTATTTTAAAAAAGCCTGGCATAAATTCATCACCTCCTTCTGTTGCTATCCTTTTCTTTCCATCTTTTTTTCAAATTAACATCTCCTATTCTATTCTGTATTATTGTATTAGTGTATTTTTTCTCAAGCATCCAGTACCATGATCCCTAGGAAGATTTCAGCTAGTACACTTGAATTCATCTGGCCATGTTCTTTCTGTCTTAATCTTTCACAATCTTTCTGACTATGTAAACTAACCGGGGGACATAACTAATACTTTGTTTTGTTTTGTTTTGTTGAAAAAAAAAAAAAAGCAGTCTGAATGCCTTATACTTTCGCTCGTGGTGTGGTTGCATTTCACTTGTGATATAGAATTTCCCTCACTCTTTCACCAGAATATTTGTTTCTGGAATCCCCCACTCATTGCTAGACCAGAAAAAGCTAAGACATATTCAACCTGACCCAGCTGCTAATGGTGGAAGTACCTGACACAGCAAGGGTAGGTGAGAGCAGGAAACAAATACGACTGTAGGCAGGTATGTCAGTTTAAAAAGATCTAATTCTTGGGGCGCCTGGGTGGCTCAGTGGGTTAAAGCCTCTGCCTTGGGCTCAGGTCATGATCCCAGGGTCCTGGGATCGAGCCCCGCATCGGGCTCTCTGCTCGGCAGGGAGCCTGCTTCCTCCTCTCTCTCTGCCTGCCTCTCTGCCTACTTGTGATCTCTCTCTGTCTTAAAAAAATAAATAAATAAATAAATAAATAATTTAAAAGATCTAATTCTTGAGGAGAGGTCCCTACATCAAGGTAACCAAAAAGTAAGGACATGCAATACAGATGCCGGGTCAAGAAAACAAACATGGAAAATGACTGAAAGGTGCTGAATTCCCATTGCAGCAGAAGAATCATTAGTTTTCATGTTTCATGCAGGTGGTCTTAAAAGAGGGAAAGGCAAAAAGTGGTGTCATTAAGGTGCAAAGATAGGTATTATTGTTTCAAGAACTGAAATAAACTTCAAGATCAGAACTCTTTTTTTTTAAAAGATTTTATTTATTTATTTGACAGACAGAGATCACAAGTAGGCAGAGAGGCAGGCAGAGAGAGAGGGAGAAGCAGGCTCCCCGCTAAGCAGAGAGCCCAATGTGGGGCTCAATCCCAGGACCCTGGGACCATGACCTGAGCTGAAAGCAGAGGCTTTAACCCACTGAGCCACCCAGGCGCCCCAAGATCAGAACTCTTAATCTGTACAAACTCACTTCTGGAATTTAACAGTGTTTATCCACAAAAAATGCGTAGCTTTTTAGAAGATTAAATCCCAATGACTTTAGGTTAAAGCACTTTTAAATAATTCTGCATTTTACTTTTAGTGGGGCTAATGATGAACCAGTTACCTTAGTTAAATCAACGCCAGAGAAAAGATTTCTTAAAATCTTGACAAATATAATAAAAAATTAATATTCCCAATATTGATTCAGATTTTTCAAAGATAAATGTAGTAAAAACTAGTAATATTTATGTAGCTTGATAGGTTCATCTATAAAAGTCAAGCTTTTGGACTGAACTTCAAATTAACATTCTTCTTCCAAAACATGTTATTAGATTTCAGCGTACATTTTTGGCACCAGATATCCTACATAGAATGGATCCTGTCCTCAACATACTCAACATTTTAATTGGAAAAGCTATATATATATATATATATATACACACACACACATATATATATGTGTATATATATATACAAAAAACAATTAGAATACATTGTTAAGTGGAAATTATACCCATATATATTTACTGTGTATATACATTTAGCTATGTGAAAACACATACACACACACAGTTTAAGGAGTCATATAGTGGTGAATGAGGGATAATTAGGATGAATGCAAATTTAGGTAGGTTTTGAAATATGCACAATAAGCAAAATGAAAGAAAACTCCATATAAGAAGATAGTATGAATTGCATAAAAGTATAAAAAGTATGCTCTATCCTTGAAATGACAGATAGTTCACGATCAATGAAATATAAAATGTACATGCTGCCTGAAAGTATTTTGAAAAAACACTGGGGAGGCAGATGGAAGCTTATTACCTTTTGGAGCTCTCCTTTTTAGAAATGCCATGTCACTCAATGATTTTAATTTGGAGAGTGACATAATTATGTTTTATGGTGAAGAGATCACTCATAAAATTTGGTTATGCTTTGAATAATATTTGATCAAGACAAGGAAACTAAGAATGTCCAGTGGAGAAAGAATAAGATTCCACTCTAGGGGCACTAAGTGTAAAGATGGGCACGGGAACAAGGATACCTTTGGAGCAGAAAAAAAAGAGGATTTTAAGAGGGTCAAGCATTGGTCTGTTGGAATAGGTATTCTGAGACAACCAAATCTGAATCAATTGAATAAACATCCAATTCCTCACTTCCACCATTTGTGGACATTTTCTGTTATTAATATTGTTATAATTGGGGAGCCTGGGTGGCTCAGTGGATTAAGTCTCTGCCTTCGGCTCAGGTCATGTTCTCGGGGTCCTGGGAAGGAGCCCCACATCGGGCTCTCTGCTCAGCAGGAGGCTGCTTCCCCTTCTCTCTCTCTGCCTGCCTCTCTGCCTATTAGTGATTTCTGTCAAATAAATAAATAAAATCTTTAAAAAAATATTGTTATAACTAATTTTCTTTTTATTAGTATTTGCCCAGTTAACTTTTGTCTGAATTCCTTTATTTTTAATTCTTAATTTTTATATTTTAAGACTGTTCTCAAGAATTCTTAGATGGATTTACAAGCCCAGTCTAAGGTAACCTATCTCCTCTTCTGTTTCAAATGTGATTTTTTTATATATATATAATTGTACTCTTTCTTCTCACTTTGTTTTGTGCTTTTTAAAAAGAATTTATCTATTTATTTGACAGAGAGAGCAAGAGACACAAGCAGGGGGAAGAGTAGAGGTTGAGCCCAATGCAGGGCTTGATCCCAGGACCCCAGAATCCCAACCAAAGCCCAAGGCTGATGCTCAACTGACTAAGGCATCCAGGTGCCCCTATTTTGTGCTTTCTATTTTGCAGTGGTTTTTTTTTCTTTGTTTTTACTTCTTCTTTCCTGCCTCATAGTGTGTTAATTATATATTTTTAACTTTTCTTTTTATTTATTTATTTGAGAGAGAGACAGAGAGAGAGAGCACATATGAGAGAAAGAAGGAGCAGGGGGGCAGGTAGAGGGAGAAGGAGAAACTGACTCCCCACTGAGCAGGGAGCTTGATCCCAGGACCCTGAGATCATGACCTGAGCTGAAGACCGATGCTTAACAGACTGAGCCACCCAGGCACCCAATTATATCTTATTTAGTACCTTTTTTCTTCTGCTAGTTTGGAAGTTAAAAATCTTTTTTAGTGATTTCCTTGAGATGTTTATAAAAACAAATAATAATAATAAATACTATTATTTTTACTGATATAGCTTATTTAAAATTATAAAATCTGCCATTTACCCATCACTGCTTCTTGGAATTCACACTTCCTTTTGGGTTTTCTTTTTTTGTTTTTGTTTTTGTTTTTTTAAAGATTTTATTTATCTATTTGACAGAGAGAGATCACAAGTAGGCAGAGATGCAGGCAGAGAGAGAGGAGGAAGCAGGCTCACCACTGAGCAGAGAGCCAGATGTGGGGCTTGATCCCAGGACCTTGAAATCATGACCTGAGCTGAAGGCAGAGGCTTAACCCACTGAGCCACCCAGGCGCCCTTGGGTTCTCTTGTATAATTTTATGTGTGGAAGCATATTGTTTTATACTTCTTCTGGCATGTGCAATTGGTACTATACCTTTTATATATTTTTCTGAATGTATCTTTATTTTCCAATCATTTTTATTTTTTTAAAGATTGTCTTTATTTATTTCAGAGAGTGAGAAAGAGAGAGCACAGGTGGGGGGACAGGCCTAGGGAAAAGGAGAAGCAGACTCCCTGCTGAGTATGTAGCCAGACACCGAGGTGGAGCTTAACCAACTGAGCCACCAGGTACCCCTCTAATCATTTTTAAAGGAGAATTTAGCTGTGTCTGGAACTCTTATTTGATAATTACTTTTTTCTAGCCACAGTAAAAAATGTTATTTCATGTTATTTTGCCCTCTGATGCCACTAATTAATATGTTTATTTTCAGTCTGTTAGTACTGTGTAAACAATTAGCCTTTACTCCCTGGATATTATAATATTTTCTTATCATCAAAACTTTGTGTTGTGAAATGCTTATCTCCAACTATTACACCAAAGACATAAGCAAATATGTCCTTCTCTTTGAATTTCAACTAGTAACATAAGTATACTTAAGTAATGAAAGAACTCTTTAGCCATTTGAAAAAAAAAAAAATCAAGAAAACAAAAACTAAGGCCATTGAGGGCTGGGTTTCAATTTTGGAAAAATGTTGGAAAATTTATTATCACTAAATAGTGAAATCAAAGTATGCATCAGCATTCACTTGGTGAAATGTCTCTCTAAACTTAATTGTGTGTTTGCACATAAAATGAAGTGACCGGTAACTCAAACATGTTTTAAAAATCTTCACGGTTCAACAATGAAGCACTGATTATGCTTTTGTTGATGTTTTAACAACAGTTCATTTCACTAAAACTCTATACTGTAAAACTATGGGAAGAAATAGTTTTCTAGGGAATTTTTTTAAACTTGCCAGATGTTACAATGAAAGGCTGTGCAAGTGAGCAGCATGGAAAATAGAGCTAATGCCTGATAGTTAATTAGACTTTTGACAGCCAATTTTGTGGCGCTAAATGTGATTAAATGTGGCTGCAAGTCTTTGGAGTGACTTTTCTTAGTTTTAAACCTTAACATTACTTTAGTTATAGAAAATCCTTCCACTCTAACTCTGGTCTCCCCATTACAAACATTAAATGTGGAGGTCTATACCACTGCCAGATTTTGATGCAATTGCTGAATTAATTTATTTCATCATAAATATATATCAAAATATCACAATGTTTATTTCAATAATAGCATATCTTATACAATTGTATGAAATGGAAATGACTACTACATTGATAACTCAAAGTTAATAAGAACTCTAGATACTATTACAAGACAGAATTTCATCTGACGGTCATTCTACTCTGATATTAAAGTATTGATGACAATTTAAAAATGTCATTCTTTTCTGTTTATCGTTATTTTGTCCACATATTATATTATCTATAAAATGTCTTAAAGTGATAAATGTTAACAGTGTTTCTCTTACAGAAGAGATGCATCAGAATACTTGATTATATGTAAAAAACTATTATTTTTACTAGTTTCCAATTTCAAAATTGTATTTGATAGACAAAAGTGAGGATACTGAATCCCCATCATAAAGATTTAAATTTAGGATTTTCTTTCTAATATTGTTCTAAAGATATCTATGATTCAGCTAACACCCACTAAGAGGGTGCCTAAAATAGAATCATAAAGAAGAGTCCCTACTAATGTGTCAATAGTGTCTTGGCTTATTGAAATAATGTTCACCTGTAGTTTTTGATGATGTCCCCCAATGATTCTATACCTTAATGTCTTCATATAAGAATTAAAGAAATCAAGCTAATTCTAAAATACCAAATAACATATTCTATAATTGTGTACTTTAACTCATTTGGGAGCTGTTATACAAAAAGGAAGAAATATTTTTAAAAATTAACACTGAGTTGAAAAATGTTCATGTGACTCTGCATGACTGTATGTTAAGTGCCTTAAATATTTCCAGACATATAGAAAGCACCACATTTGGCAATATCGTTTGTATTTTTATTGATAGCTATGAAGGTCCTACAAAATCTCCTGTAATTTGCTATACAGCTCTAGGATACATGGCTGACTTTGAGTGACACTTTGCCTTTCTCAGCTCTCTATTAGGGCACAGAATTACCTCTGTCTGATAAAAGCCACTGACTCTAAAGTCACCATTTTCCTAAATAAAGTTTACTCTTCTATTTTTACCAACTTAAAAGTAAAAATAATAATTTCTACATGAACTCTTTTAAAGAACAATGAAGCTAATCCTTAAAAAACCAAAATGAAATTTCCAAACACAGATTTGTTTCCTCTGAAAGCTGTGTCAAACACTGCTATCATTAGATAGCTTACACACTTGTATGCACACACAGAGATGTATATGTATAACAAGGAATTGTATCAATGGCCATTTAATCTTGGGTGTGAATCAGGAGATAGTGCCCTGAAATCATCTACTCAATGTGATATAAAATTAAAAGTATAGTAAGTTACCAGTTCACCACTAGAAGGAATGTTAAAAAAAAAAAAAAAAAACTGAACAGAGAAGTGTTTGCAAGAATGTAGATCAACTAACCAAACATGTGGCTGGTGGGAGTATAGAATGCTATAATCACTGTTTTTAGTCCAGGTCTAATTAGGAGACAAAAGACATAGTAACTCAAATAGGGAACGTTTAAAATAAGGAATTTCTAGTTACGGTAGAAAAATAACTGTAAAGGAGTAAAGAAAGCTCTAAGGGATACTCTAATAATGAAACAGAGTCAAACTAGAAAGATGCACTTCCTCCCCAGATGTGGGATTCAGTTCTCATTGGAGAAGGTTGCAATGCACTGGATGGCCCAAAAGTCTATTTGGTTGGTAGGGCCAGAGCCAGTTGGTCCATAGTCACTGGCAAAGTAGGCGACACCACACCCATTCCCCCCTCCTATCTGTTATAGGTGCACAGAGGCTGGAGGGAAGGGAACCACAGCTGAGACTGGCAAGTGGGTGACGCTCATCCAGTATGCGATGGGCTGGAGCCAGCAGACAGGTGCATGGGCAGAGTTGGGGCACTCTCCCCATGGCGTGGGGAGAGTGGGGTGTGTACCTGGGGTAGACAGTGCCCACCAACATCAGGTATGCAAGCTTGCCATGGGATTGTACACACTAGTCATGCATCTGTGGCAGAGCACCCCTGCACGTCTCTCCTTCAAGCATCACTGGAGTAGAAGGAGACCCAGAGGTACTCCAGGGGCAGAAAGAGAAATCCTTCACTCCGCAGACCTTTGCAGTTCCCTGTATTGACAAAGCTTAACATTTGGTTTATTAATGTTCCAGTTCCGTTACTGTAGAACAGGCAATGAAAAGTGAATTGAGAGGTAAGAGGCAGTAAATCAATACCTTGCACAATTGCTCTGGAAAATATTTTGGCAGTTTGTTGTGTAGTTAAACAATACTACATCTTTGAATTTATCCAAGAGAATATTTTGAATGTTCACAAAGAGACTATTATAAAAATATTCATGGCATATTTAGTTATAAGAACTAACCCAAATATCCATCAATGGGTGATTGTTGTTATACAAAGATAATTCTTTTCAGCAATCAAACAAAACAAAACAAACAAAACAAACCCCTGAAACATGCAATAATGTTAGATAAATCTCATAAACATTATATCAAACAAAAATGGCATAAATGAAAATATACAAAGAACATAGTTCCATCTGTATCAAGTCATAGGATGAGCTAAACTAAATTAAAGTGAAAGAAATCTAAACAGTGATTGCCTGGATTGGGGGTAGGAAACTGGGAGGAGTGGGGTAGAGTAAGTAGTTTGAAGAAGTGATGGAATGATGGAAATGACTCTATCTTAATTGAGCTACTGTTAATGCAATTATCTGCATTCACCAAAATGTATCAAACTGTATATTTCAAACTACTGCATTTTATTGTATGTAAATTATACGTTTATAAAGAAACAATTTCCTTTTGTTTTCTCCTGAGGCCTTTTTAAAAAATCTCCATTCTCCATGAGAATATTTAAGGTCTTTTCAATCCACAATCTCAGGGCCACAAAGCATACAATCAAAAAATCAAAGGTGACAAATTTTGCCATTGAAATTTAGATACTAAAAATCAATTCTCCATCAATGGAGCATGTTCTTTTGTAACGAATACTGTACAATGCAGATAGGTTACATTAATGAAAAACAAGTCATAATTGGAAAAAGAATATAGAACAGGGTCTCATTTTCTCAAATCTGCATTCAGATATTATAGTGTCTATAAAAAACTTTAGATAAAACTGCCAGAATTTAACTATCGTAAAAAGAAAAAGAGCATTTACATATGCCCCCAAATCTTAAAAACTATTTTGTAGAACCAGTGGTAATACTGACCGACAAAACAAGTTGATAAAATTTATAACTAAGAATACTTTTCCCTTTTTAAAGATTTATTTATTTATTTAGAGAGCATTCATGAGTGAGTGAGAGAGCGAGAGGCAGAGGGAAAGAATCCCAAACAGACTCCATGCCAAGTGAGGAGCCTGAGCTGGGCCTGGATCTCAGCACCCATGAGATCATGACCTGAGCTGAAACCAAGAGATAGGTTGCACATTCAACTGACTGAGCCACCCAGGTGACCCAAACTAAGGGTATTTTTTAATATACATCGCAATACTCAGAACACATTTTATGAATTACATTTTTTTAAGAGATTTTATTCATTGGAGTGAGAGAGAGAGCACAAGCAGCGGAGAGGGTCAGAGGGAGAGGGAGAAGCAGACTCCCAGCAGAACAGGGAGCCCAACTCCGTGCTCAGTCCCAGGACCCTGAGATTGTGACCCAAGCCAAAGGCAAACGCTTAACAGACTGAGCCACCCAGGCACTCCTATGAATTAAAGTTCTTAAAATCTTTTTTCAAATATTTCTAATTTCAGCAAGTCGATGCTGCTTAAACAGAACTGCAGCTTCAACAATAGCAGACTTCCTTAGTAAAGCAATGGTGATAATTACCCTGGCAGGTAAGTCAGTAAACCTTATGGGTCTTTCATAGCCTTCAGTCTGTCATTTCTAATTAATATCACACTCACACACACACACAAATCCTTTGCAAGTACTGATCCAACTGTTGTTAAATGAAGCTTTCACTGACTGCCACCTACTTAGGTGTTCTTAGATTAAAACCTCTAGGTTGCCCAGATGACTAAATCAAATGAGGGCACATTTTCTGATACAGACCTTTCCGCCAGCTTATTTTGTTAGACAGTTTAATCTGTACTTTAGTCTGGTGCAAATGAAAATTTCTAATTGCTTTTTTGCTAAAGGACTGCATCATTAGCACTGATCTATCCAATTGATGGTTTGCCATATCTGATCATTTAATATTACAGAATGTCTAATTTTTAAATCTAAAAACACTGGAAATTTTTGTTGCCTAAGGTATTTGTCTAAATACTAAAAATATTCAAAAAGTCTTTTTAGCCATTTTCTTGGGATTGTAAATTGATACTGCAATAGGATCCAATAGGGCCTGACTCAAATCATTAGAGCAGAATCCTATTTAGTGAGTGACATAAATGACTACAAAATTACAAAATGTGGCTCAATATCAAACATGATGGGACCATGTGGATACAAATGGCTATGATGTTAACTCTGTAAGTACTTTTTGATATTAAATATTAGAAATATATTTTTCTTGCTAAGCTATTTTAAAAAAAATGATTAGAGTAATACCATATGCAACAGTGACAACGAAACTGAAACACGATAAATTCTAAGGGACTCCATGACTGATCAGTGGGGAAACAAGGTCAAAGAAAAAAGTAAACAATGTTGCTATATATTATTTTTCAACTTTGAAACTTACATGATGGCTAAAATACTTCAAAAATGTTTATATCGCTTTTTTGGATATAAAAATTTCCATTCTATTGTGTATTAATATTCCCATGAAGAAACTGCGATATGTCATTGTGAGATGCAAGAGGAAGAATCTAGAAAATACTCAATTTAAACTTGCAGATTTAATTAATTTGTAAGAAAATGGTTTGGAAAAAGTGTTTTCCAGATTCTAATTACACCACTGCCCTCCCTACTTAAGCATATTAACAATGAGTCTGAAAGACTATGATCATAGGCCTATTCTGTGGTATGGAATGGATTTCTTTTAGACTAACCATATAGTAGAGAAAAGTTCTAAAACAAGGGAAGAATGAAAGAAGAGCTTTCTTAATTGTCGTGGACTAAATGTTTGTGTCCCCCTAAAATTCATCTGTTGAAATCCTCACCTGCAATGTGATGGTGAAGTAGTCCCCTCTTAGCCATGGTTTCACTTTCTGTAGTTTTTAGTTAACTGCTAGTCATGGTCAACTGCAGTTTGGAAACAATGATTTTCCTTCATGTATCAGAAGGCCAATAGTAGCCTGATAACTCCATCACAACGCCATATCATTCATTCATCTCAGTTCATCTCACAATTGCATGATCTCGTATCATCACAAGGAGGTAAGCACAGTAGAATAAGATATTTTGAAAAAGGAAGAGAAAGAGAATACCATATCCACATAATTTTAATTACAACATATTATTGTAATTGTTCTACTTTATTAGTAATTATTGTTGTCAATCTAGTCCTGTGCCTAATATATAAATTAGGCTTTATCATAAATAGGTACATATAGGAAAAAAAAATCATAGTATATAAAGGGTTTGGTACTATCCATGGTTTCAGGCATTCACTGGGGGTCTTGGAACATATCTTCCAAGGATAAGGGGGGACCCCTGTATTAAGTGGCAAGGCCTTTGCAGATAATTAGATCATGATGGTGGAGCACTCATAAGTGGGATTAGTGCCTCTTCAAAGAGACTCCAGGGAGTTCTGTCTGTTTCTTACATGAGAATGCAATGAAGATATAATAAGAAGACAACAGCCTGCAAATGGGAGAAGATCTCCCTAGAACTCCACCATGCTGGCACCTTACCTTACCCTTGTGGCCTCCAGAACTGTCAGAATGTCTGTTGTATGTAAGCTGCCCAGCCTGTGGTTTGTTATAGTGTCCCACCACACTGATTAAGAGACTATTTTTCCTTCTCTGTCTTGGTGTGAATGAGGGGGAGCGGGGGAAGGGAAGAGGAAGAATGACAGATAACCAAAAAAACAAAAAACAAAAAACCCAAAAAACAAAAAACAAAAAACAAAACTGAGTCTCTGTTTTCTATTTGCCTTTTCTTAGATTTCCTTCAAGCCAGCTAACCCTTGGGCAATGCTCAGATTAATGAGAGTAAAACAGAAGGCAGATGGGATCATTTGACAATCTCTACCCCATCTTTTGAACACTAACGCACCTCAACTTATGAGTTAAAGATAAAAAGAGGGGAAAAAAAACTGTTTTCAGTTGTTTTTTATATAATGAAAAGTTCAACACTTTCATTACCATTCGATTTAGAATGTCTTCATGTCACATTCATTCTCCAATGGGGGGTCCCACTTCAGTGTTGGAATTTTGGAGTGGGATAAGTCAAGTTCTTGTTACCCTTGCCCTACCTGCAGACTCACTAATAAGTGTTTCTGACAGCTATAGTCCTTGGTCTAAAGTAAAACAACAGTGGAAAAGGACACAGTCCTCCTGACACGTGTGAGAAATGTTCAGTTGCTGACTCTTCTTCTCATGGGCGTTGTTGTGGTTTCCATGGAGAGTCTCCTGCAGGGCACCTCTGGTTGAAGATGGTCTCGATGGGCACTTCTGACTCTCCCATGGGAATCCAGAAACCCTATCATCTGTCTCCCAGTTTCAATCCCACCGCTCTTTAGGTGGTCCACTAGGATGGTGGTCTATAAATATATTTTGAAATATCTTGATGATGAATCCTGTCAGCAGAGTGCCTCACAAATATAAGCATTGGCCCTAACTTTGGTGGAAAAGCTGCTCTTTTTCAGCGGAGCCACCCCAATGTGACCCTCTGATGAACAGGAGCAACAACTTCCAGTGATTTTCACCATTAAAATATTCAGGTTAGAGTTAATACCGGTTCTTAGGTCCCTCAGGAAAAACTATAGACATAAGGCTCTCCATTTTGTTCCCAGGAAGCCCGTTCCACTCACAAGAATCAGCTCTCCTTCCCACCGTCAGGGGGCAGTGGAAGGGGATGAACCACAGCGCACTAACAGCTCTCCAGAGGGGAATGCAACTCCCTCTGTGATCACCTTCCATTTCTGTTGAAAACTTCACACTACAGGGGCGCCTGGGTGGCTCAGTCATTAAGCATCTGCCTTCAGATCAGATCATGATCCTGGGGTCCTGGGATCAAGCCTTGCATCAGGCTTCCTGCTGCAGAAAGCCCGCTTCTCCCTCTCCCACTCCCCCTACTTGTGTTCCCTCTCTTGCTGTGTCTCTACACGTCAAATAAATAAATAAAATCTTTATTAAACACACACACACACACACACACACACACACAAAATCTTCAAACTGCGGTTGACAAAAGCTGTTTCATGATCTCTTTGCACCTCCCAAATAAATAGTCTTACACTTGGATTAGACTTAAAATTTCTGAATCTTTATCTCCCATTCTATTGTGAATGCTTAGAGGCCTCCAGCGAAACCCTAAGCAACAAAAAGAGACAAAAATAACTCCTGTTATATACTGAGGAATAAAAAGCTTAAGTTTTCAGAAAAGTTTCAGGGTTATGGCAAAATGATACAAATGTGTGTTTTCTATGATTTTTCTACTTATTATACATATATATTTAATATGTATAAATCATATGTCAACACTTATTATCATGTATTATTTATATAGTGTTAAATGTATGCAATTATATAATGTATAAATATATTGCATATAATTTTATTGCATGTTTTATGTATATTCTGATGGGCACAGTTTTCTATTTTATTTTTTTAAGATTTTTTAAATTTACTTATTTGAGAGAAAGAGACGTAGCAAGAGAGGGAAAACAAGGGGGGGGGTGGAGAGTCTGAGAAGGAGAGGCAGGCTTCCCATGGAGCAGGAAGCCTAATGTGGGGCTTGATCCCAGGACCCTGGGATCATGACCTGAGCCAAAAACAGACGCTTAATGACTGAGCCACCCAGGTGCCCCTACAGTTTTCTATTTTAAATAATTTGCCTTTAGTTTCTTATCCTAATGTTGTTGTTGTTTTTTTAAGATTTTTTTATTTATTTGATAGAGATCACAAGTAGGCAGAGGCAGGCAGAGAGAGAAGGGGGAAAGCAGGCTCCCTGCTGAGCAGAGATTTCCCTATGCTGGGCTTGATCCCAGGACCCTGAGATCATGACCTGAGCTCATGACCTGAGCTGAGGGCAGAGGCTTAACCCACTGAGCCGCCCAGGTGCCCCTATCCTAATGTTTTAAATAGAAAAGCATTAAACCAAAACACATATATTCTTTAATTCTTTGTATTTATAGACAGAAAAGTTATTTTTTTACACAATATTAAAATACACATGTTGGGGAATACTAGCCATTCTTTAAATTCCATTTCTTCCTCTCCCGAACACATCGTTCAACCACATTCTTTTATTTTCTCTACTCAGTAATTGTAACCATGTGACTGAATTTAATCAATAAAATATAAAGGAAGGAACTGTATACCAATTTCAGGCTTCTTCCATAAAAATGTAAAGGAAAAAATGTGCAACAATTTCAGACTTCCCACATAAATATCTCTCATTCACAATCCTCCATAGTATATTTCCATTTCAGCTGAGATGGTTATCTCTCAAGGTTTTAGAAAATCAGATACTGAAGAGGGCAAAGTGGCATTTGTATAAGTCCCATATCATTGATTGGAGCACAAGCCCCTACAACCTGGAAACACTTTTGGATGTTACATGAGTGGAACTTTAATTGAACGGAGATATTAACTTACTGACCCTTTGCTACTATAGCCTAGAATAACCTCCCTGACATGCATCTTGATAAATCAAAATGGGGTGCCAACATAACAAAAAATGTGTGACATCATCTTACTGGTCAGGTGGCAGGTAGTCTGGAAATACAGCCATTTTGAAAAATGGAGACCCATGTCATGTAGTAAGGAAATATTTTCTAAAAGTCATATGTTATGACTTTCAAGGCAAATAAAATATCTACTTAGGCTCGAAGGAAGTTTTTGGAATAGTACTTATAGGTTTCCAAAAAGAATAACAATATAGTTTTAAAGTTTCTCTACCATATCCCAGTCTCTAGGTTTGAAATAATATGAAAAGTAACTTTAAGTAAAAATTGTTTTCAATGATATTGTTTAACTTTTTTTTTTTCCATAAAAATAATCACCTCCCTACTTTCATTAGAAAAAAAACCAATCTCACCTCTAATAACCACTAATATAAGCAAAACAATAATCAAAGCAAAACTGGTTCTGGTAGTATGGGGAAAAGGCGTGGAATAAGTTAGGGTGCATCAGTTTGTTAAGCCAGAATAAAAAGAGACAAAAAGTCAGTTCCAAATCCTAATTGAAAGTATCTCACAATTTGTTAGATTCATTAAACTAGGTGACTACTCTTGAACATGTAATTGAAGAAATATTTGTCAAATTGGCTTACACAGAAACCAGATTAGTACAATATTATAACTCTATGCAATTCATGAAGTATACGTGGTAAGAATGTTGGAGCTTGAAAAAAAAATCATCTTGAAACAAATAGTGAAAAAATGAGTTTTTGAAATAATAAAAAAATGTTTTTTGTTTTTTAGGGCAAATATTATTCCAAAAACATTAAAAATGACATATACCTATTCATTGAATTTTTAGTTAAGTTATCTTAAATGATTTACTTTTAAAGAAAGTAACCCAAATTTAATTGCCACCATTTCTTGTCAGTTAGTCCTAATGAGAGAAAAATACTAGGAAAAACAATTATATTAAAATCTCTGTTAGCCTACCTATTCATCCTTTGAATGTAGATATAAACAGTGATAGGCAATATACTCTTATTTTTCCTCCATAGTCAAGTTTTCAAAAGTGGGTGCCAGAAGTCCTTACCTAGGGAAGGTAACTTAGGAAAGATAGAGCTGGGAAATATCAGGAAGCAGTGAGATCTCACATCCCCACTACTCTCCAACTCGATTTCCCCAGATTAGGATGACAAAATTAGCAAAAACTAACTGGGAGATTCCTAGAATTATAGCTATTGTACAGAATTGTCAGCAAGCCACATGCTCCAGAATGATCCATTAACTCTGTGGAGACAGGTCCAACAGTCACCACCAGGTGGCATCAAACAGCAACCTAAATCAAGAAAATTTGGGAGGGCACCACTGAACCCATGGAGCTGCAGGACAACCAGACACTCAGAAATGCCTGAATAGCATCAAAAGCTTCTGCACAGCAAAGGAAACAGTCAACAAAACAAAGAGGCAACCCATGGAATGGGAGAAGATATTTGCAAATGACAGTACAGACAAAAGGTTGATATCCAGGATCTATAAAGAACTCCTCAAACTCAACACACACAAAACAGACAATCATATCAAAAAATGGGCAGAAGATATGAACAGACACTTCTCCAATGAAGACATACAAATGGCTATCAGACACGTGAAAAAATGTTCATCATCACTAGCCATCAGGGAGATTCAAATTAAAACCACATTGAGATATCACCTTACACCAGTTAGAATGGCCAAGATTAGCAAGACAGGAAACAACGTGTGTTGGAGAGGATGTGGAGAAAGGGGAACCCTCTTACACTGTTGGTGGGAATGCAAGCCACTTTGGAGAACGGTGTGGAGATTCCTCAAGAAATTAAAAATAGAGCTTCCCTATGACCCTGCAATTGCACTACTGGGTATTTACCCCAAAGATACAGATGTAGTGAAAAGAAGGGCCATCTGTACCCCAATGTTTATAGCAGCAATGGCCACGGTCGCCAAACTGTGGAAAGAATCAAGATGCCCTTCAACGGATGAATGGATAAGGAAGATGTGGTCCATATACACTATGGGGTATCATGCCTCCATCAGAAAGGATGAATACCCAACTTTTGTAGCAACATGGACAGGACTGGAAGAGATTATGCTGAGTGAAATAAGTCAAGCAGAGAGAGTCAATTATCATATGGTTTCACTTATTTGTGGAGCATAACAAATAACATGGAGGACATGGGGAGATAGTGGAGAAGGGAGTTGAGGGAAATTGGAAGGGGAGGTGAACCATGAGAGACTATGGACTCTGAAAAACAACCTGAGGGTTTCGAAGGGGCGGGGGGTGGGAGGTTGGGGGAAACAGGTGGTGGGTATTGGGGAGGGCACGGATTGCATGGAGCACTGGGTGTGATGCAAAAACAATGAATACTGTTACGCTGAAAAGAAATAAAAAATAAAAAAAAGAAAAGAAAAGAAAAGAAAAGAAAAGAAAAGAAAAGAAATGCCTGAATAGTTCCTAAATCCCATAATAATACAAAAAGAACATTTTAACTGTCTACCTTTTGGGGACCCCACTTATTATATGGAGGCACTTTACCATATAAAATCAGAAATTACACCTGGACTACTCTCACACTACCTTTAGATCTCAGTTATTCATTTAGTTGCAAGAGAACAGGAAGTAAGTGCTGCAGAAGTTCTGGGACTTGTCACATTGGTAACGTTTATAATTCTGTTAGTTTGGAGCACCGCATGATATCCCCACATCATTTGAATGCGCTGCCCTTATCTAAGTACTGAATAACCGGTAAAGCTGCTCGTCTAGGTAGGATCTGGAACAAAGAAAGGATCTGTATCAGATCCAGCATAAGATGCAAGCAGTAGTTCTACCTGAGCCTTAAAATATCAAAATAGGAGAATCGTACTACAAAACCCCAGGATTTTTACAAGAGACAAATCTTTTGTGGTTAACTATTCTCCACTTGAAAAATATTCTATAGCTTATCTCCAAGGCCTGACAAAAATACACTAAACAACTAGGTAGCCTAATTAGCCCATCATAAAATGGATCATCTCTAATGTGTAACCACATTCTATTAATAAATAAAAAATTTATATATAAGAGCAGGTCCGAGTAGGATAACAAAATAAGCTAAGTGAATGAGTGACTCAAATACCCGTGGTACTTGGTCTTATTGCTGTACCAAATTTCTCTCAACCACAACCAGAGCCTCATGTGGTGATAAAAATAAGATCAAAAGTATGGCTCAGGTTTATGGATAGGTCAGAAATGAATTCCAGTGCATTATGTCCCTATTCAGGGATAATCTTGAAATATAGGGATAAATGTAAATTCCATTAAGCAGTATAGAGCAATATGTCCCATTATCCACTTCATGTGGGAGGAGGGATAATTTGAGTTACAATTAGATACTGAATCATAGGCTGTGGCTAATATGCTGGCTGTCAGGTTATGGATATGAAAAGATCAAGACTGAATGAATGGGGATAAGAGGTCAATGGAGAAGACATATCCATAGTCCTAGGAATAGACACAGGATAATAGATACTTATGTTCTATGTAAATGTCAACCTGAGGAAGCTCTCAATCCTATGATGTCAGTTAGCCATTTCTCCAGTCCCTCAATATTTTTCATTCATCCTTCCCACTTTTCATTCAAGAATCCCATGTATACAAAATGGCCAGGGCAACATGCATAGAGACTATGCACAGGAAGTTTTGTTGACTAAATGGGTTTCTGTTTAGTCCATGTTGACTAACAGTCTTCCTCCCACAAGGCTTACTTTGGTACTATTACTGGCATTTGCGGAAACTGGCCGAAACAGATGTCACTGTTGAGGTCTCAATATGGCACCATTCTTCACAGGGACCATTTGGCCCCTTGGAATCCAAAATACTTCTGGCTTGACTATGTTTCATAAACTTAGAAAAAGGACCTTATTAAAGACCAGGGGACTGAAAACCAGAAAATCCACTCAGATGCCTTTGAGTTCTGCTATGTCTAACAGTACTGGTCAGTTGTATATTGCAAGTACCAAAATAAAGGATGGTGTAAGGAATTAGATCCTGTGGGAATTAAGATTTGGGTCACTCCACTATGGAAAAAGAAGAAGAAAAAGAAGAGGAAGAAGGAGGAAGAGGAGAATGAGAAGAAGAAGTAGAAGTGATGTGGGAAACAGAGGCAGAAGAAAAATTATTAAATTTCCTTACCTACTGACAAGCCCTTAAAACAGGCAAAGTGACTCTCCTCTAGGGACTCAACTACCCCCACCTTAAGGCTTTGCTAAGGGCAAAGGACAATCCTAGCCTGACCAACCTCCTACCCCCCACCAGGATCCTGTAAGTCTACTTTAACAATTCCCTTAGGAAACTTTATCTCTAAACCACCAAGATAGTGTCGACAATCATTCCCAAGCATATGACCCACTGATATACATCTAAAGGGTCTCACAAGAAGGTTTTTATTACTGGTAATGAATAACCTTTTCCCCAGACAATAGCTAGCCCCTCAAGGTCCTAGAAACCTTACTTCCAAAATTCCTTAGAGACTTACATCATCCCTAATCTCCTCCCCAACTTACAAGTATATAATAGACCACTCCTCACATTCCCAGGGCAGCAGCTCTTCCTGACCATGGGTCCTGTCCCCCTGCTTTAATAAACCACCATTTTGCACCAAAGATGTCTCAAGAATTCTTTCTTGGTCATCGGCTCTGGACCTCACCCCACCGAAAAGGAGGAAGAGGAGGGGAAAGGGGAAAAGGAGGGGAGGGGAGGGGAGGAGAAGGAGGAAGGAAAAGAGGAATACCCAACCAGCTGAAGGTTGTTAGCAAAGAGTAAGGGGATGAGGAGTTTAGGAGGATGAAGTAGGAAGCTATGATTATTTATTAATCTAGACTTCATGACAGAAGTGGTGACTTAACTAGCTACATTTCTTTAATAACTGCTTCTCTTGCATTCTCTGCTACATTCTATAAAGAGCAATAGTAGTGGTTAATGTTTCAATTTTGGCTCTGTAAGGAGTGAAAAAAATGAACATTCCCCTCAGTGGTACGGCAGGTTACAAGGACTATGTATTTTTCCCATTTGGGGAAAAGGACAAGATAAAGGCAAGACTATATACCATGAGAAAGGATAGTGGATTGTGCCTGAATATTCTGTGATTGCAAATCCAGATCCTTTTCCATCCTATTTGCTGCTGTAAATCTGACCTCTTTGAAATTTACCATTTTAGCTTCCTTCTCCTCTGCAGAGATTAATGAATCAAGGAGAGAGAAGTCAAAATATGGGATTTTTTTTCCCTTCTCCCTCCATCACTTTATCTGTAAATCTCTACCTATGACCACATTGTTATTGGACAGTATCTGTCCAGAAGCAACAAGTCTGACTAGATGCCTTTTGTCCCTTAAGATTTACTTTGAGTGCTTCACCATCCCTGTGGGATCCTTAACCTTGCTCGCACCTTTCTGCATAATCTCTATTGTTTAACTGCGTCTTTCTTTAATAGCCTCTTTGCAGAACCCATTTCCTGACATTTCCTGGCTAAAAATGAAAGGTTCCCTTAGAGAAAGAAAATTAAGAATTAAGAGTTCAGAAATATCATATAAATACTGATTTAAATTATTGAAATTATTTTCAAATATATTTTCTTTTTCAATTGAGAACAAGAGCTTAAACTGTATAAAAGTATCAACATTAAATAATTTATAAATTTCTTTTGATAAGATCTATTAAATTTTATATGAAATGACTAAAAATTCCTTTTAACCCAGCAATTACATTTCTAGAAATAAATCCTGAAATAATAATTGGATAACATATGAACAAAACATAAAAAGAAAAATATTCTTTAGTAGGAATTTAATGAAATACATCAAGGCATATCCAAATAATATCAAGTAATATACTAGGTAGTCCTTTACAAAAAATCCTGAGTTTATGAATGTCCTATTTAATTATTTTGCCTCTTAAATGTTTGGAACTGTGCTTACCTTTAAGTGGTAGAATTGTAAATTATTATTGTCCTAGACTGCTGCCCAGTGTTGTAAAAAGCTCTCTGGCTGGCTGGTTAGGAACTTGGATTGAATAACAAGGCTGTGTGAAGAGGGCTGTGGGGGAAATATATGGATAGTCCTCTAAGGATAGATACAGTGTGGGTAGGTGTGGTAGAAATGAGATACCCTTTTATCCCAGTAATATCAGCCCTCTTTTTTCTACCCTTGCTCCATGGCCACCCTCTGATCTTTGGCCAGTATGAACAATTCTTTGACCACTGAGTGATCCTTCCTTAGATAGCTCTCCTTAGTCCCAGAAGGTTTCACTCTGGCATGAAGCCCCAAACTCCCATAATAATCAGCAGGCCAAGCCCACCAAAACTATAAATCAGTGAAAAGAGCCATCATGAAACTAAACTATTTGACATGAAACTGACAGTCTTGTTTAAGTAGAATTGATAAAAATGCATTACATCCATGGCCTTAAATATGTAGACAATGTCTTTTTGAAATTAATGACATTTAGAAATTGTCAAATGTCATTTAGAAATGACAAACTTAGGGGCGCCTGGGTGGCTCAGTGTGTTAAGCCTCTGCCTTCGGCTCAGGTCATGATCTCAGGGTCCTGGGATCAAGCCCTGCATCAGGCTCCCTGCTCAGCAGGGAGCCTGCTTCCCCCTCTCTCTCTCTGCCTGCCTCTCTGCCTACTTGGAATCTCTCTCTCTCTGTCAAATAAATATTTTTTTTAAATGACAAATTTAGAAATAAATGACAGATTTAGAAATACTATATATATATGAATTTCAACAAAACTGTTGGGTGTGGCCCATTTGATCATCCAGAGCCTTCTCATTCGGGCCAGGTACTCAGATCTGTGGGAATTAAAGGCAGGAGGTAGCCACAGAGATTGACCTATCACAGAACTTCACACCAAGACTACATGACCCCAAACCGTTACAGACAAAATCTATCAAATAGCTCCCCCAAGCAAATACTTGGAATTACAATGATCTCTTTAAACTTTTTTACATTTTTAATAAAATTGACTATAAATTAATTACTGTGGAATATATGTAGAGCCCTGTGCCTAATTAATGGTTACATGTTACGGAGAAGGGGAGATCTATCAGGGTGATCCAGCCACTTGAATGTAGGTGATTCAATGAAACTTTGTGCTGGAATTTCTTAGTTGTCATATGTTAGATAACTATTTCACAAGAAATTCTTCATATTAGAGGATCCTGGGTCTTTACTAAGAAGCATATACAATATCTAAAAGAAATTCTTAAAGATAGTAACACAATGCGGCACCTGGGTGATTCAGTTGGTTAAGCATTTGACTCTTGATTTGGCCTCAGGTTATGATTTCAGGGTTGTGAGATAGAGCCCTAAGTTGGGCTCTGTCCTGGGTGTGGAGCTTGCTTAAGATTCTACCTCTCTCCTTCCCTCTGCTCTGCCTCTCCTCCACACTTGTATGTGTTCTATCTCTCTCCTAAAGAAACAACAACAACAACAGCAAAAACAAAACAAACAAACAAACAAAAAAACACAAAGAAGGAAAAAGATCTGCAATATTTTTCTGATGACTAGAGATTCTGCCTGAGACAGAGAAGGATGATCATTGGAGTGGTGACTTCTGCCAAATAGAGACATTTCGACTAGACCTCTGAATAGTTCTGATAATAGCTCTAAACACATTGCAAATATCAATATATAGTAGCAAATGAATCATTAAGTTCTGAAATCAGCTGTTTGCCACCACTGAAGATAACGTAAAAACAAACTAAACTGTAAGATTTTCTATAAATGGTAAAGGTGAAAATACCTCATGACAACACATTAATTTTACATATAGATGTACGCATTATGAATATAATTCATACTGTTTACTAAATTTAAATTCATTATTTTTATTTTAAATGCACAGAACTAATTGAAAATAAATTCTTGCGTTAGAGGTTTTTTTTTTTTTCCTTCTTCTTCTTCAAATTTCCTGGCCTTTATTTTTTTTTTTAAGATTTTATTTATTTATCTGACAGACAGAGATCACAAGTAGGCAGAGAGGCAGGCAGAGAGAGAGGGGGATGCAGGCTCCCCGCTGAGCAGAGAGCCCAATGCGGGGCTCGGTCCCAGGACCCTAGGATCATAACCTCAGCCAAAGGCAGAGGCTCAACCCACTGAGCCACCCAGGTGCCCCTGGCCTTTATTTTTAAACTGAAAGATATCTTCCTTTTCACAGTATGACATTATGAGGTAATCTGGAGAGAAGCAGAGAAGACCTTGTATAATATAGTTTGTGCAGAATTTTCCATCCCCTATTACATCATTTTCTTTCTCAGTCTCTAATCGAATTGTGAAGTCACCACATCTTTTCTTTCATGTTTCCTTTGCCTGAAATGTGGCCATCCTCACACCTTGATTAATTCTTAATTATTCTTGACATATTTTCAAAATGTCATTCTTCAGAGAAGTCTTTGACAACTCTGTCAGATAGAATAAATCAGATTTCCTTCTTATATGACCCCTTCACACCCTGGAAAATTTCTTTATAATACTTTTAACAGTTTGGCATATTACCCACTTGCTCTATGATATTTCTCATAGAAATGTGTTAAGTTTCTCTTCCAAACTTGTAGTTGTCATCCATTTTTCCCATTAATCCTGTCAATGTGTGCATGTTAAAGTAATAACTATATGATGTGGTGCATGTAATACCCTGATGCTTGATGCTTTTTAGAGCAAAATTCCTTTTATCATTACACGATGTCCTTTCTTTTGACTTTTTTGGGGGGGGAGCGGCTAGGATGTATACTTCGTCCCCCTCTTATTAAAAAAAAAAAGTACTGTGTTGCTTTAAAATGTAGCACCATTTTTGTTTTTGCCATTCAGATTTAGTTTTCTGTTTTCTTCAGTGTGTCAATGAAGTTATATATATTTACATTTATTGTGATCCCAGACATGTTTGAACTCTTTATCTTCTTATTCTACATTGATTTACCATGCCTCTATTTTTCTTTTTATTTTCTATGAGACTGGTTATGTTCTCTTTGCTCCTCCCCCTCTTTTAATTTTTCTGACTAGTAATTTATATCACTTAACAAGAAAGTCTGCCTCTTCATAGTTGAAATAAGAAAATAATAGTGGCTTAAACACATCAAGAGAAACGAAATCTTGCCCTTTGCAATGACATGGATGGAACTAAAGAGTATTCTGCTAAGTGAAATACATCCATCAAAGAAAGAGCATTATCATATGATCTCTCCGATATGAAGAATTTGAGAGGCAGGGTGGGGGGTCATAGGGGGGAAATGAAACAAGATGGGATCCAGAGGGAGACAAACCATAACAGACTCTTAATGTCACAAAACAAACTGAGGGTTGCTGGGGGGTAGGATGGTAGGATTAGGGTGGAGATTGGGGAGGTTATGGACATTGGGGAGGGTATGTGCTATGATGAGTGCTGTGAAATGTGTAAGTCTGATGATTGAGACCTGTATCCCTGGGGCAAATAATACATTATATGTTAATTTAAAAAGAGAGAAAACAAAGTTTTCCTCAATTTTTTTTTTTTAAAGTGGCTCAAGTAGATAAGTTTACTCTTTCCTCACATTAAAAAAAACAAACAAACAAACAAACAAAAAAAACAAGCAGTCTGAGCCAATTACAATGCTACACAGTGAAACAGACTTGAGCAAGTCTTATCTTGTTCTGCCATCCCTGGTGCCTGGCTTTCTGTTCCTAGTCCATGATGACCTCCTGAATTCTGCTGACATGTAATTGCCAAATGTCACATACGACATTTTTAATAGTTCTCCATTCGGCCAGAGCTTAGTCATATGGCCATATTTAACTTCCAAGGAGATTCAGAAATGTAATCTTCAGTTTGAGTTGCAATGTGCCCACCAGCCACTTGACATTCTGTTATTATTAACAGATGATAGAAACAAATGGGGGCATATAGCATCCCTGCCATGGAAGCTTGAGTCATAGGTAGAGTCTTTAAGGGGCAATACTTCCACTTAACAAACTGAATTAACTCTACGTTTTCATTAATGAAAACCTAAGCTTTCATTAACTATTCTCTCAAACAACACTAGGATCTTAACAATCTTTAGTCACTTACAAACCACCACCTACATTTAAACTAATTACTGTTTTCTAGCATTTCGCTCAAAAATTTGAGCAATATAAAATTAGTCTCTGACCTCTTCTTTTAGAGTCAAATTTACCAACACAGCTTATCAATTTCCGGTAATCCCTCCAAGTTTACTTATATTTTTCTTTTTGCATTCTATTCTAGTCCCAGATTTTATTTTATTTTATTGTTCTTTTGAAACATATATTTCAGTACATAATTTTCTTAATTATTCTAATTTTGCTGCTTGATTTTGTTAATGTTTTTCTACCATATTTTTTTCCACATGTCTTTTAGAACTTTGAGGTTTGTCTTGGTCAGGAAACAATCTCTTTCTCTGTCCATCTCCTTCTCTGTTTTCCTTTATTCTTTGAGCAATTGCTTCCATTTGGACTTTCAAGGCTCCCATACAAGAGCTAGAGTTAAAATTGGTGGTCCAACTTCCATCCAGTGATACTGCTAATGATATAATCCATCTAGTCACTGAGCTTATAGACCCTGAAAGATTTGTTCCTATCCTGGACACAAGTCTCTATCTTGGTTAAATATGCAGCTTTATGTCACCCTGAACTTCAACCATGAGATGATTGCAAATAGATGCTGAATTTCTCCATCTACCACCTGACTTATAGGAGGGAACCCTATTCTTAACCCTGTTTTCAAATAGTAATTCTAATTATTAACTAAAGTTCTGTGCAAGGGCACCTTTAATCCATTAACCCAATAAGTTCAACTCCTGACCTCCTCTGCATAATGTCAGACCTTAAGTTAAGGAACCTACAGCTTCAACCAAGCTCATAACTCCATTTTTATCCATGACATGTTTGTCTTGTGTTCGATAAGACCATGGTTTTTTTGGCATATTTTATTTATAATATTTTGAAGCATGATTAACAAAATAAATTTTAAAAGTAACATCATAAGAAGTTAATTTGAGTTTAATTTTCACCTTTATCTGTTTATCCTTATGAATTTATATATTAATACCTCTATGAATTTATCTATTTATATGTTTTAATATTCATATTGATAAAATCCCATTTGATAAAAATCTGGTCTAATAAATTTTTCATATTTATTGAGTCCTTCCTACTCTGTCAAAAGATATTGCCTCTATTAGAAGTTAAAAAAAAAGACAAAGGTAAGTAGAATAAACACATATATTGTATTCTAAATATTTTTAATTATTTTATTCTAAGACAATCTATTTTAATAAAGGGATATTAACATTTGCTGAGAATGAAGGGGATACATCTGCTTTATTATTGCCTTCAGCAAGTATAAATATACCTTCACTTTACTAAAGTGTTTTTTTTTCTCTAACGACAATACAATGTCATGAAAATCACAGTTACTGTGATCAAGGTATTTAAGAACACTTTATGATATTAATATAAGTGACAACAGAAAATTACATATAGTTAAGATAAAGTGTGGCAGAAAAGAATAAGAGGCAGTGGTTCACAGAACTGTAATTTTACTCTAAGGATTTTTTTTTAAGATTTTATTTATTTATTTGACAGATAGAGATCACAAGTAGGCAGAGAGACTGGCAGAGAGAGAGAGGAGGAAGCAGGCTCCCCACTGAGCAGAGAGCCCAATGTGAGGCTTGATTCCAGGACCCTGAGATCATGACCCGAGCCAAAGGCAGAGGCTTTAACCCACTGAGCCACCCAGTCAAGGATGTTTGCTCACCTCCTGTGGATTATAGATTTGAGGGGGGGAAAAAAAAAAAAAGCTAGACACAAAGATTAGACCTGAAGTTCAGTATTATTACTTAGGAATGGAGACAGAAAGGAAAAAAAAAAAGGAGGACATTGATTTTATTCATTTGCCAGCAATCATTCCCATTCCTTTTTGCACATCATTTTTTACCTTGCAGAATCTGCCCCTCCACAGTGCAGCTTCTATTCCAATGGGTAAACTGAAACTGAAACTACCTGAGTCATAAAGTGGATATATCACCTACCTTCTGTCAATGAGATCTGCTTTCTCAGGATTTTGAATCTAGACCAAGCCAAGGGTTAGTGATCTTAGTTCTTAAACTTTGATTATTCACAGTTCCTTTATCCATTACCTTTTTGCTTAACTTAGTCAGGGCTGGTTTGTCTTACTTGACACTAAAGATCAAAATTGTGGCAACTGGGTGGCTCAGTCAGTTAAGCATGGGACTCTCAATTTTGGCTTAGGTCTCCAGGTTTTGAGATTGAACCCCACCTTGGGAGCTCCTCTGCGTGGAGACTGTTGAAGGTTTTCTCTCCCTCTGCCCCTCCTCCCCCGCTTTCTCACTCTCCCTCTCTTAAAAAAAAAAAAAAAAATTAAAAAATTAAAAAAAAATCAAAATTTAATATATATTTACTATAGAGGGAAAAACTGCTAAATTACTTCAACAAATTAACAGTTATGAGTGAAGTGGAAAGGGCTGAAAACAGTCCAAACTTACAAGTCTGAGAAATCAAGAACATAAATACCATTCATTAACCAAGATTTTAGGGCATTTTGGGGGGGATATGTGAGGCAAATGTAAAGAGTCTAATTTTTATTTTTATGTATGATTTAATTATTTAATATAAATAAATATTGGTTGGAGTTTCATAGGCAAAAGTGGAGATGGCAATACTTCTAGGCATAGTAAACAGGCTAGCAATGGGAAGAAAAATAAGAAACAGAAAAATGAAGGTTAAGGCTGCCCAACCATCAGAAAAGATGGTAGATAGGGCTAAAGGTTAACCAGCTCACATATTATAAGACCAGTGAATTTTGGCTTCTTCATCAGTAAAGCCATATAACTGATTTGTGCAATTCCTAAGATCATACAAAGTATTTTATATTATCCTTAGCAAATACCACATGCTAAGTTAATGCTTGCTGATTGTGGAGACCTTACTATATACAAACATACTTGTGTGTTTACAGCTAAAACATCCAAGCTTTATAAAGAGGAAAATAGTGTAAGAGACATGAGTTTATTTCATCTGAATTTTATTATTATTATAGACAAAAAGAAAAAAATCTTAGAAGAAAAGAGCTCAACTTAAATGGTATTTTGACAAATACTTGTTCCATAGTCAATTCTAAAAATTATAAATTGCATTTTTAATTAGGTTCCGGAATACACACTAAAGGGCTCAATTGTCATTATCTCTTAAGATGCTAATGAGGCAATGAGGATTGATTATTGCATTATTTTGGGCTTATTTGGATTCATCTTCTTTAGTTTCCTGTGAAAAACTTCTACACACAAACATGAATTCTTCAATTACAACTAATGATTTTCTTTCTTAATTGTCCGTGCTTAGCAGAGATACTCAGCAGGATTGCCCATTATTACCACTGTGATTTAATTTAGTTCAGAGTCATTGGCAGGATATATTAGTCATAATATCATGGTATCATGACATCATCATCATAATAAACATTACTACTAATTTAGCAGTAGGAAATTTGGAGTGCTAAGCATTAATACATGACTTTTTAAAACTAAAAAAAATCCATGCCTAGTGCTAAAGTAATTTACCTTTGGGCATTTTTAAGGGTTTATATATACATATATATATATATATATTTTTAAAGATATTATTTATTTATTTGTCAGAGAGAGAGGGAGAGAGAGAGCAAGCGAGCACAGGCAGACAGAGTGGCAGGCAGAAGCAGAGGGAGAAGCAGGCTCCCTGCCAAGCAAGGAGCCCGATGTAGGACTCGATCCCAGGACGCTGGGATCATGACCTGAGCCGAAGGCAGCTGCTTAACCAACTGAGCCAAAGGGTTTATATTTCTAGATAAATAGCTCAAGATAGCATAGCATCATTTAAAAAAAATTTATAGCTGTACTTTGAAATATAAGTCAAGACCTGTAATTACCTACTAATACGTTATTAGCCATTATAATTATATAATTACCCATCATATTGTAATTATATTATTAGTATTATTATTAATAATAAAGTATTTATATGGGCCAAGTACAGTCCTCAAACCTTCATACATATGATTTAATCCTAACACAAGACTTATGAGATAAGAATTATCACTTATTTTCAAAGAGGAAAGTAAAAGTGAAATTGAGTGGGAAGAAACAAACCCTTTATAACTGAAAAAATTATGCTGAATCAGTACACATATGGCATGCATGTCCTCGGCCCATCCATGGGGAGTCTCAGAGTAATTCTCAACACAATGGCACAATATTACCAAGGATGCTAACGGAATACTCCTTGCCTGCTACCAAAAAATTTTATATGAATTTAAGGTTTCTGCTATCAGTAAACTGTTTTATTCTCCATTCAAATTTACTTAACTGAATTCTGTCCTCTATAAAATTATAATCTTCTATATTTTCTTCCAAAGACTGCATTTCAAATTCATCAGCTGTTTTAGCTCAGTAAAAGTATCTTACATATATATTCTTAATTATTAATTTTATTATATGCTACTGAACTAAATACTACTGGACTTCAGAATTACCTTCCATCAGTCAGAATTTACATGTAATTTAAGAAAATAAACAGTAATAGAAGTAGCCACTATCTTCTTTCTGAAATGTCTTATAATAAGAGTAACTTCAAGAAAGAATCTGAATATGGGAACTAATGACTTCCAGATTCTCAAAAGCCTCTGAGTTCTCTTGAATTCTAGAAAGCTATTTAAGTGTAGTCTACTAGGATTAAGAGGCAAAATGATCCTTATGTAAAATAATATTTATTAATTTTTCATGGCCCAAAAGTCATTCTTGAAAAAAATACTAAACTGAGAAATTGGGGCTGGAACTTGAATCCAAATACTCAAGCTCCAAAAAATACAAAAACAAAAACAAATCCACGAAAAAAAGGAACTGCTAAAAACTAAAGAAAGTAGGTATGGAAAAAGAATAACTGATTAAAAAAAAAAAGATCATTCTTGTATTTCTCAGTACGAGATACTGAATGTATTTTGCTTAATGGAAAGATGAAGATAAGGTTTAAAAGCACTGTCTGACAGCAATTTAACCATCTAATTAAAAACAGGGCTGCAGTATGGAACCTAACTTGGCAGCATGGTGATTCAGATTTTATCAGCTCAGCAAGACTTAAGTCATGTTCTGTGATTAAAACTCTAGCTCTCACATGTGCACTGTCAATAGGAAACTTTTTAATAAAGATAAAATATGGCCTGTGAGATTTAAATCTAGTGAGAATATCAATTTAACTTAAACTAATAATGCTCTAGCTAGAAAAAATATTGGCATTAAATACACTGCATATAAAGCAGTGCTAAATTTAATTGAAAAGGCATAGATATTTTAGACTAATCAAAAGTAATGTAGTTTTCAGGGTGAAAAAAATGTCAGGGTATTTGAATAAAAACGTAATTTATCTCCATATAGAATTTTTAAATCCTGAAACTTCGTATATTCAACAATTATTTTATCAACAGATACATTTATACTTAAGCATACTTTGAATAATGTATCAATTTCCAAATTAATATCTACTCACTGATAAAATATATTGTTTACATAACCAGTTTAAAACTCTGTAGGAACCCATTCAGTGTAGGTTAAAAAGTCAACAAACTAGTGATTAGTGAGAGAGGATTGAGTGTCAACTTCAGCATAGGTCATCTCCAAAAAGAAAAAAAAATATGAATATGAGTAAAGTCTTCTGGGTTAAGGTCAAAAAAGCAAAAAAAAATGACATTTTTTCCTATAATTATAAATCCCTCATAGACCTGATATAGCAGTACATTTTTGTTTATCTGGGGGTTTGATTTTTTTTCCCTTTTTTTTTTTTTTTTTGTCTTATGCCTTTCATTATTTCTATATGGCTGTCATGACACCTAAGTGTGACTCCATATATGGACTGAAGCTGGGCCTGTTTTAAGTATCATGATTAGCAGATGAAATTATGTAGGAGATGGTGAAAACTATATCCTAGGATATGGAAAAGAAACGTCCCCTGCCAGCTAGCTCAACAGAAGCCCCTATAGGACCTGCTTCCCTAAAGGTCCAGTTTAACATTCTCAAAAGGGTAACCATATACAACTACTTCTGCAAACCCACTTCTGATCATGTGTCTCTCATGTGGTATCATCCTGCTCTCTGATCCTGAGACCTAGTCTGTAATTTCCTGCGTCCTGGTAATTAGTTCTCCATCTTTTTTTCCCTGTCAGAATCCTTATTATGAGACTCTTCCTAGTTTCCTGGCTCTAGAACTTAACCTGTTCCAGTTTAGCCAAATCATCATTCTCTTCTCCATGGATTAGATATCCTCTCTTTAAACCTGTGCATAGTATCAGGAGTTCTGCAACTTTGTTTTTCCAGATTTCTGCAAACCCACATCATTCTGTATAGGTCATTCTTTTGAAGGCATCTACCTTAATAACCTCTCCTTTCCCTATCTCTTTCAGGTTGGAACTGAATTAAATTCCTTACCACAGTTTAAATAAAGTCATTAAAGATAGGATTATATTTGACCTTGTGTTGAATGAAACTCCCAATAAGATAATCCTGTTTTTTACCTTCATATTTTAAATATTTATGAAAAAACATTTACCATATCTTGTCAAAAAAATTTCAGTCAGAATCACCCTCCTGATACCCACTGATAGAAGATGACATTCCCAGTAA
The DNA here is from genome assembly GCF_963455335.1 of Martes martes. Taxonomy (NCBI): domain Eukaryota; kingdom Metazoa; phylum Chordata; class Mammalia; order Carnivora; family Mustelidae; genus Martes; species Martes martes. The sequence goes on along the minus strand of NC_137889.1, from coordinate 72,895,546 downwards.
GACAGAAAAATTGCTTCAACTATTTGAGTTCTGTTTAGTACACCTTATGATGGGCCAAAATAACAAATTTCCCTGGATAGTTAAGACTGACTGTCTAGCTTCACAGCTGACTTTATCTGCTTTTCTTCTGTGTTCTAAATTAAGTGAAAAGCACCCAAAGTTTGAGAGTTTCTTCTTCAAACATGCCATTCGTCTTCCTTGACCTCGTTTCTTTATTTTTATCTCTATCGCAGTCTTGTGCCGAGTCCCAGCTCCAACCAGAAATAATTTTCAGTCCTACTGTAAGCCAGGTGCAGAAGAAAATACAAAAAATGACTTTAAAATATTTTTGCTGATACAGTTTTTTGGGATGGTTTCAGATGGTTATTCAGTAGGCTCTCAAATAAAAGACTTGTGGTAATGCCTTCCAAACAAGTCCTTTGAAAAAATTTCTTAAGTAGAAGCATCTACTCTTAAATTGCATTTGCTTTTTTACCCTTTTCTACCGAGCATAACCCATTACAATGAAAATATACAACTAGCGGCTAGGCACAGTAAGAGTCATAACGTTGTTTATATCATTCTAGAGTCTAATAAAAATCAATATGGCTTTCCAGATGCCCAGTTACCCTGTTATGCCAACAACTAGATGATTTTAAGAGGTCCATATTGCCTCTGTATTTTGTGATTTCAGTCTCATACCTTAAATGTTTGTTTCTCCCTGGGTGAGATTTTGGATCTAGTTCCTTATTCTATTCTCACTGCCTGAAACAGCTTGACTTGTCAAGTGGTAATACAGGCTGATGACTTAGGTTTATAAATTAGGCATTTCTCAGAGAAGAGATCTTTGGTTTGGGGATTGGAGACTGTTGCTGCTTAGCTCTCTCTCCACTGAGGCAAATCATTGTCATTCTCAAAACAGGGAGAAAGCAAGGATATTTCCCTGTGTTTCATTCACATTATCCAGATCAAAGATTTTACAGTAACATTGTCCAAACTTCTTCAAGGACTTCTTGAAACATCCCAAGGCATTTTCAGATGAATTCACTACTTTCAGAAGTCAGGTTCCATATGCACACTGCTATAGCATAAGCTCCCAGGAGGCCCTCAAACTCTCCATCACAAGGGCTCAAGAAGAGAAACCAGGAAGCTGTTATGGATTAATGTGTCACCTAGAACAACTAATGAGAGGAAGTGGCTCTGACCTTTGAAGAAAACCAGGTTCACACCAACTACTTAATCTGACAAAAAAATTAAATATTTTCCTGAACCTCTGTCCAAATATAATTTCATAAATTGAACTTCATGGTTTTAAAAAGGTCAAAAGCTTTTCATGTCTTTTCTTTTAACTTTTGTGGTTGTGTGTGTGTGTGTGTGTGTGTGTTTAAGCTGCTGAGGCAATGACAAGAGCAGCCACAGAAACGAAGTAAAGCTTGCAGAAATATGCAATCATATGTGTTATCAACACAGAAATTCCAGGAAAAAGCACAAGTAACTCACAGGTCCAGAAAAGGACCAGCTTCAATATGTACATGTCATGAGACTCCAGATTCAACAGACCATAGAATAGCTACGGTATTCCTATAATAAAGGATGGCGCGACTACTTCTTACACAGGTTTGGGTAACCTCTCTGCCCTGGTCCCTTTCTCACCTCAGCCAACTACAAACACTTAGAATTTCTTACAGTTGAATTCCAGGATTAGTTTCTACATAGTGTGGATACTTTAATTGGACATAAGAAAAATTGATTAAAATTCACTTAACCAAAGAAAGAAAAGTTAAAGGAACCTATGGTGACAGCCCATTTCTGACGTGCCCAAACCACATTCAGGATGAGGTTCTACTTGATTCATTTTGTAACACTGAACTTCTATGCTTGGGCTCTTGTCAAGGTCACTCTGGATATTTCCAGGTTTGTGTCATATTATATAGTTACACCTGCAAAAAGAGATTCTTTTTCCTATAACTCACCTGCACATCTCCCAAATCTAAGTGGCCTGATTTGGGTCATATTCTCATCCCTAAACTATTTGCTGAGAACAGGGACCAGGGAGATGCTATTTGGTCAGATGTGGGTTCCATAAGCACTTCCAGGCTTTGGGTGACATTGATCTATAAAAACCCGTGGAGTGAGGTATGTTTTTCCAAAAGAAAGCCAGAAAAACAGATTCTGCTTAAGCAAGAACATTCATCCAATACACACACACACACACACCCACACACACACTTTATATAAAATGTTATATACTCTAAAATTCATGAGTTAGAAGTTATAATTAATATACACTATTTTAATATTTAGATCAAAGGAAGACATTGGTCTCTATTTGTACATCAGCTCTTAACGCTTATGAAATGAAAACAATTTAGTAATTATAGGATTTATTTATTTAAGATTTTATTTATTTATTTGAGAGAGTGAGAAAGAGAGTATGAGCAAGGGGAGTAGCAGAGGGAGAAGGAGAAGCAGATTCCCTGCTGAGTGGGGAGCCAGATGTGGGGATAGATCCCAGGACCCTGGGATCATGACCTGAGCTAAAGCAGGTGCTTAACTGACTGAGCCACCCAGGCGCCCTATAAGAATTATTTAAACATCATTTTGATAACACTAACTGTATTGGTTTCCTAAAGATGCCATAACAAAGTATTACAAACTAGGTGGCTTAAGAGGAGATGAATTTATCCTCTCACATTTCTGAAAGCTTGAAGTCTGCAATCAAAGTGTCAGAAGTATTGGTCCCTTCTTGTGTACTCAGAAAGAGAATCTATCCCATGCCTTCTCCTAGCTTCTGATGACTGTTGGCAATCCTTGGTGTTCCTTGCTCTGTAGCAGCATAATTCTAATCTCTGCCTCCATGGCCACATGGCCTTCTCCTTTGTGTCCATCTGTTACTATGTTCTTCTTTATATAAAGACATCAGCCATATTGGATTGCAGCTTATCCTAAATTAGTATGATCCCATCTTAATTTGATTATATGTACAAAGACTTTATTTTCTTTTTTAAGATTTTATTTATTTATTTGGCATCTGGGTGGCTCAGTGGGTTAAGCCTCTGCCTTAGGCTCAGATAAGGATCTCAGGGTCCAGGGATTGAGCCCCAAATCAGGCTCTCTGCTCAGCAGGGAGCCGGCTTCTCCCTTCCCCTCTGCATGCCTCTCTACCTACTTGTGGATTTCTCTCTCTCTCTCTGTCAAATAAGTAAATAAAATCTTTAAAAAAATACTTTACTTATTTATTTGACAGAGAGAGAGAGAGAGAAAGACCACAGGCAGGGGGAGCAGCAAAGGGAGAGGGAGAAACAGGCTTCCCGCCTAGGAAGGAATCTGATGTGGGACTGGATCCCAGGACCCTGGAATCATGGCCTGAGCCGAAGGCAGATGCCCAACCATCTGAGCCACCCAGGCGCCTGACTCTATTTTCAAATAAGGTCACAAATACGTGTGTGAGGGGCAAGGATTTCAACATATATCTTTTGGGGAGACATAATTCAACCCATAATACTGACTCTTATAAGAGACAATAGTGATTAAAATCTAATAATTACAGTCTAACTAATAGAAATAGTTTAATTCCAGGACTAACACTTAGCAGACTGCACACACACACACACGTGTGTGTGTGCATATAAAATTAGATATATAAAAATAATTAATCTCTATTTTATTCATAATGTTTTCAATTTAAAATGGGTAGGGAATAGAAACTTGTGCATAGGTGCAGTTCCTACCTCCATTTAATAAAAAATAGTGCTCAAAATTTACACAAAATTTATAGTATAGACTGTCAAAACTAAGTGGAAATCTTTATTTCCACTTTTTGACAGGAATACCTTTTTTAAAAATTCCAGTATAGTTAACTAAGTGTTATATTAGCTTCAAGTGTATAGCATAGTGATTCAACAATTCTATACATTACTCAGGGCTCATCATGATAAGTACTCTGAATCCCCTTCACCTATTTCACACGTTCAGAGTACTTATCATGATGAGCCCCACGCATATACCTCCCCTCTGGTAACCATCTATTTGTTCTCTATAGTTAAGAGTCTGGTTTTTGGTTTGTATCTTTTATGACAGGAATTCTTAAAAAAAGCTTTTTTTTAAAAAAGCTTTTAGGATAAAAGCTTTTGTGCATAAGTTTAAGTGTTCTTGAGAAAATATTTTTAAAATGTGTGAAAAAAATACATATGACACTGTTGTGTAAATAATTAAGATGATTTCAGACTGAATGATAGCCTGTGAGCTGTCCTACATCTCCTCTTCCCCTGCCTCTTTATTAACTGACTCTCGAAAGCCTTCAAGGCTTAAGTTAATGTTAATCTGCAAATATTACCTTTGGCCTTGGGTTAATTAAATTTTCCAAGTTTGAAAGACTTATAAATAGTAGAGTCCAGACTCAAACCTAGTACTACCTGATTTCCAAGCCCACACAATTTTCCTAAAATAATGCTACCTTTTGTCTTGCCTTAAAGTTTGGAGTTTTAAAACTTATTTTAAGTTTTATTTTTATTTTATTTTAAGTTTTATTTAAAACTTATTTTAAGTTTTAGGTGTTCTGTTCTTAACTGGATATACAACCAACTGCACTGCAATACAGCCATAATTAGCTTGTCTTCACAATGAGCTTAAAGGTAATAGGTAATAATTGTGGAGTCTATAGTATAGGGAGATAGCACAGGAGTAGGTGATAAATGACATAAAGTCTAGTTTTAGATGTGTCACTTAATATAAATAGTTAGCATTATAGTTCTTTAATGTAACTTTGGGAAGTCCGTTAACTGATTGAGTAATTGCAAATTTAGCAATAGCAAGCCCCATTCTTCCAATCTTTTGAAAGTGATTCATATGAAACATATAAGAACATTGTAAAATATTATAAACCTAATACATACTCACTGATAATTAGCCAGCTACATGATGATAAACTATTTTAAAATCAATTTGATAAATTAAGTTGCTAATAAATTTTTCTCCAAATATTATTTTAAAATGTTACTTCCATAAAGTTCCCTAAAAATTAAAACCAACCTTCAAATGACAAACTACTGATCTTTTTAAAATAATATGAATAAAAATATTGACAGAATTAAGTGTTAAAACATATCAACATTTATATTCAAAGATGTAGTCATTAGCATGCCATTCACAGGGTTTACAGAACACTAGAAAAATAAAACCTAGGGGATAAAAGGAAGCTTAGAAATCATTCTTTGCAACTTTCTCATTTTAAAGATCAGAAATTAGAAACCAAATGTTTTTAATTAAATTTTACACAAAGTTTCAGTAAGTAAAAAGAATTCCATCCTTTCTCTAGAAGCAACAGCAATTTCCTTAAAAATTCTAACTTGAAGTTGCAATGAACAATCAAGAAAATATCCCAGTCTCCAGCATTAATGATGATCCAGGTCTGGGTCTTCTCCAGATATGGAGAAGCCTCAGAATTTGGAATCAAATGAGATAGATATGAATTCTGGTTCTTACTCCAAATAGCTAAATGATCATTGAACATCAGTTTTCCTTCACATTATAATGGGAGCAATAAAAGGAATAAAAATGGGAGCAAAATAAAAGCAACAAAAATGAAAATTAGTATTGAGAATTGAGTGAGATAAAAGCTAAATGGTTATGGTATGCAGTAAGTATTCAACAAATCACAGCGTTCTGGGGTTTTTTTGTTGTTGTTTTGTTTTGTTTTGGACTCTTGAAAATGATGCTTTAACAAAATGAACTAAATAAGTTGTTTTGCAATTAAGCTATTAGTAAATTAACAGAAACTGCATGATATCTTGAAAAACAACAAGTTTAGTATCTGAGAGATCTGAATACTAATTACAATTGCATTTATCAATATTTGTGGAACCTGAGCAAATCAAAACCCAAATTATTCCCAGTTTTTCTCCATGTTGCATTTAGCAACAATCTTACTCCCCTTACAAACTTCGAAAGATTTTTTTGTGTGTAAAGCTCAAATGAAACAATGTATGAGAAAATGCTAGGAAAATGTTCCTAAATAAAGAAGTCAAATCACTGTCAATAAACAAGAGTAAATTTAAATTATAACTTAAATAAAATCAAGCATAACTTCCTCAAAAATAAGCAAATATCAAATAAATCTGTCTGCTTGTATTTGAATGAAACAAAATTGTACTCAAAATTCTATTCTTCCATTCTAGACTTTTATTCAGTCCTTTAATTAGATATATCAAATGTATTAATAAATATGTTAAGATAACAGATATATTTGCTGCTTGTAGAGCATTGAGTTAAAAGAACAAAAACAGGAAAAATAAAATAAAATGATAATAATAATAACAATAATAAAATAAAAATTTAAAAATAGAATAAGGAGTTATGTAACTTTTTTTTTTTTAACCTGAATCTCAAAAAGGTCTAGGACAGATGCATTCATTGGAGAGTTTGTGAAAAGTAGAAAGTACAGGGATCCATGCCCTGATCTAATGATGCTGTGGGTAGGGTATGGGGTTAGTTATACAAAATGTCCCCACCTGATTTTGATATGTCTTGATTGTACTATCCCTAATCTACCAACATATCGGAAATTAACATGTAGGAAGAAAACTTATCCATATTTAAGAGCTTTTCATACTTAAAACCCCCTCCAAAAAATAAAATAATAAATTCTTAAGATCAAAAAGACTTAGGCTATTCTATAACCAAAAATAATAAACTGATTCTGAACATGCATGCAGGTTTTCTAGATAAAATAGAAAAATAATTGATCATTTATTTCCGGAAGCTTTGAAAGGGTTACAGACTGAAATACCTAAGGGGCAAATAAACTATGCAAATAAATGGTGTTTGGATGTGGAGCAACAGGGCTTCTCATTTACTGCTAGAGAGAATGCAAAATGGTACAGCCACTTTGGAAGACATTTTGGCGGTTTCTTACATAAATAAACATACTCTTACCATTTGTTTCAGCAATCACACTTCTTGGTATTTATCCAATTGAGTTGAAAACTTATGCCCACCAAAAACAAAAAACAAAAAAAAAAGAGCTTTTGCTGGGGTGCCTGGGTGGCTCAGTTGGTTGGGCAGCTGCCTTTGGCTCGGGTCATGATCCCAGGGTCCAGCCCTCCAGCCCAGTGTTCAGGCTCCCTGCTCAGCAGGGAACCTGTTTCTCCCTCTCTGTCTGCCTGCCACTCTGCCTACTTGTGCTCTCTATCTCTCTGTCAAATGAATAAATCTTAAAAAAAAAAAGAGGCTTAATAATATTTTTATTATGTAAAGTTAAAAAATGAAAAGTAATAAATCAAGGGAGACTTTCTGATATTATTCTTTTAAAAAGTCCTTTTTTAAAATTGTATAAAATTGAGTTTTATGTTAACAACTGGAAAAGCTGGAAAAACAAAACCTGACTTATTGATTCCAACACTGGTATTCTTTTTTACCATGCCGTATGTATTATATATGTATTATAACTTATAAACCTAAGACATTTCATTGCATTAGTTATAAAATTGTAATATATGTTATTTAATATAATAAAGTAACAGTTTGTTTAACCCGAAGTCTTGAAAATTACAAATTCCTTCAAATGTGCCAAGGAAGATAATTTTTCATAAAAACTCTTAAAATAAATATTGTTTAACAATATTAAGCCCAACAATTTACATGGCCATTCTGATTATTGAAATATTGTATAGAAGGAAAAAACTATTATGGCAGGACAAAAACATTGTTTTCAAATGCACTACTTTTAGGTAGTGAAAGTTTACTAATTGTCTTCAGAAGAAATATGAGAGAAAAGGAAAAATACTGAACATTTCAAATATTATTATATGCATAGGTTTTACATGCTTTTTAACCTAGTTTCACAGCTTTGTAAATAGGAATCTAACAACTCTGGAATGATTAGATGACTTGCATAAAATAATATAGCTTTTATAACCATAATCGTGATTTAAACTCGTCTAGATGATCCAATCAAATGCCCACTCAACTATCCTGCCTATCAACCATTTATTTTAGCTCTCTCGATGCAATATTAGAGCACAGAAGAGGAGAACCCAGTAAAATTATCAAGAAATATGCTAAGAGGAGAGAAAAAAATATCTAGAGCTAAGTAGCAAATTTACTAATCTATTTCAAAATTCTAATCAAAATCTTTCATTAACTTTAAAATCAATCAATTAAAAATCTTCTAGAAAGAGTACCATACTAGCTACTTTCACATAAGCTCACATAATCTCACGTAAATTCACATAATTTTCATGTAGAAGGATGAATTTACTCACTCTTGATTAAAGATACAGGAGCAAGAATTGGACACAAGAAAACAGATTTCAATTTAAGAAGCAACTTTCAAGTAATGAGTTCTACGTAAAGATGGAATAGCTTATCCAAGTACAAAGTCAAACTGGACATCAGAGACAGTTAAAAGGCAAAATATCCTTAACTGTATAAGTGGCTGGGCCAAAATTGCCTCTAACTTTCAATATCAATACTTTAATATACTAAAAATACGTGTATTTCTTTTCCACATTTCATATAAAGGAGTGTGGTGAGAAGTGTGGCCAGGATATTTCAGAAAAAGGAGAGGGAGACAAAGCATGAGAAACTGTGGACTCTGAGAAACAAACTGAGGGTTTTGGTGGGAAGGGGGCTTGGGTGAGCCTGGTGGTGGGTATTAAGAAGGGTACGTATTGCAAGAAGCACTGGATGTGGTGCATGAACAATGAATCTTGGAATACTAAAAAAATAAAATAAAATAAGATAAATTTTAAAAATCTTAAAAAAAAAGTAACTTCCAAGAAGGTATCCTTCAGAAGCTTTTGTACATCTTTGAAATACATTCTTGTCTCACAGATATGTTTAAGTTATTCCCAAGTGATGAAAATACACCCCAATGCAACAACCTATTAGATAACAATTCTATAACTGAGTTAAAAAATCTATATTCCTCCATTCTGAAAATTAGAATACAAGTTACAAACACCTCCTTTCCTCTGTAGTGGAGCAATTCTAAATGTGATCCAATGTGTACCTGATGGTTGACCTTTTAGCTACCCATGTTCCCCTGTGTCATTCCTACCATGTTTTTTTATGAAAAAGATGTATCTCTGAGTGGAGACACAGACCAAAGATGTGCATAGAGATGAGTTAAATCTAAAGCCATGTTGCGTAATGAAAGAGCAAACGAGCTTCTAATCCACTGATAGCAAGGTTTCAAACCCAACTACAACACTTTATTAACACCTCTCAATTTCAGTTTCCTCTGAAAATTAAGAAACATATTTACCTTTTAAGATTAGTACAGTGATTATCTAATGTATAATACCTGACACAGAGGAAGTACTTGTTCAATGGAAATGATGATTTTGTTTTTGGGGATTTCCTTGATACCCACAATCCATTCTCAAACTTTTTTAGCACTTGCTTCTGGCATCAGAGCTGAAAAGGTGACCAGGTTATTTAAAATTCCCTGACATTTGTGATTGCCTTCAAAAAAACAGCCATCTCAACAAAAAATCTATTTGTACTACAAAACAGAATCACTGAGAAGAATTACTGTGATAAGGTGTTGCTTACGCTGTGTGATTTTCAACTGTACTGCATAAAATAATAAACTGTAGAGTTTAAAAGACAAACACATTTACACCCATTAGGATGAATATTATTAAAACACACACACACACGTACACACACACACACCCCAAAACAAGTATTGTGAGGATGTGGAGAAATTGGAACTCTTCTGTATTTCTGGTGGACATGTAAAATGGTACAGCCACTATGGAGAATGATATGGTGGTTCCTCAAATAATTAAACATAGAATTACTATGTGATCCAACAATTCCACTTATAAGTATATATTTAAAAGAATTGAAAGCAGAGATTCAAATAGACATCTGTATGTCAATATTCATAGTTACATCTTTACAATAACCACAATGTGGAAGCAACCCAAGTAATCATCAATGTATGAATGGAAAAAAAAAATGTAGTGTATACTTACAATAGAATATGACTTAGCTTTTCAAAAGAAGGGAATTCTGACATTCTACAACATGGATGAGCCCTGTGGTCATAATGCTAAGTAAAATAAGTCAGTCACAAAAGGACACATTCTCTGTGATTCCACTTACAGGACATACTTAGAATAGTCAAATTCACAGAGATGGGAAGTAGAATGCTGTGTACCAAGAACTGGGAAGAGAGGAAAATGGATTTAATGGGTATAGTGTTTCAGTTTGGGAAGATGAAAAGTGCTCTGGAAAGAGAAAGTGGTGGTAATTTCACAAAAATGTGAATTAATACCACTGACCTATACACATAAAAATGGTCAAAATAGGGGCACCTGGGTGGCTCAGTGGGTTGAGGCCTCTGCCTTCAGCTCAGGTCATGATCTCAGGGTCCTGGGATCGAGCCCCACATCGGGCTCCTTGCTCAGCAGGGAGCCTTCTTCCTCCTCTCTCTCTGCCTGCCTCTCTGCCTACTTGTGACCTCTGTCTATCAAATAAATAAATAAAATCTTTAAAAAAAAAAAGGTCAAAATAGTAAAGTTTGTGCTATCTATATTTTATTATAACTCTTAAAAATTAACACACCCACGCACACATACAAAGACATACACGAAGTGCCCAGAACCTACCCCAGATTAGTAATTGTGCTTATTATAAGAATGCTTAGTAAATTTCATTTGTTGGCAGGAATGAACATCAACTTTTTAACCAGCGGAAGTTTCCTATTAAAAATATGATTTCCTGGGGCACCTGGGTGTCTCAGTGGGTTAAAGCTTCTGCCTTCGGCTCGGGTCATGATCCCAGAGTCCTGGGATCGAGCCCCACGTCGGGCTCTCAGTTTGGTGGGGAGCCTGCTTCACCCCCCCACCCCCTGCCTGCCTCTCTGCCTACTTGTGACCTCCGGCTGTCAAATAAATAAATAAAATCTTAAAAAAAAAAAAAAAGACTTCCTATATAGCTACTGTTTTTTTTTCAATCTTCACAATACTTATTACTATGTTAACAAAGTATGAGATAAAAATCTTATTTCTTAAAATCTGAGCACCTTTAAGGTATATGTAATCAATTTCTTGCTCTATAAATTTGATTCACAATTTAGTAACATAAGGTCATTGAAAAGAAATAAATATAATTTGCCTTCTTACATATGTATGTAAGCTACTGTGATATGAACCAAATGAAGCATTATTGATCTTGATTTTATCTTGTAAATTAAAAATGCAAACCTTTATGCAGTATTTATTATTCAATGGAGAAAATAGCACTGACGGAATAGAGCAATGTAAGATTCCTGATTCCTATATTTTATGGAATACTTCTATATTTGTTTTCCTAGATTGTGGGGGTAAAACAAGTTAAATACCATTCTCAAAAAAATCAAAATTGAGTAAGAAGAGAAAATACATTTCTCGGTTATATGCCCTATGTAGTAGTTGTTATGTCCTAAACCTGACAGAATAAATGAAGTGGCACTGTTCATTTCTAGGTTGAATATTACTTTTTTTGTGTGATTTTCTAGAAGGCTTCTATGAGCCAAGACTGCCACCATGAATGATATAACTAATGCAGGATGCAAATTGACACAGCTATTAGCACTTGAATACCTAACAAGTAATTTGTCCAAAACAATACAAAAATACTAAATCAATTCTTGTGAGTTGATCAAATAATGATTCAGATCAAATCACAGTTCAGAATTTACATTTTAAATGATTGAAAGCATTTTTAGAAAATATTGTGATCATATAATTATCTTTGCATATTGTCCCCACTGAATTTCAATTCTGAGAACACCAATTTTTCCACTAGAAAAATGCCAAAAGGCCCCAAGTACTGACACAAAGCAGCATTATGATACTACCATGTCCCTATTGTGAAGCATGGATCAGATCTATCTATTGTTTCAGACTACTATCAATAAATACCATCCAAGAACATTTAAAAAAAAAAAAAGATCCTCATATAGACAAGTGAAAATTAAAGTCATCTGGGAGAGAGCCACTACCTCCATTTTGCAATACACATGTACTATGTCTTAAAAAGTATGGTACTATAGTTTACAAAGAGAAAGATAATTTGGGGATGTGTTTTCTCAAACACTAGTCTTAGTTTCAAAAATAATTACAGCCATAATACAATGAACAGCTCTGTTCATTGAAGGGAGTAAAAGCTCGAGAGGAAATCTCAATAGCTTTTCCTTTGTAGCCAGAGACTAATTGCAAAGGGACATGTCAGGATCTGATGGTTGGTATGTGTGAGATGTTTTGCAAAGGATGATAAAATGTATGGGAATCAAATGAAGCTCTACGAACTGATCCTGAAAAGAGAGGAAACAATGTGTAAGTATAACGCTTAGCATCCCACTGTCTTTTCAAAGAGCTCAGTCTTTATTCTCACTTCCCACCTATCCTTGCAAGAATGGAGAGACAGCGCGTTGGTAATAAAATAATACCGATATATCGATATTATCGATAAAATGTGCACATGTGCGCATGTCTCTCTCCTGCCTAGACTCAGCAGTTTGAGTTTAGCAATGGCCTCCTAGCACACCAGCTCCCGAGGAACTTTGGTTGAATTACATGCCACCAATGAGCCAGAAGAATTCAGGCTGCCCTTCGCACAGCGGTCCAGATTTAAGAAGAGAGCCCCTGACTGGTTTGCTGTGAAACGGCTGAAGGATCCTGATCTAAGCCACAGGCACAATCCTCTCCCTTCGTACCTCAGAAATCCACCTCAGCAGGAGAAACACATCAATAAAGTGAAATTGATTTGTCTTGAAATCTCTCCATCTATTTAAATTTAGCTTCTTTACTATTAGTCTATTGATTATAATTCACTGCCCTGGGGAATACCAAGTAGAACCACTCCAAGCTGGATTGGATAATGAAATTAGGAAAATATGTACAAAATATATTTTGCTTCCAACTATTTCATCTCAGGGGACTTGAATATCCTATCACGGAGAAAAATAATTTTTGAATAAAAGGTATTCCTTGTACAGATAGCACTTTAGTACCTGTAGATTCTCTAAACAACTGACAGGAACGCCTGTTAAAACATTTCAGTAACTTATCTATTATAAACCCAAATTAATCCATAACCAAAAACAAGGCAAGGTTAATGAAATGAAAAGAAAAAAAAAGTGTTTTTTTTTTAAAGCTACAGCCTATCTATTTAAAGTCTTTATTAAATTGTTTAAAATATTTATCATGCTACCACTCCAGGTTCATCCATGCATTTCCCCTTTAACTTTGTCATAGTAAACATTAAATTTTCATGTCATATTCAAGAAGATGCATCTCCTCATTAATATTCTTTGTCAATTCCTGTGTGTCAACTCATGATTAGCCACACTAATGAGCAGAAGTAATGGCACAGAAAATTCTACGTGTAGAAATAAAAAGAAATTTATTTTTGGCATCAGTATGCTGTCATTTATTATAAAGCAGATTTTACCATCACCAAAATGGTTTTACTGAAGTTTACTTGAAACTATTATATTTTCCCAAAACTCTTACTATTTTATGGTAAACCAAAAAAACAAAAACAATGTAGAAACATTCCAATTTATGGAAAGAAACTCACAAGATGAAAAATTTGTCACAGTTAAGCCACAAGTTAGATAAACTTTATCTCAACACTCAGTGAGTTTTAACTAGAAGAAAGCTTATACATGCAAATATCTGTGTCTATGCATGTGCAAATTATATATATGCTTATGTATATACACATGTGCACATTTATGCATACATGTAGAAATGGCTTGGCAATGAGAAACTGTACCATTTATGTCATGAAACATTACTTTTTTCATTAGTAGTCCTTTAATTTCTGCATATTTTGAGGACCATGGTGTAGAAAAAAAGCAATATATAATTTAAAATGTATGTCGTAAAAATGGTATAAGTATCAGCATAAAAAACACAATGCTAAAAAAATGTAAAACTAAGACAACTTTTTCTTCATTCTTTTCAAGAAATATGCAAACATCCCCCAAAAGAAACTGTAGAAAATCAATGTATACTAATATGTGATATGGATGTCCATATAGCATGAAAATATATTAAAAATTATAAATACTTCTAAAAAGTTATAAATTACTGTAATCAGATTTTGAAAATGGTACTTAACAGAAGATTCTTTCATCATAAAAAACCAAGAAGCATTAGAAATCAGCTTATCTCAAGTCTCTTCTATCCAAGTGATACACACTGTCTGTTATTCAAAGCTGGATGAGAACAGGATAACTTTTCTCACTCCTCAGTATGGTCTACCAATGGGTTAGATAATATAACTCAAAACCAAAACAAATACATGCATCTCAATCTGTTTTTTTTTTCCATTTTCCTTTTTTTTGTTTGATACTAAACTTTCCCATACATGTTTATCAACTGCGAATGTTCCATCAACTAAAACCTTGGGTCTGATAATCTACAAAATACTGTTTAAAATATAGAAGCACAGCTACTAGCTCTATTTCTAACGTTCACTCAAACAAACACTTATTTTTAAAACAGAAACTTCAAAATACCACTAATACATCGTTTTGTTTTCATGCTATTATATGAGCGAGAGTGTCACATAGTAGTTAGGAAATGGCGCTCCGGGGGTCAGATTGCCTGGATTCAAATTCTGACTCTGCCACTTTACAGGAACATGACCTTGAGTAGGAGTTTAAGCTTAAGTGCTTCACCTTCCTCATCTACTTGACAGAGTTTATTGCAAAGATTAAATGAACTCATATGTTGAATACTTAGAATAGTGAGGGAATATAGGGCATTCTAACTATTAGCTATTATTATGTCATGAGCTTCTCTTTGATAAATATGATATTTTTGACAAATTAGTAGGTTAAAAACCTCTTTGAAAATTAAACTAAGTCAATCTTACCAGGGTTTGGAAACCTCCTTATAGCAATCTTTTTTTTTTCTTCATTTTTTTTAACAGGAGATAAATTGTAGTTCAACAAATTATCACACGCAGACACACACACACAAAACCCAAACCATCTTCATTGCAATTGGATGCACTAAGTATGACAAATTTAAGTGTTAACATCCATTTCACAGATAATTCTGTTTTTTTTTCCAAGGTTTATGATTCTATCATAAAAATTCATTTCCCAAGGAAGTTTGCAAATATATCTCACTCTGTATGTCATTGTTTTTTTATTGCCTGTTTTTTAGTACATTTGGCTTGACTTATATTATTAGTGAAATAAAAAATACTTTTTTAGAATTGTAAAATGCAGATTCTACAAATAAACATTCTGGGTAATCACAGTGAAATCACATGAAGTATAGCAGAAAAAATTAATATTAAAAGGAGGATTGGATGTGAATGACTGTTTCAGACTGAAGGGAAATATCAATGTTGTTGACAGTCCCCAACTAGGTCCGTCCAGGTTGATAATCAGAGAGATTGGCTATTGTAGCAGTCATTGCACATATTAATCAAAAATTTGGGGACATACCAAAATTCCCTAAGATTCTCTTATAACATATTACAACTCATTCTTAAAAATGATTTCTGTTTTTAAATGGTCCTACTTCAGGAAGTCATATCTGTTGTAAGGTTATTATAGTTAATGTAAAGTAGAAATTTCTTTTGTACCAGACTTAAAAAGGACGAGTCTCTGGTTCTAATGTTGTAGAATTTAGCAAACAAATATGTTTAATTACTTATATAATTGTGATTGCATTGCACTTGAAGTTTCCGTTTCACATCTTCCTTTCCCATGCATCTTTCCTGCTTCTCCCTCTCAAGTACATAACCAGAAGTACAAACTGGGTATGGAGGTGGGAGAACCTTCGTATTATATAGGACTTTCCCTTTTGGGTCTTACTAAGACCTGAGCTGAGTGGAATTATCAGGCTGTGCTGTTTTAAATGAAAGCTTTTATTACTGAAACGCAGACTGCAAAGTCATTTGTTTTGAAATTTTGCGCAAATAAATCTATGTCCTACTGAATGCACTTGATTGTATTTGAAAACTGGATGAAGAGATTTGGATCTGCTAACAAAAATGGGCAGGATGAAGTTCAGAAGCCCAAATCAGTAATCTAAGCTACGTATCTAAAAATAAAAGACCTTCTGACATAATCATGATATCTAATTCACTCATTACTGACTACACTATTCTGTAATGAAATTAATTATTGTACAAACATTTTCATTACCTAAAGATGCTCTCCTACTTAGTATTTTAAGAATCTAACCAACAATAAATATCATGTCAAACATATAGTGATTATAAATATGTGAAGTTTTTTTATTTTAAAACAATTAGATTCTTACCCTGGTCGAAGGCTTTTCCTGGACTCCAAGTGTGGAAATAATCATCCTGAGGAGGAAAAGAATGTGAATTGAGTGTATATGAGTAATTAAATTGTAAAGACTCTTTTAAAATCTAGAATAAAATATGAAATACAGAAGCTGAATACAAACCTCTACTTCCTGTAATGGCAAGCAGCAAATTATAAAATAAATAAATAAATAAATAAATAAATAAATAAATAAAAAATAAAAAAAAGAACAAGAGAAAAACAATAGTTATCAAAAGGGAACACATTGTTTACATGTTATAGACATGTTTTTCAGTAAGTGTGTTTATTTTCATTGAAAGTCAATGTTTACTCTAATAATTTAATTATATTTGGTTTTCACTTAAATTATAAAACAATACTTTCAATTGCAATTCAATATGTAATAGAACATGCAGATAATTACCCTAAGCTAATAAGCTACAAAAGTATCTTACCAGTTTCCAGTTACACAACTTCATTTTCCACTAGTACATTTCAATAGTAAATCGATACAGCAGCAAAAATAGCAAGTGAGTCTGCTTTAGCCCACATAGTATAAATAGACTTTATGCAAATCTGCCACATGATAATTGAATATCTAAGGAGTTCATCAAAATGCAATTGGAAGCTTGAAAAAAAATGCACACCTAATTAAAATCTTGCCTAAAATTTAAATATTTAATATGGAAAAGAATCATCACAATATACTTACTATATGTACATTTAATAAACATGACTATACAACACTAAGGTGGGGCAATGTGTACTTAAAAGATTTTTTAAAAACCAAACACACTGACCAACTCAATTGTATTTACTGTTTTACCACCTTAAAAGCCTGTAGACGAACTGCTCACATATCATATTTTATGGTAGATAAAACAGATTTAACTGTTCAAATTAATAAGCTATATCATATTTTATAGTCAATAAAACACATTTAACTGTTGAAATTAATAAGCTATTTTCACTATATTAAGAAAGAGTGGTACATCATGGTGAGGCTCCTTGACTAAACATTTCTTAACTCCACACTCTTAAACCCACTAAAGTCAATGCATTGGAAATTTAAGAACCCAGGAATCTAAAAAGGTTAGGTGGAGATTCTTTGAATCTTCTTTCTAACCTTTTGCTAAAACCCCTTTTGTACAAAAAGGAAAATGTAGCACCTTTTAATTATGGAAATAAATACACTTCCTAACTAACTTATTCAAAACTTTTAAATTGTTGCAAAAGCTCTTCTTTATTGTGACTAATCACTCATCACCACCTTCTGTATTCCCACCTTAACAATTTCAGATGAAAGAAAAAGAAGAAAAAAGAAAAACTTCAGAAATCATCTCTGTCAATCTCACATTTAGGTTGGGATAGGGTTATGTTAAGACAGTGGCATTTATGGCAGTCTACACTGACAGGTTATGCAATAAATTGTCTAGGATCTGATGAAGGGATGATAACACCACTGGATCATTAAAAAAATACTGATTGCTTGGGCTCTTTAAAAAATATCTTTGTAAAAAATTATAGAATGAGGGTCGCCTGGGTGGCTCAAATGGTTGGGCATCTGCCTTCGGCTCAGGTCGTGATCCCAAGTTCCTAGGATCGAGCCCCGCATCGGGCTCCTGCTCAGCAGAGAGTCTGCTTTCTCTTCTGCCTCTCTGCCCTTCTTGTGCCCTCTCTCTCTCTCAATTGAATAAATAAAAATCTTTAAAAAAATTATAGAATAATAGAATCCTTGGAAAATTAAGCTTTCAAATTAAATTCCTCCAATCAAGTCTCAAAACTTTGGCTGATCATCATAATATGCTCATTTAATAACTTTTTTTTTTTTAAGGTACATTTCAACTGTGTGGGGATTGACTTGGACTCATTCAAAGTATGGAGAGGAGTTTGAAGTTCTCCTTGAAGCATAACGAAACAAGACAAAACACAAAACTAAACTAAACTAAACTAGACAATGAGAATGAGTGGTGTATTTAGAGACAAGAGACTTAAATTTAAGTCTGACTTTACCACTTATTAGCTGTATTACTTTAGAAAATGATATAAACAGGGGCTTCTGGGTGGCTCAGTCAGTTAGCTCAGATCATGATCTCAGGGTCCTGGGATGAGTTCCACATCAGACTTCCTGCTCTATGGGGAATCTGCTTCTCCCTCTCTCTGACCCTCTCTGCTGCCCATGTTCGCTCACTCACTCTCTCTCTCTCTCTCAAATAAATAAAATCTAAGAAAGAAAGAAAGAGAGGAGGAAAATGATGTAAACCTCAGATCCTGTGACTAAAGTCAGGGGAAAAAATGCCTGCCTCACTGACAAAGGTGCTGTGGGGATTAGTTATAAAAAATGTAAATATCCACACAATATTTGACATAAAGGAGCTGCTGAAACATACTTGCTAATTGGAAGCACCAGGTTTATCTCTGTTAGTATCTCTGAGCAACATCACCATTGGACAACCTTTCATTACTGCTAACAAAGTATTTTAGTTTTTCTGGTTGCTTAGAAAAGAAAGAACTATTAACTCCTCATAACATTTTTGAAAGGAATGCCCTCCAAAATACCAAACATTAGCTGTAGTGAACTTTTTTAAAAAAAACTACCATTTAGGATTGAGTTAATGCAAGAAGGCAAGTTTTCTGCTACCACCTCAGACCCTTCTGAAGTAGCAGAGCTATCAGTAACATCCCCCAAGAAGACACAGTAAGTTTTCTCTGCCGTAGTGCCTACACCCATATAAATATCAAACTGAAGTAAAGGAAGGAATAGATCTGAGACTCATATCATTAGCACTGAAGCTCAACAATGTGAAAGCAACATGTGTGATACAACACACAGTGTTTGAAATACCCAGCATCTGTACAGATGAGCAGGAATTAAGTGGAGATAGATAGATAAATGATACATAGGTAGATAGAGGTAAAATAGTCTTAACCATATTTAAATAACTTCCTTCAGAATAACACAATCATCACACCTGTCAGAATGGCTAAAATCAAAAACATAAAAAAACAAGTGTTGGCAAAGATGTGAAGAAAAGGGCACCCTCATGCACTGTTGGTGGGAATGCAAACTGGTGCAGCCACTGGAGAAAGATTTAAAAATAGAACAACCCTACAATCCAGTAATTGCACTACTGGGATTCACCCAAATAATATAAAGCCACAAATTTGAAAAGATATATGTACCTCTATTTTATTGCAGTATTACCTACAATAGCCGAATAATGGAAGCAACCCAAGTGTCCATTGATAGATGAATGGATATAGAAGATGTGGTATATATACCCAATGGAATACTAGTCAGTCATAAAAAAAGAATGAAATCTTGTCATTTGCAACAACATGGATGGAGTTAGAGAGTATAATGTGAAGCGAAATAAGTCAATAAGAGAAAGACAAATATACAATATTTACTTCACTTATATGTAGAAGTTAAACAAATGAACTAAGAAACAATGAAACAAATGAACAAAGGAAAAAAAAGAGAGAAAGACAAACCAAGAAACAGATTCTTAACCACAGAGAACAAACTGATGCTCACCAGAGGGGTGGTAGATGGGGAAATAGGTGAAAGGGATTTAGAGTGTATATCATGATGAGCACTGAGAAATGTATAGACTTGAATCACTATATTGTACACTATATTGACACTATTATAGCATTGTGTGTTAAGCATACTAGAATTAAAATTAAAAACTTAATTAAAAAGGTAACCATTTTGATCTTATTTGAAGTATGCCATATTCTAAGATTGCTTTACAAATAAGAAATATAAATCTTGGGGAAAAATAGAGTAACACACTCATGTTGGGTTAGTTTGGGATCATAGCAATCTAAAAAATTATGATGTAAACCATGAACCTAATTCTTTTGGATAAGAGCAATGTCAATGTCTGACCATTTTGGGGATTTGACATAGTTTAGAAAAGCAAAGTAGTTAGCCTATTAACTATTTTTAGATATTTTTCTTTTTGTTCTCACATCACTAGATTTTTTTTTTTTTTCTGAAAATTGTTTCACCTCATTAAACCTTAGGAATTTTGCCGGAGTAAGAGATAAAAGTATTTTCACATAAGTGTTCATTCAGGCACAATTTCTTTAGTCTCAAAAGCTTTGTGTGAATATTGGTTGTTCTCAAGCTTCAATTTAGATAAAAAATAAGCCAACCTGGGATTTAGAAAACAACTGTAAGAAATGCCTGCAGTTGGAGAAATTCAGGCTCGGAGGACACAAACACATCGGAATTAGGGAGAGTGTTTCTGGCCCCTAGTCCTCTTCATGCGAGGAGAGCCCGGGCCAAAAGTCCCACACTGAAGGATTCCATTTATTCCCAAGGATCAAGTAGATTAGCAAAAGGTTGATATTTAGGGGAAATACAAAAGACAGGAAGATCCCTAACTTTTAACCTTTTGACAACAATTTTGTTTTTTGATTCCAATCTCTAGAATCAAAGCGAGGGGAGTATAATAAGCGATCGTTCCGCTTATTGACAAAAACTTTGTCAGCCTTTTTATATGTCCACAGAAGTAAAGACACTATGATGACAATCATGTGAATCTGTGCTGAGGAGGAGAAAGATAAATTTCCTAGGATTTCTGTATTTTGTGATTATGTTGCCCAAACCCTCTTGTACAAAACTGCAGAATTTCCCTAACAGGAACTCTTATTGCTTACTGTGTCTCAATAGCTAAGCCAAATCATGATGCACTGCTAGTTCTATAAGCTAAAAAATAGCAATGGAAATCTGCTTTTTTTTTTTTGAAATATGCTATATATTATGACAAACTCATTTACACATTTCACCATATGGTAGGAAGAATGCCTTGTCTAATAGTTAAGCCAGTATATTTCACAAAAGGGGAAACCTCCCTGCACAGAAACACTTAACACAAGATTAGATCATAAGATAGAGTAAGTAAGCTTTGTCTAGATATAAAGGAATTATCTATTGAGACAAACTATCTGCTTCAGGCCCCAAATGTCGCATTTATTACCCAAGTACCACTCATTTTTCTAAGTGATGTCGTAGGACCCTGAAAGAATTCATTTATAACACTTTGGTGAGTCCTTTATTTTTTAGAAAACACTTTATGCTCCCTGACTCATCACAGATTAAACACATAAATAAAATGAATTGTGTGAAAGGGCAGTGCCATTGAGCAAATTCCTCAACTGTCTCTGAAAATCTCTGCAAATTGAAGTTAAACTCCCTCCTTGATACACAAAACTCATAATTCATTAGTATCAGGGAAAATGCAAAAAAAAAATACTTTGTCCTAATAAGTAAAAAACAAGGGGTTTTAAATACTGGGAATCTTCATTATAAGTATAAGGACACTAACTAACACATGTAAAGAAATTGAGTAAAACAGTAGCTTAAAGTCACTGCTCTCTTACCCTGTACCAGGAGCTGTTCAAAGCACTTTATTCTGAGCATCTGTAAGGGGAAAGTGTTTCTAACATCACTCCTATTTTACAAATGAGGAAAATGAAGCAGAGAGAGTAATCTACTCAAGCTTACACATCAGGTTAGAAATAGAGGTGGGATTTGAACCCCGGAAGTAGGGCCCAGAGCCTGTATGCTTAAACATTTCCCCATACCACAAATCAGCAACTAAGGCCCATGGACCAGGCTCCACCTCTGTTTTATAACTGAAGTGTTAGTGGAACACAGCCACAACCATCTTTTGACACACTGTCTACACCTGCTTAGGTGCTTTCCACAGCAGAGCAGAGTAGTTACGACTGAGACGAGAGGCCAAGAAGTGGGAAGTCCTGCCAAGCCGGTCTTCTGCTGAGAAAGACCCCTGTACTACTATTCTATACTGTGCTGCCGCCCATAAAAGAACATTTATTTAAAAATGAGAAAACAGGGGCTCCTGGGTGGCTCAGTGGGTTAAGCCTCTGCCTTTGGCTCAGGTCATGATCTCAGGGTCCTGGGATCGAGCCTCAAATCAGGCTCTCTGCTGAGCAGCAGGCCTGTTTCTCCCTCTCACTCTGCCTGCTGTTCTGCCAACTTGTGATCTCTGTATCTGTAGATAAATAAAAAAATCTTTAAAAATAAATAAAAACAGATAAAAATGAGAAGACAATATTTAATAGGGTACCTATTTCCACAAGAGAAACAAAATTTTTTGAAGGAAGAAAAAGTGTTTATGGTGTTTAATGTTCTGGATCTGTGTGATTCATTCCTCAAATCTCAAAGCTTATAAATTTTTCAAGTATTTCATTTCCTCCTTCTGACCATAAATATATCATCTAGCTTTGGATAGAATCTAAAGGTGAGTGGTCCATATTTTCAGCACAAGAAATCAAGATATATAATTCGGAAGCAAGCAAGAATATGATTCTCAAAATCTTTAGATACGTTTTATTAAAAAAGTGTTTTAGGAACAGGTTGCAAATGTGTATTCTATATGACATCATGATTCTTGATTAAAGTAGAAACCAAGGGGCACCTGGGGGGTTCAGTGGGTTGAGCCTCTGCCTTTGGCTCAGATCATGGTCTCAGGGTCTTGGAATTGAGCCCCATGTCAGGGCTTTCTGCTCAGTGGGGAGCCTGCTTCCTCCTTTCCCTCTGCCTGCCTCTCTGCCTACTGTGATTCTCTGTCTCTGTCGAATAAATAAATAAAATCTTAAAAAATATAAAGAAAAATCAAGCAAGTTTAAAAAAAAATAAAGTGAAAACCAAGGAATAAATTAAAGTAAAAAATGCCTGTAGGTATTATAAAAGTGCTTCTAATTCTAGAACACTTCTCAGATTAGTAAACTGAAACTACAGTTATTGTACTTATTGGAGCAAAATAGTAAAATATTAATAGTAAAATAGTAGCCAATAATATATGTAATAAAATATTAACATTCCTTATTTACTTCATATTCTTTTGGTATCTATAACAGCACTTTCTGAGTATTCATAATTTGTGATTAAAAAAACTACTTACCTAAATATTGAATATAGTACAAATATGAGAATTGTTCACCATACCAGATGTAAATAAAAATAAATTTATATAATGTAAAAATGTTAAACACATATTATCAGTCTGATATAAATCCTTAGCATATATAGTCAATGACAATGTAGTACTATTCAAAATATAAGCTAAATAGTGTGCAAAATAAAGTTAATCATAAATGAAAGCAAACTATTATTTTTAGAATGTGCTATCTTAAGAAACAAAATGTGTTAATTACTTCATTATTGAGTCAAGAGTATACTTCTGTGCTTTTTTTTCTATTTCACAGAAAAAATAAGCTCTTCAGACTAAGTAGTAGGAACAATATCTATAAATTAACCCAAGTTACTTCATCTGGGTCCTTTATCATGGATAAAGGATACCTTTTTGAAAATATCTGTGAATACCTTTTTGAAAATGTCTATTTTTTAAAAGTATTTATTTTTAAACACAAACTGGAAGCTGTTTTGTTCACTTCGAATTTTCATTTTTGTTTTGAAGGCATTTTTTAAATTTGTTTTTAGCTATTGTTATCATTTATTTCATCATATATACATGGAGAGTCTAATGCATAGTTGCTATTATCTATAGTAAGAGTGTTTACATTCATAGCTCACTCGTTTGCAAAATCTTGGACCTAATGTATGATTTATTCTGGCTCTACCAGCTTTGCTTTGTGAGTATTATCTTCTCTTTCCTTTTCAGTATTACAGAGACAGAAAACTTTCAAAAAAAACATGGCTTTGTCCAATTTAAAAATTTAGTGTAATGTATATGTCTTGGGGTTTGTCCTGATTAAGTTTTAGATTTCAGATGTCTTAAAACACTGATGTAACAATATCACCAAAAAGTCAACCCAGTAGTTTTTTTTTTTAAATACCCCAATATACCAGAGAGTTAGAGTCAGTAGTAAAAAATTATATGGAAAATGGTGGCTAAAAAACAGTCCCCAGGAATCCACATGACTCCCTGCCCACTGGTAATAGAGGAGATTACCTCCTCCCTTCTTTTCAAAGAGGGGCATATTAACGGTCTATGGGTACTAAATTACGCCACAATTTAGTGTCTGTTTATTGCAACAGTTTCCAAAGGTCACGAATCTCTCATAAGGCTGCCTTCAGGATGCCAGCCAGGGCTGCTTCTCTTCCGAAGCTCTGACCAAGGGAGGATCATCTGATCTTTCACATAGTTCTTTGTCAAGTTTTCTTTCTTTCCTAACTTTTGGACCAAGAGCTTCATCGAGAGAAGATGTCTACTAGAGAAGGTGGCAATTTTAAAGCTAACTTCGGAATGGCAGCCCATCGCTGTTGTACTATTTTATTTCTTGGAAGTGAGTCCCTAAGCCCAGCCCAAATACCAGGTATGGGGATCCCTGGGGGCCCTCTGAGAGGTGTTAAACCACAGTGGGGTCTGGAAACTCTTTTCCTCATTTGACACTTCCTCATTCTAGTGTCAACATTTTCAAGAAAAGGAATTTCAAATCTCATTTGTTCTTTAATTTCAGGATCCGGTAAACAAAACTTTGTATGAATGTACTACATAGCAATGCTTCAAAAACTATCTGTGGTAAAGAATCTGTTTTATTTTTCCAAATCTGCTATAGAACAAACCTTTCAAGTAATCCCTCTTACTGTCTTTTGTAAAAGACAGTAAGAGGGATTACTTGAAGGATTACTTGAAGGATGAAATAAAAACAGACACATAAAATACAAGCCCAAATTCATTACTATTGAAGTTAGTATAATTTGTTTTTTCCCCTCTCAGATTGCTAGGGCATTTGTTTCAATCCTTACTCCCTCTTCTGTACCTCCTGCACACAGTTTGTGGACCAGCACCCATCCGTGGGCCATACACCTTGCACAACATTGATTGCTGTAATATGGGAGATGCAGTTAGACACGTTTCCTAAACTTCATGCATCTGTTTGCAATTTTTTTCTGATAAAATGGCGTGAATCCAATGAATAATAAAATACCACAACATTAAATGTCTGAAAATTTTTAGCTAATTTGGTAGTTGTAAAAAATTACATTACAATAATATTTTCCTTATAACAGAGATAAAATCAGTAACAATATTTTGCTCCTTTTCTAATTTTAATATTTCAGTGTTCCAAGATTCATTGTTTATGGACCACACCCAGTGCTCCATGCAATACGTGCCCTCCTTAATACCCTCCACCAGGCTCACCTAACCCCCACCCTCCAAAACCCTCAGTTTGTTTCTCAGAGTCCACAGTCTCTCATGCTTCGTCTCCCCCTCTTATTTCCCCCAATTCACTTTTCCTTTCCTTCTCCTAATATCTTCAGTGTTATTCCTTATGCTCCACAAATAACTGAAACCATATGATAATTGATTCTCTCTGCTTTTTTTCTAATGTGCTTGTGATTTAGGACAAACATCAGTTCATTCTCTCTTCCCTTAGACTATAGTTGTCAACAAGTAAGAACTATCAACAAATGTAACCATGGGAAAATGGGTTTGCACATTAAAACTTACATTAAAATAAATCACAGTAAAATTTTATGACACAGGTAATCTTAAAAAGACTTGTGCATTTTATAGCTTTAATTATAATAAGCTATGCACAATAGAAAACTTTAAATCACTCTTAAATTACACATGATAGGAACCAATACAAAAATTATAATCTACATGACTGTTAATAGACTCTTCCACAATAAGAAATCTACAGAATAAACAATTTCTTTAAACAGCTCAAGCTGCTTTTATGAGGTGTCTGCTAATTAATTAAGCTCATGTCTCACTGTGAAACTTTTTTCCCATTAGCACTCTAATAGATAAAATATATAATTAGGAAGTCAGAAAAGGGTGACTTCAGATACCAGCAGCCAAAAATTAAAAACTTTTTATAATTTTTAATAATGTAGATTACTATTTTACACATTTTTAGCACCCTACCAACAAAGACCAAATTACCATAGTTATATCAAGTCCACACAAAAGAGACTAAAATAAAATCTGACACTTAACATGTAAGAGTATGCACTGAATTGAGTTGATATTCAGGAAATTACATTAAAATATATCCATCAAAATCAAAAGAAAAAACAAAAAGTATGGTTGAAATTCACCTCCTTCATTATATATTAAACAAGCCACTAAATGATATATGCACTAAATAATAAAATATGATAATCCCCTGTATTTAATTAATTTTTTTATTTGTTTTTGTTTTTGTTTTTTGTTTATTTCTTTTCAGTATTCCAGAATTCATTGTTTATGTACCACACCTAGTGCTCTGTGCAATACATGCCCTCCTTAATACCCACCACCAAGCTCACCCAACTTCCCACCCCCCCCCACCCTCCAAACCCTCAGTTTGCTTCTCAGAGTCCACAGTCTCTCATTGTTTGTCTCCCCCTCCAATTTCCCCCAACTCACTTCTCCTCTCCATCTCTCCATGTCCTCCATGTTATTCCTTATGCTCCACAAGTAAGTGAAACCATATGATAACTGACTTTCTCTGCTTGACTTGTGTCTCCAAAGGCAAAGGAAACAAAAGTGAAAATTAACTTTTAGGACTTCATCAAGATCAAAACCTTTGCACAGCAAAGGAAACAATCGACAAAACAAAGAGGCAACCCACGGAATGGGAGAAGATATTCACAAATGACACTACAGACAAAGGGCTGATATCCAAGATCTATAAAGAACTCTTCAAACTCAACACATACAAAACAGATAATCACATTAAAAAATGGGCCGAAGACATGAACAGACACTTCCCCAAAGAAGACACACAAATGGCTAACAGACACATGAAAAAATGTTCATCATCATTAGCCATCAGGGAGATTCAAATCAAAACCACATTGAGATATCATCTTACACCAGTTAGAGTGGTCAAAATCAACAAGACAGTAAACAACAAGTGTTGGAGAGGATGTGGAGAAAGGGGAACCCTCTTACACTGTCGGTGGGAATGCAAGTTGGTGCAGCTACTTTGGAAAACAGTGTGGAGATTCCTTAAGAAATTAAAAATAGAGCTACCCTCTGACCCTGCAATTGCACTACCGGGTATTTACCCCAAAGATACTGATGTAGCGAAAAGAAGGGCCATCTCTACCCCAGTGTTCATAGCAGCAATGGCCACAGTCGCCAAACTGTGGAAAGAACCAAGATGACTTTCAATGGATGAATGTATTTAACTTATTTTATGATTTGACAAATATCAACTTGAAAGGAGAATAATTCTCAAGAAGTATGCATGCATATCTGTATAAACACATACACTTTTCACAATTCTTCGGATTTGCAAATAAACCTACATTGCCTACTATTTTGCACTACAGCTATCTCATCCTTAAAGAAAACACAAAAAGTTAACGCTCAAGTAAGGAGTACAGAAATGAAACTCATAAGGAAATGCACAAGATGTTCTCACCTAATTGCACCTTGTAGCTCATATCACCAGAACATTTTAAGCAAACAAGATTCCACTTAGAATAATCTGATGTAAAGCAAGAAATACTGTATTACAGGTGTTTTAAGTTCCAAGAGACAGTTTCACACATCTGAGATACAGAACATACAATTCTGCTTCCTTTTTCCTCCTTCTGAATGTACACAAAAACAAACACATTTTTAATATGGCTCAATGGTAATGCTTAACCTGTAATATCTACTTTTATTGGTGCTCTGGTCTCCTCATTTGTCCTTTAATAAGGCCCAGATTTAAATAGGTTTTAAATATCATGGAATAAAAAATTAATGTTAGTAACCATTGTAATATATTTCATATATTTGGTTTCATTTTTTTATTGCACTTAAATATCGTATTGAGTCCATTTTTAAGAGGAAGAGAGGGAAAAAATGGAAGGAACTAAGGAGGTAAGGAGATAAGGGAGAGAGAGAGAGGGGAGAAGGTGTTTTTAGGCAGATGTTCATGTAATACTTTTTACATGCCAGGTACTATGGTAGACAGGCTGCTAGAAGATGAAAATACAGAGACATAGTCTCTTTTCTCATGTAATTTACAGCCTATAAAAACACAGTCATGGTAGCAACATAATGTAGCTACATACAAAGTGTTAAATCTGCGTCATCCTGATATAATCGGGGTCAGAGTATGCAGCCTGAGATCTGCAACATGAAAACCAGCAAATGGAGATATGTCATGAAGAAGGTCCAGCAAATTGAAAGACATGTAGGTAGAGACAAGAAAGCTCAGAGAAATCTGAAAACTGCAAGTAGTTCAGGATATGGGATCATAATATAAGTGTGTATCTATGTGTGCCAGTGCCACTTAGTCATAATTGTGTGTGTGTGTGTGTGTGTGTGTGTGTGGATTAGGTATGTTAGAAAGGAATTGTGATGGGGGTGGGTGGTATAGTGATAAATAAGGTGGCTAAGGAGATATGCAAACTCATAACTAGATATACTATTGCAAGATATATATATATATATATACACATATACATATACATATATACATATTTTTTCTTCCTTTATTTGCAGACTTAAAACCAGTCTAAATGTGTTAAGGTTTATGATTATGACATCAGTATATTGACATGAGTCATTTATACCTAAAGAGTCCAGAATCATTCACTAATGACAATAATATTCACCACAATCTCTAACAAAGTAATTACTCTATATTGGTCACTTTTCAAACACTGTAATCACTCTGTAATTATATAATTACAAAGGTATAATTTTTTATACTTTTGTAAAGGTATAAAAAAGGTATGCAAAGGTATGAATTCTTTTCCTCAATTTACAGATGAAGAAAGGCTATGAGACTAGTCACCTAGCCAGGGACTGTCAGACATAAGACTCAAACCCAAACCACCTGCTTTTGGAGTCCATTCTCTTAATCATCTTTATTATGCTTCCATTTCCTAGTTTTAATTTTGTTAGTCAATTTCCAAATGCAAGTAGCAAACTGCTATGCAAAATGATTTAGGAATTTCAACCTAATAAATAAATCAGGGAGCAAGTTAATTTAAGTTGGAATTCCTAAATTATTTTTGTTCCCTGATTTATCTATTATTCTCCAGTTCTAAGGAAGAAGGTATAATCAGTGAATAAAATAAAGTGTCATTGTCTTCCTGGAGTTTAGGGTCTGATTCTGGTGCTGTTACACAGTACAGTTCTATATAATATTTATGAGTAACAGAGAGGTTCTATAGTCATTGGAAAGATAATTTTTGTTTTTCTAAACTTATTTTGTTTTGATACTTACACTGTTTTCTTTGTTTCTCCGAGTGATATTTGGGCAAATGTGAGGGGAAAACAAGAAATATCTACCCTACATTTCATAAGAGTATCTGTGCAGAAATCTTAGATGCAAATCCCAAAATACAGTCAAATATAAAGATGAAACATTCGTGAATGTCTGAAGGACATTTTAAAAACACAAAACTAAGCCTTGTTGCTTTCTTCTACAAAATGTGCTAGTTTCCAAAAGTTTCAAAACTATTAATGACTTTTCAAAGCTTCCCATAAAATTGTTTTGTCAGTATCCATTCATGAGGAACGACCTACATCCCTTGATGGGACCTAATTTATGCTCCTTGCTGTGTTTTCTTTGAACATTCTTGGATTTAATTATCTGGAATAAACTGTTTCTCTTGACAAGAAATACTGTTTCTTGGTTTTATTCCATGTCTATAGAAATTTAGAAGCAAGATCCAACATGATGGGAAGGTGGGGATCTTAATAGACCAAACAAACCAAGAAAATAAATGTCCATGGAGCATGGTGAAAAGAGCCATTTCCTTAGTTTTAATCAGTGATTAGATGCCAAGAACACATAAGGGAAAAAATCAAATACAATAGCCAGTTTCTCTGTGTTGTGTGATTAATATTGCCAGTCAATTGAATCTTGTAAGCAGTTGAGAATGTTGTTAATTACAGTCCAGGGGAAAACAAATTCAATATCAAACACTTTTAAGCAAAAGTAAATAGGATTTTATGGTGTTGGCAACAGCAATGTGTTTCGAGCAGTGCTGAGTTACTTCATACATTAACATAGCTGTTCATGGACTTGGTGATATGCCATCTAAAATGTACTCTAACATAGGTATTAAATTAGATCAGGACTGTGTTTGTCAGCTTCAGGGTGGGAGGACATATGCGCTATAAAGATAAAAGGATTCAGACAGTGAAAAAGCAGCGAATAGTTAAAACTCACTGTTATGAAGAAAGTAAGTAAATATATCCGTGGCGGGAGGGAGCAGGTAATCCCTCACTTAGAAGGTCTCTTGCAAATGCACTGATGGCAAATTCTCCTTTTACAAATGTTCTCCAGTCCTGCAATTTCCCCAGCCTGACTATTATTCATGTTTTCACCCCTAGATATAACCGTATTTGTCCCTAATAGTCAGTCTCTTACGGTAAGACATTCCACACTCTTACGTGGGAAAGGGCAGTTTCCCACCAGTGTAGTCCCAGTCCAGTGACCTATGTTTTGTACTAGGAGCTAAGGGAGTGAGATGGTTGAAGGAGGTCAAGTGACCCTGGGAATGCCACCTGCAAACAAGTTTCTAACATTTCCAGTAATTTGCTATTTGGATTGATAAACTCTCCTTTTACATTGCAAATGTCCCCTGAGTGCATGCAATCAGTCACTCCTAAAAAGCAATTACAGTAATGTTAGTAGGACTAGATTCTCAGTAATGGGAATGACCTTTCCTCCCGTGCCTGCACCAAAGGGAAATACAAAGGGCAAGGGAATTTCATAAGTCATTGGAGGAGAGCAGAGCCCTGGAAAGAAGTCTAAGCAGAGTGCTTGGAAATCCACCGGGCAGCTTGGGGGGACTGGGCTAAGTGTGAGATACAGAAGCGTAAGTGAAATGGCAAAAATCTATCATCTGCTGTACAATTGTCTCTGGTTTTGGGAATAAAACCATAGGATTTACCTCTACCTACCTGACACTGAAAAACGAGCTGTGATTACTTCCTGTCAGTAAGGATAGGCAGAGGCACCAACATGGAAAACTGAAAGGAGTCAGTTTGATCAGAAATACATTCTGCTCGCTATGCCACTTCTTGATTTGTCTTGTTGATGATTGCCCTTGATAACTGCCCTCTCTCAAGGGCAATTCTTGGAAGCTCACCCCATAAATCCCTGTTCCTGCCACTGTTCTGGCTTTTGGGGCAATGCAGTACAACAGAAAGTTTAGGAATAATATAGCCTTGGAGAAACTGTCCAGTTCCACAATTAACTAGTGAAGTATACTAAAAAAGCTACACATTTTTAGCTTCAATTTCCTCAAGTGAAAAACTTTAGATAATATCACCCTTACAGGGCTTTGTGGATATCCAATAAGGGAACATGAAAATATACCAAGCTCTGTTTCTGGGATTTAATGAGGTCTCAAATGAATAAAG
Organism: Martes martes; assembly: GCF_963455335.1. Classification (NCBI taxonomy): domain Eukaryota; kingdom Metazoa; phylum Chordata; class Mammalia; order Carnivora; family Mustelidae; genus Martes; species Martes martes. Next base: position 72,863,956 of record NC_137889.1, on the reverse strand, counting down.
CTTTGCTGCTTTTCTTTTGGACTCCCAAATAATGTTAAATTAAAAATTGTCAGCACTCCCGTGACAATGAAAGTTAATACTCTCATAGCTTCAACTTTTAGTTCATTCATTCACTCACTCACTCAATCTCTCACTCATCCATGGAATTGTAATTTGGTATATTAATATGTAAGATGTTAATGTCTAGTTAATATGGGAAAAAAGACAACATTATTATACTATATAGAGCCTCCCCTCCCCAAAAAAACTTTTGTTTAAAAAACAAACAAGAGGGTGCCTCGGTGGCTCAGTTGGTTAAGCAACTGCCTTGGGCTCAGGTCATGATCCCGGAGTCCCAGGATCCAGTCCCACATCAGGTTCCCTGCTCCATATAATTTGAATTACCTTAAATAAGAATCAACATTGTAGGGACAGCTGTGGACTCACTGCAGATTTGGGGATAAAAATCTACATAAGATACTTCATTAATTACCATAAGATATTCATATGCCAGGTAGAAATTGCATGAGCCCTGGGGCACCTGGGTGGTACTGGTCAGGTTGACTGAGGGTCCCACTGTTGGTTTCAGCTCCGGTCCTAGTCTGGGGTTGTGGGATCCACCCCCACATCAGGCTCCTGCGCTGAGTGCAGAGTCTGCTTAACTTTCTCTCTCCCTCCGCTTCTCCCCCTGCTCACTCTCTGGTATGCTTTCTCTAAAATAAGTAAACAAACCTTAAAAAAAAAAAAAAAAAGGAAAGCCTGGGGGCTCAGACGGTTAAGATCTGACTCTAGGTTTTGGCCTAGGTCATGGTCTCAGGGTCCTGCAATGGAGCCCCTTGTCCAGCTCTGCGCTCAGCACAATCTGCTTGTGGATTCTCTTTCCCTCTCCCTTTGTCCCTCCCCCCACTCACTTTCTCTTTCTCTTAAATAAATAAGTAAATCTTAAAAAAAGATCTAAAAATAAAAAGGAAAGAGAGAAAGTCCATGAGCCCTAAATCCCTTGTGAGATCTGTTTGGTTCTGTATCATTTCTTTTCACAGAGGAAGCTGCCCCATATGACCAGAAGACGGGCTCATCTGGCCTCCTCGTCAGGGTTCTGAAAACTACAGTCCACAGGCCAGAAAAAGGACCCCTGCCTGTTTTCTAAATAAAATTATGTTGGAACACAGCTCATCTTCTGGCTTCTTTGGGGACTTCAGCAGCAGAGTTCAGTTGTTGTGAGAGAGACCACATAGTCCGGAAAACCTTATATATCTACCATCAGGCCTTCACAGAAAAGGTTTTCTGAGCCGTGTTTTACCTCACTGTGTTCTTCTCAGTAAGAACCTCTCCTGTAAGGAGCTTAGTGAGTCTGAGGACTGGGGATGCAAGGGTTTCCTAAGCATACAGGAGCAGGTTGTATGACAGTTTTTGTGCCTGCTGCCTAAAATGAATTGATAAACATGGCACGATATGGCTTAAGACTTTTTTGTTCTCACATCTTGGTGAGGTTGACAGAGCAAGGCCTCTATTGCCCTATAATGAGTTCTTAAGAGTTCTTAAGAACATAATGAGTTCTATTGCCTTATAATGAGTTCTTAACACCAATCCCAAGAGTGCCAGGCTAGCAGGGCTTTTTTTGTTGTTTTTTGGGTTTTTTTGTTTTTGTTTTTGTTTTTGTTTTTCCATTAAGAGAGGAGAGAAAGAGAGGGGAAGAAAGAGAGAGGGAGAGGGAGGGAAAGAGGGAAGGAAGGAAGAAAGGAAGGAAAGGGGAGAGAGAGACAAGGAGAGAGGAGGGGAGAAAGAAAAGACAAGATAGTCCTAACATCCAGAACTTACCTGACTTGATCTTGGTCTCAATATTATTATCTACTTCTCTGACTTACAGCTAAGGCATACTGTTCTGTTGGATATTAAAACATGTGCTTTCAAGTCACTGTACAAACTACAAAATAAAAAATATCCTCCTCTCTTGCTAAATGAGTGACTGTTGGCTAAGTATGCAACCTGTTAAATTCCGGGAAGTACTCTATCACCATTTTGTTTATACAACAAGATAAGCCCTTCCTTTCTGATTCGTTGTATACTTGTATTGAGGGCAGGCCTAGCTTAGGACTTTTGCTAGGAAAATTGTCTACTTGAAACCCTCTAGTCAAACTAGGTTATGTAATTCAGCAGAGTATTAATGAGTGACATGAAAAGCCATTAACAAAATGTATATTAAGATTAATTTCAGAAAGATAGTGATAATCAGAAAGAGTAAAAGAAATTCATGCAGATTCTTGGTTTTCTTTATTCATATTTTTCTGAATATCAGTTGTAATACAGAGTCCCAGAAGTTAATTTCTTTCACCATAGGGCATTTAAACTTGCTACATTTAAACTTGCTACAAAACTGCTACATTATTTCTTTTAGCTAAAATCATTAAATATTAAATAATGATACATCACATGAGTTAGGCTGAGTTTTCTATTGCTATGAAATGTCTGTAACTTGGGTGACTATTTAGCAGGGGAGTCATGTTTTCCAAGGTCACTTCAAGTATGGAGGACAAATCTTCTGTTTGTGAAATTTTTAACTCATAAAGATTATCTCTCATTTATATTTCTTCCATCTCTGTGAATAAGACCACTATCGGTACTCTGTGTCCCTGCATAGCCCTGAGGTTAGTACACTGATGTCAACTAAGATCTGCATAGAACTTGCATAGTCCAGAAGGATTATCTTGACAGCTGTTTTTACAATCATCCTTACCTATGTGACTGTGTGACCAAAAATGTCATAATAATTATCAGTATGGCCTTTGGTCTTGAACTTGTCCTATATTCCCTTTCCTAAGAAACAGGAAGTCTTACGGTGACCCATATTAAAGGAACGTCGGAAGTGCCTTGAAGTGCTTACACTCCTGATAATCCTCTGTACACCTTGGTATCTTTGGGAAAAGTTAGAATAAAAACAAATATAAATTACACATTTATTAGTGATTGTTGGAAAGAAATTATAGTTTTTTAAAGTCTTATACTAAAATGTTAAAATGTGACTGACAGTGGAATTATAAATATATCAACAATGAGGATAATCATAAATAGGAGATTATTACATGACAAATATCTTGTAGGTACAAACAGCCTTGGGAGTTTGGTTTGGCGGGTTGAGGGCCTTATAAATTAAAGAATCTTTTTTTGACTCTCTCCCACTGCTTTTGTCCAGGGGGTTCCAGGGTGATTAGTTTACTTGACTGAAAGTTTATATTAGTCAACCATGTGACATGGCTAACAATGACCTCAATAAAAACTCTAATGTCATCGAGGTAAGGAAGCAAAATGTCAGGATTAAAAGAAGTAATAGCCACAGTTCCTTCTTCCCTGGTCTCATTGTAGAATCTAGGAAACCTGTCTTGTAAAGAATGACTATATTAATTTGGATGCTTATCTTGGGGAAAAAAAAAAAAAAAAGACTTCAAAAGAGAAGGAGGGGTACCCGGGTGGCACAGTCCATTATAGCGACTGACTCTTGGTTTTGGCTCAGGTCTGATCTCAGGGTTCTGAGATCTAGGCCCATGCTGGGCTCAACGTGGAGTCTATTTGAGTTTCTCTCTCCTTCTCCTTCTGCCCCTCCCTCTCTCTTTCTCTCTCTCTCTCTCTCAAAAAAAAAAAAAAAAAAAAATCTTAGAGAGAGAGAGAGAGAGAAGGGAAAAATGAGATGAGAGAGAGAGAGAGAGAGAAAAGACAGTTTCAGTCATTATTAAATTGCTGGTCAAACGGAACAGAACTGTGGCAAGTACCCAGTTAAAAGGCAAAAGTTAAATTTAGACCAAGACTTCTACGTTCAGTTTCAGTGTTCTTTCCACGGCCACTTCCAAGATGTATGATGGTTTTAAAATCTAACAATCCTAAATTGAAATACATACGTCCTAACTTAATAGTGATTTGACTCAAGACAACTATGTTATCACTGTTTGTCGAGTTCCTTATTTGCCAAAAGTGTGATAGCAAACCCGGAAGACTGAGGTAAAGATTAAATGGGATAATTTATGTAAAATTCCAATTACAATGCCTGGCAGAGAGTAGAGTTCTTTAATTAGTAGCAGTTGATGATGATGATGATGATGATGACGACGATGATGATGATATAACTATCACCACATCACTATACAGACCAGACCTAGGATGTCTCAGAAGTTACAACAAGCCAGCTCTTTAATACAAGGAAGAATTTTCTAAACTTTCCTGATGCTCCATCCCAAGGGCTCTGGGATCATGACCTGAGCCGAAGGCAAGTGCTCAACTGACTGAGCCACCCAGGTGTCCCAAGATACTCTATTTCTTAAAGTCCCCATATAAATGTCAACTCCTTTGATATTATGCTAAGTCCTTAGTACCTTAAAGTAAAGCTGATATATTTTTTTTCTGCTACATTCCCAGAACACAAACTACATCTCATTATGACGTAGATATTTATGTCTAACAAATCATGACATGCAATGTATTGTAGATGCTTCATAAAAAAACATCTATTGTTGGGATAAATAAACTGTTCAGATTACAATGATAATGCAGAAGGGAAGGACAGAATCGAGTATTTGGTCAATCTGGATATTTAGAAATTATTTAAATTCTCTTTGGAAACTTTATTTTTACATCTCTTCATCAACATATTTAAGTGATTATTTAATTTTATCTACTCTTTAACAAACATAATAAAATGGTAAAGTTAATACTGAGCTTATTGGTTTTAGTATTTTCTCAAGGACTCTAGGAAATAAGATACTCTACCAAAATAGTGCATCAGAAGAATTTAATTTCAGTTCTTGTTCTGTTATTGCACAATGAGCAACATTAATTACATCATAGTTTCAGATAACACATTCATTTACTGAAGTGAGACCTAAGTAGTCAGTACTCTCCAATCACTAAAGATCAACCAATAAGACATAACAGAGGTTAAGACAAAAGGATGCTATAATAGAAGTTGAAATTGATTTTATTTCTGTCATCCTTTTATATATGAAGTAGACAAAAAAGGATTTGCTTTGGAACCAAATCAGTCTCAATAAAGTTCTGAGTTTTGTCAACTGTGACAGGCTTTGTAACTTGAAAAGTTACCTTACAGTTTCTGATTTGTCATTCCCACAACTATTAAATGGGAATAACAATCATATTTTTATTTCACAGGATTTTTGTAAGATTCAATTTTTCTTTATCCTCGCAAGCACTGAGGAAATGTCATTAAAATTGTCACTATTTTTTCTGTTTAAGCTGGAAGGATTCACCTTCCACATGTGTTAGTCATCTGCTGTATTGCATCTATATCTAATTTACTGAATTGAAAAGCTCCTCAAGACCAACAAGTTTTCATTCTTTTCGTACCATCTACATTCCCTAGCACAATGTCATACACAAACAGTTGATTAAGAAATATTTGATCACTGGGTTAGGGAATGATACAACAAATAGAAACTATTTCAGATATGACTTTTACAACTTCAGAAATCGATACATACTGTGGGTGCTTACTAATAAACATTCATTGTTGAAATGAAGCACCTAGATTAAATTAATGCTGCAAAAAGGACAGAATATATTTGGCCTACCTACATATATAAGTATATAGTTAAGAAACATTTTCTTAAACAAATTTTTCTAGGTAACTTATCTGCACATCATTTTGTTTATTACTTACATAATGCATACCCTGATCCAAGGGTATTTGAAGTAACTTAATATTTTAATTCATTTAATAATCATAACAAACCTAGAAGTTATGGTGTTACTATTCTTTCCGTTCTATAGATGAGAAAATTGCAACACCAGACCAAATTTAGGCAGAGGATCTTCAGTTTCTGCTTTCCTAACCATTATATTATGATGTGATATTAAAAAAAAAAAATGTAGCATCACTGCCCTCTCAAAATACAGAGTGTAATTCTTCTGACTTTTGCAATAAATATATTAAGGTTACTGCAAGAACCATTGATAGGAAATTTACTTTTTCTACTATTAGTGGTAACAGAACATACTTCATCCACAAATCTTATGCCAAGAACAGCTCCTTTTCCCTTAGGTGCTTAAACAAATCTTACAACATTGCTCACAAAATAAATGTTGGGAACCGTTCAGTCTCATTTAGAACTGCTCAATGGTGAATACATGCCATCTGAGACTGTTCCTCCCGTAAATTGCCCCAAGTTATTGACTTTATTTCAAGTTATCATATATAAAGTAAACACCGTTATTGACATGGAAGATACTTCCTTTTCTCATGTTTCATTTACTTTCCACATACTAGGAAACTAAAATGGTGTTTCATGATAGAATCCTGGAACACCCTGCTTCAGAACATTGCTTATTTATAATCCAAATAAAAGCTTTATGTTTTTAGCTATCACAACTGCACCTAATAAAATCAGTGATATAAATATAGATTGTTTCTTTTTCTTTTCTTTCTTTTTTTTTTCTTTTTCTGTTAGATTTTACGGACTCGAAAGCTAATAGTATATACTACCAACACAGAGACACTAAGGGAATTTTTGAATGATGTCATTCAAGAGGAAGGCAAATTATTCAAGAAAAAAATATTTCAGAAGCAAAAAGAAAAATGACTATTTTCTTAATTTCCCCTAAGGATGACATATATCTAGTACCATTCAAAATGTGTTGCAGAAAAATTAACACATAATAGATCCCTTAAGACATTCACAAACTTTAGTTCAAATGAAATCACCTGGAGTACTTTTATAATAAATTTCTGGAACCAACCCTCAGTGATTCAGATTAAACTGGTCTTGGTGGGTCCCTGGGGGGCTCAGTTGGTTAAGTGTCTGCCTTCAGCTCAGGTCATGATCCCGGGCACCTCGGATCAAGCGCCACATCAGGCTTCCTGCTGGAGTCTGCTTCTCCCTCTCCTTCTGCCCCTTCTGCCCCCACTTGTGCGCTCTCTCTCTCTCTCTCACTCACTCTCTCTCAAAATAAAATAAAATAAAATAATAAAATAAACTTGTCTTGGGTGGGGCTTGAGAATTTACACTTCTTATAAGTTTCTAGGTGATCCTGATTCTCCTGTGACCTCACTTTGAGAGTCACTGCTTTAAGATTTTAGAGTTTCATCTTATCTTGGAACTCTGCTGAGGAAAGGCCAGCAAACTTTAAAACATTTTTCTAACCATGAAGGAAACCATGTAGGCTGTCTTGCAAATAAGACCTTTGCAATATTTATATTATCTGAATGAATCATTTGCATTTTTAAGGTCAATTCAGGCATTATAACTCTTCTCATTTTTTAAAAATTTCATTTAAAAAAATTGTAGCTGTTAACTACATTTGGTAATGATTCATACCTTCACAGCTCTTGCAGTTGTGTTAAGCAGGTTGTAAATATGCGGTTTAGTTTAGGTCATTTAAATATGCGGCTACACATTAAAGGATGAATTGTTTCTTTTTGTAGTCATTGTTTGTATGTCAAAAACCAAGCTTATTGTGTTCAATAATTTGCTAATTCATTCAATAAATACATATTAAACTTGTACTTAGTTATTAGGTGCTGGTATTATATAAGTAAAACCTTCACATGTGTAATTTACAAGTAAGATTAAAAATAATTTTAAAATATAATATTCGAAGGGCGCTGGGTGGCTCAGTTAAGCATCTGCCTTCAGCTCAGGTCATGATCTTGGAGTCTGGGGATAGAGCTTGGAGCTGCTGAGCTTCTCCCTCTGCCTGGCCCCCTGCTCCTCCTCCTGCGTGTGCAAGTTTTCTCTCTCTCATCAATAAATAAAATCTTAAAAAGATAAAATAAAGTATAATATAATATTTGAGGTAGCATATTTGGTAAAGCAGACAAAAAAGCCGGAAAGGAAATAAAAAATGTCTGGGATGTTGTAATTTCAGATAGGATGTCTACGGAAGGCTTTCCACAGGAAGTGACAAGTTAAGGCCTCAAGAGTTTCATCTCACTTTTCGAATTTTAGTTTGCCAATGTTTATTTTTTTCTGATTTTTAAAAACATTAATTTAGAACTACCATACGATGCACCAATTACACTTCTATATATCTATCCAAGGAAAACAAGCATCAATTCAAAAAGATATAAAAATCCCTATGTTCATCACAGTATCATTTACAATAGCCAAGATATGGAACCAGCCTACGTGTCCACTAATAAATGAATGGACACACATACACTACTCAGGCATAAAAAAAATAAACAAAATCTTGCCACTTGTAACAACGTGGATGGACCTTTTGAAATATGTCAGATAGGGACAAATATCATGTGATATCACTTATATGTGGAATATATACACATATCAAAAAACAGCAACAACAAACAGAAGAAAAAATCCAGACTCATAGATACAGGAGAAGAGTGGTGATTGTCAGAGTGGAGGAGAGTTGGGACGGGTGAAGGGGATTGAGAGGTACAAACTTCCAGTTATAAAATAAATAAGTCATAGGGATATAAAACACGGCATGGAACACAGTTGATATTATTGCATTAATTTCATATGGTGACAGATGGTAACTAAACTTGTGGTAACCATCTTTCAATGTATGCAAATGTCTAATTAGTGTGCTATACACATGAAACTAATATACTACTGTATGTCAATTATGCTTCAGTAAAAATAAAACAGTATGCATCAGTGAACTGGTAATTGTTATTCTCCCCATTTTACAGGCAAGGGAACTGAAGCTTAGAGTGATGAATAATTAGCCTAAATATACAATATTAAACAAGTGATAGAGCTGAGATTTGAATTCAGATGTATTTGAATAAGAGTTCTTTAAAATCATACAGTAAGTCTTCTATTTCCAAGACTGAAGTAAATCATTCACTCTCCTCTAGTGAATGGTTTTAATCACATTGTATTTAACTGTTTATTTAGTTGTGACCCCAACTAATAAAGAATTCCATGAGGGCAGTTAGTGTGCCTTTTGTCTGTATCCACAGTGCCTAGAGCAATATCTGGCACATTGTAAATCCTCAATAAATGTTTACTGAATGAAAAGAAAAATCAAATTTTTTTGTTTTGTGTGTTTATTTTCTAATTCCTTTAAACCTTACATAATACAGAAGTCATTTTTTGAGTGGTTACTTTTGAAAATTTACACACCTTTTTTTTAAAAAAGGATTTACTTATTTATTAGAAAGAGAGAAGGAGCGAGCATGCACAGGGCATACACACGTCGGGGAGGGATAAGCTGGAGAGAATCCTCAAGCAGATTCCCCACCAGGCCTACTCAGGGGTGGGGCTGGATCTCAGGATCCTGGGATCATGACCTGAGATGAAACAAAGAGTCTGATATTTAACTAACTGAGACATCCAGGCACTCTCCCCCACCCCCCTTGGAAAATTTACATGACTTTTATTTATTATTATTATTATTATTTTACATGTCTTTTAAACAAATTCTAAAATCGAGGTCTTGGCAGCTTCAACCCGTAATACTTAATTCTACTCTTTCAGTATATTTGGGGATTTTTATTTTACTTATTTATTTATTTATTTATTTTTAAAGATTTTATTTATTTATTTGACACAGAGAGATCACAAGTAGGCAGACAGGCAGGCAGAGAGAGAGAGGAGGAAGCAGGCTCCCCACTGAGCAGAGAGCCCGATGCGGGGCTCAATCCTAGGACCCTGGAATCATGACCTGAGCCGAAAGCAGAGGCTTTAACCCACTGAGCCACCCAAGCGCCCCTATTTGGGAATTTTTAAATCCACACATAAGACTTTTGAAAAAATAAAATCATGAATGTTTTATTTTGTCAGGTTTATCAGAGCAAAATTTACATGCATAATGTTCACTCTTTTAAGCTTTTAAGTTTCTAGATCAATGAGTTTTATAAAGTGTATACAGATATGCTACTATACCACAATCAAGATACAAAGCAGTCTGTCACCTGAAAATGTTTTCTCATAGCCCTTTGTAGTCAATCTCCTTTCCCCAGGTCTTAGTGACCCTTGACCTGTGTTCTGCCCCTATAGTTTTGTCTTTTCCAAAGTGTTATTTAAATGGAATCATAGAGTATGTAAACTTTCAATTCTGGCATCTTTCTCTTAGCATAATACTTTTATGGTTCTTTCATATTATTGTATATGTCAGTAGTCATTCTTTTGTTTTCTTTTTATTGATATGACTAAAATTCAATTGTATGTGTGTACCACAACTTACAAATCCATTCACCAGCTGAGGGAAATTTGGGTAGTTTTCAATTTGTGATAATTATGAATAAATCTGCTATGCATATTTTTGACAGGTTTTCATGTAGACAGCTGTCTTCATTTCTGTAGGATAAATACTTAAGAGGAAGATTGCTGAGTCATGTAAGTGTAGGTTTAACTTCATTAGAAACTGACAAATTGTTTTCCATATTGGTTGAACCATTTTATATTCCCACTATCAATGTATAAGAGTTACAATTGTTTTGCATCTTCATCAGCACTTGGGATTATTATTTTTTTTTCCTAGCTACTCTAATAATAATATTTAATGGTATTTAATGGTATTCAATGGTATATAATGGTATTTCATTTTAGTTTTAATTTACATTTCCATAATGACTAATAAACCCAATCAACTTTTCATGTCCTTATTTGCTATCCGTATCTCCTCTTTGATGAAGTCTGTAAACAGATTTTGTCACATAATATTTTTAATTTCTGAGGAACTATAAGGAGATATGAATATTTTTAGAATATAAGTAAACTCAAGTGTTTTAAAATCCAAAAATAACAACCTCATACTTAACATTACATTGTTACAATAAATAGTTCAGATCTAGCTAATAAAAAAGTGTTAAGGTAAAAATGAGGATATATCTCAGAGATAATAATCACTACCTTTAAAACTTCAATAACTAATAAAAATCAGCCAGTTTTCAACCACATAAAAATGCTTCTGATTCCTATTACTTCATACTTGGCCAAACACTTACAAGAATTAAATATGACAGTTAAAACCATCATGTGTTTCAAGCATTTCACACTAAACTGCTACAACTGTCCCCTAAGGGACTGACCTGGAAAGCCTCTCTCACTTTCTTTTGCCTCAAACAACAAATAAAGAAAATGTATTCCCCTCATATTAAATTACTGAAATGTTTAAATACCTATGTAATATCACAAATAGTGTATTATTGACAATGAACTCATTACAAGCACTAATCAGACACTAAGCTATTAATTGATAATCACGTGTTAAATATCTGTAGGATCAGAGATATTGAAAGTAAGCATGAAATTATGCCCTTGTAAATTATTAATTATGTGATAAGCTTATATTGACTCTCAGGGCTTGATTTCTTCATTTTTCTAATATTGATATCAATATCTATCTCACAGGTTTATTTAAAATGTAAAATCGTGTTCTAGACTAAATACTGATACTTAAATATTGATACTATTTCTATTTATACATTATCAAAATTATGAAATTCACATCCCTCACTAGGATGTAGTTTTATTTAATGGTATAGTGGACACAAAGTTTGGTGGGTTATACACAATGCTTCCTTCAGAAACACATGCACAGTCTTGTGAATCATAGAGAATAACATAAAAGACATAAAATACTATAAAATTATTGCAATACTATGGACAAATGATGAAATTCTAAAGAATATAGATATAGTGAAAATCTTCCAACTATCCATTTCTCTCTACCCATTTCCTAATTACTTATGTTATAGGAGAAACAATTTTTAACCTCATACTTTGCTGAATAATAACAAAATGAAATTATAGAAATTTTTCCCTCTAATGAAACAGTAAGAGGAAAGATGAGTAAGAATAAAATAATAGAACAAGAGAGAAAAGAAGTAATTAAATTATTTTCTACAAAAAGTTAGTAAAAATGTTTAAAAATTTTAATTTAGCCCATTACAGTAAACATTCATCAAATACCAAATATGACCCATCAACCTCATAGGTAACCAGAATTAACATCATTAAACCTAGATATATCCATGAGAAGACTAGATGGTCTGAGAGATCTTGCTTCCATAAAATACCTGGTTGGTAGAGAAACTGTAAGAAACATATTGTTCAATGTATTACTGAGCTTGCAAGAAATCTCCAAAGGCAAATACATACACACACACACACACACACACACACACACACACACACGATGTTAAATCAATACACTGAAAGAAACACAAAGTTTAGGCTACTTTGGAAGAATTGACAAGTATTGGGAAACTAGAATCTCAATGTTTTTAGTCACGTAAGGAGACTACTATAGTAGTCTAAACCCTGTTTGCATTATTGAGAGCAGTTGAGTTAGAGGCTCTTAAAAAAGTCAAGATACTTAAAATGAGTAATTACATATTATAAGAGGTCGAGCTGTAAAAACCCCAGCTACAGGCAAGAAAGAACCAATAAGAAATCCACGTTGTGAAAAAAATTAAAAACAGCAATAATAATACTCTCTGCTGTAATTTGCAACCATAGACTTTCTCTTACATGGGCCCAATGCACCCCATGCATTAATATACACGACTAACACTTTGTAGGAGTGTTAGGAGGATAGCCAATTAAAGTAGACTCAGATAGTGAATCTGCAGCAAATCTTTAAGATAAAAGCACGACCAAGGCAAGTTCCTCAGTTTCCTGAGACTAAATTTAACAAATTCATAATTATGTACCCAAACATGAAGGAACAAGCCAAAACTAGCCAAACAAGCCTAAGACAAAGAGATCACAATAACTAACAAAAGAATTTAAGTCTTCATGACCCAAAGTTTCATACATTAGCTTATGAGATTAATAATACAAAATGTTTATCTATTAAAGACATCAAGATAAATATATTATACAAAAAAGCAAGCAACAAAGGACTATGTTACAAAGATTTGAAAAAGAGCCAATAGAATTTCTTGAAATAAGTTAAATAATTGCAAACATTAAAGTCTAACAAAATATGTTATTTTTCAAAAAAGATTTTATTTATTTGACAGAGAGAGAAAGAGATAGAGGGCACACTCAGGGGGAGCAGCAGGCAGGGGGAGAAGGGGAAGCAGGCTCCCCACTGAGCAGAGCACCTAACCTGGGGCTGTGATCCCAGGACCCTGAGATTATGATCTGAGAAGAAGGCAGTCACTTAAAAGACTGAGCCACCCAGGCACCCTAGAATATGTTAAGTAATTGATTAGAGACACATAAAGAGACAATTAGTAAATTAGAAGCCATTCAGAAAACCTCCATAGATGGATAACTACATTATATTTACAGAAAAGATGAAATTAAACTTGAAGTAATATACCATTTCTTTTTAAATTGATAGTTCATTCTAAAGCCCCAACATGATCTATCAATGAAATTTAACAATTTGATACCAAAAATCTTTCAGAAGTCAAAAAATCAAGAATATCTAAGAACAAAGTGGGAATGATTTGTCTTGACAGATACCAAGTTATGTTAAAAAGACTTATAAACACACAGTAATTAAGTAGTTTGATGTTAGTGTGAATAGATAATTCAAAGAGATTACAAAGCTCAGAAAGAGATGTATGCATATGAGGAAACTATATAAGACAGGTTGTTCACTGAAGATTGCTTTTCAAGGCATTATTATGAAAATGGTATGACAGAGCAGGTTATCCATAAAGAAGTAAATCAAATTGGATCATGATCTCATCCTTTATATACACAAAAATACTTTCTAAACTTTAAAATTAAAAGCAGAATATTGAAGATATTTGTACTGCATTTAGAAGACTATCACTGTGACCTCAAAATTAGCAAGATTTCTTTAAATTAGAAAGAAAAAACAAAAAGAAAAAGAAAAAACGGAAAGAGGATATATTTACTAATTTAAACACATTAAAAATTCAAAGTTATGTCATCAAAGTTACTCATTAATAAAAGTATAAAAAGCAGCCACCAAGCGAGAGAAATTACTTGCAACATATAAAATCAAGAGCAACAACAAAAATATGCAGATTTTTTTTCAAAGTGGCAACTGAACAAAACCAGAAAGTATGTAAAAGTCATATAAATAGACATTTCAGAGAACAGAAAGCACCAGTGGCCATAAAACAATTTTTTAAAAGTCTCAAAGTTATTGAGTCAGGAAAATATAAATCACATGATATAGTATTGGAAACCCAGTATACTGGCTTTTCTTTATTTTATTTTTATATTGATAATGCCAAGTGTTGGTATAGATGTAGAATTCTCATTATTCAGAGCTATGCACACTGTCACATTGCTAAATGTGATGATATGCACATTCCATGATATACAATTGCTTTTTCTTACTTATCATTGATGTATAGTGTTTTAGTGAATGAATACTTCACCATACTACAACATAGAATAAAAAATGTTATACATTCTATTAATATATTTATTTACTGGAATTATATCTACAGAATATACAAAGGTCTTCTATCTTCACTGTTATTTGAAAACTCAAGGAATAATTTTATGTATATGTTCACTTTTTTATTTATCCAAATGTCTATTAACTACTGAATGCCTTTTTTTTTTTTTTGAAAGAGTGTACATCATAGAATGATAAAGACAAAACTTCTTACCTTTGTGGAGCTTATAATATGATGGGAGTGAGAAAGACTACAATGTTTTCCCCAATCGATTAATTGCAGTATTACATTAGGTATATGTTAGGATCTAATGAGAAGTATGAAAAATAAGAGCAGGGCAAAGGGATTGGGAATGGTAGGTAGACTTCTGTTTGTATAATGGCAATAGCCTCCCATGGGCACTCATAAGGTATGGGATTGCTGACTTAGAATATATCTTCAATATTCAGTCAAATATTTTATATTCTTGAACTGCATTGCCATAGATTAAGACAAAGTCCTCAGACATCAAAAATATAAAACAGGGGCGCCTGTGTGGCTCAGTGGGTTAAAGCCTCTGCCTTCGGCTCAGGTAATGATCCCAGGGTCCTGGGATGGAGTCTGGCATCGGGCTCTCTGCTCAGCAGGGAGCCTGCTTCCTCCTCTCTCTCTGCCTGCCTCTCTGCCTGCTTGTGATCTCTGTCAAATAAATAAATAAAATATTTAAAAATAAATTAAAAAAATAAAACAGTATAAGTATCTACATTTCAAGCTTCTTAGTCTATTATAACCACATGAACCTCCACAAAAAATATGTTTAAAATGAATAATTAATATTCAGTGCCTCAAGTCCTGGACAGGAGAAAAACCTGAAGATATGTATGTTATATTAGAAAAGCAATATACATGAAAATAAAAATTATTCAGTGAAAGATTTGATTATCTGAGGGGTTTTGAAGTGTTGAGTGGAATCATATGAGGTTTAGGTCCTAAAAAGAATTTTCCAACTATAAATTTCCATTTGAATTTGTAGTTGTAAATTGGAAAGTGCACTGAATTTAGGGAGCTATGAGTAAGTGAAAATAACCTCAAGAGCTTTCATCTCCTTAATTAAAGAAGAAAGAGGAGGAGGAGAAGAAGGGGCAGCAACAGCAGGGTGTGCTTGAAATTATTCTCAAGGATTCTTCACCCTTTTATTTATTGTTATAAATACAATGTATTTAAGCCCTAAACATTTCATTTATAAATTACTCCTGTTCACCAGAAACTGTCCTTGATGTTATTTGAGAACTGGGATCTGGGCCCAAGGAGTTTTCATTTCCATTTTATTATTCAGTGGTTTCTATGAATGGTCCACATCTGTTGTACAAGGTCCTAAATAGTCTGCCCCTTGCCTTCCTTTTGAGGTTTTTCTCTATTCTTTCTCTTCATCCACAGTAGCGACACTCATGAGCAAATCATAATCGTTCCTATTCCAGAGCTTTACACTCACTTATCAGACCTCACTAAAATGTCATCTCAGAACGTGCTTTTTCTCACCCTTACTGAAATTGTCCCATCACTCTCTATCCATTTAGACTGATTTCATTTTCCAGATAGCATTTATACCTGAAATTATATTACATATTTATTTATTTGGATTTTAGGATGTAATAAAATAAAACAGACATAAAAATAAGGAATATATTATTTTAATTGCTTATAATATTTATTGATTATTCACAATACAAATTGGACTCAGTCACCAAAACAAACAAAAACTATCCGATCTAAGATTTTTGAAACGATTATGATCCAGTATAGCAGGTATAATAAAACAAAGTAAATAATACATTTTTCCATTGTGATGGGCAACATTTAAAGTTTTAGGATTTAATAACTTAAGATGATGATGTTGATAGTAGGGAAATACTGAAATAATTGAGCAGAATCATAACCACCTAATCAATTTTTTAAATATTTCTATCATTTATATGTAAGATTTTATAAAATATACAAATGATTTTGCAAAGTAAAAAATGGAATGTACAGACAAACAAAAAAATGTCCTATTGTTTACCTGACGCTATGAGGACTATGAAAATTGAAAAACAGACCACATTGTGGTTTGGAGAAATCTTCAGGTTTGGTAAAGGTAATAATTTTAGGAGTTGGCTGTTAAATTAATGGATTACTCAAGTTTTGAATGAAAAATTCTCTCCATTATTCTTTACTGTTGGACATTTTACTGCTTATCAGTATCTCCCTCAGTGTATAGAGAAATGAAGTAAAAAAAAAAAGATGCAGAACTTTACCAACTGCACAGAACAGAACAGGAAGTTTATAAAAATAGTGACAAAGACACTGAAAGATCTGGCTAAAGTTAGTCTTCAGAATATTCTGGTAATTTATTCTCCAAGCTATCACTGTTCCCAATTTCCATAAAGAATTAAGAGCTACCTAAACTAAAAAGAAGGGCCATCTGTACCCCAATGTTTATAGCAGCAATGGCCACGGTCGCCAAACTGTGGAAAGAACCAAGATGCCCTTCAACGGATGAATGGATAAGGAAGATGTGGTCCATATACACTATGGAGTATTATGCCTCCATCAGAAAGGACGAATACCCAACTTTTGTAGCAACATGGACAGGACTGGAAGAGATTATGCTGAGTGAAATAAGTCAAACAGAGAAAGTCAAGTATCATATGGTTTCACTTATTGGTGGAGCATAACAAATAATATAGAGGACAAGGGTAGATGGAGAGGAGAAGGGAGTTGAGGGAAATTGGAAGGGGAGGTGAACCATGAGAGACTATGGACTCTGAAAAACAACCTGAGGGTTTTGAAGGGGCGGGGTGGGAGGGTGGGGGAACCAGGTGGTGGGTATTAGGGAGGGCACAGATTGCATGGAGCACTGGGTGTGGTGAAAAAACAATGAATACTGTTACGCTGAAAATAAATAAAAAATTTAATTAAAAAAAATAAAATAAAATAATGTTGCAATAAAAAAAAAAGAAGAACAAATCCAAATCACTGCAAGTTTCAAATGCATTTTGTCAAATCAGATCAATGCAGTAATTTTGAGGAGAGATAATTCATTGGAAGGCCATTAAAATAAAAAGAGAATGCTTACCAGGAGTATGTGAGGATCAGGGAGGAGGCTGGGACTATTACATAGGGAAATCAGAAGGAAATGATCCAGAAGGCACATCAAAGAGAAGCTGCTTTTAATACTAAGGGGGAATCCCCTTAAGATTCCCCTTCCATAAAAGGGGAACTCTTTACCTCCACTTTTCTCATTGTAAATGATAATTAAAATTGATTATTTACACAAGGAAAAAGATGTGCATTTATTTACCATAGCTTTAAAATAAGTAAGAGTTTGATCTATGGCTTCTGCAAAAAAGAACAATTGTGATAAATTTCTTAAGCTATAAAGCATATGTAAATGTAATTATAAACAGACTAACCAAGATGTTATCACTTTTTCAATATCTCCTCAACTCTTGGAAAAGAGCTATTTGGAAAAATCGGTAAAGGACATAACACCCCATGCTGAAGAAGAAGTTTAACCCTGAGGCTTCTGTTAACAAAATAGTTTATAAATACATATTTTCTTCAAATATTGTTAATATAAATGCAAAATCTGGGTTTGGAATATAATGCCCATAGAATAAATTTTAAAAATCAGAAAAAAAATATGTAATCAATAGTCACAATGAAACTGTCAGCTCCTGGATTCTGCTTAATGACAGCTATAAGATTAGTGCAATAAATTAAATATATATATATAACAAAATTCCTTAAAATTGCATAGCAATAAAAGCACTTCTTTTTAAGAATCCATAAAAAATTCAAATACTGATGTCACAATCAATTTAAATGACTGACTCACAAGATATCATGCCATCATTTGTTTTAAATCTCAAATATAAACTGGATCAAGTAAACTATTTTGTTTGACAGAATGCAAACAATACAGAGTAAAAGCAACAATCAGGAATTTTTATTGCCCTGAAATATGAATCAGGGCTATCGTCATTCTAAATCATTGTCACATATGATTACAAGAATTCAAAGAATAAACTCTATCAATCCATTTAACTACTAGATTACTATATTGTACATAATGAAGACATAAGAGGTACTTATTTAAATTGTTTCTGTGTAATATTAATATATGTATAATTTTCAGGTACTTTAATTTACCATACTTGAAACCAGGGAATTTTTGTTGATCTTACCAGATATGAAAAAAAAAAAAAAATTCAACCTCTCAATAGTTAAGATAGTTCTGCTTCTGAGAATTCTACTTAGAAGGATAAATTATCATGATACCATGAAAAGTTGACAGGTTTGAAAAACTTAGACTCTAATAACTACATGAGTTTTCTCTACTTAATTCACCAGATGAGCCTGGGAAACACGGGGATTTCAATAACATGATGATTCTAAGAATCCAGATATGATTTTCTGCTTTTACTTTCTTCTTTTAATTTTGAAAGAAACAGAGAACAATACATCATGAAATTTCTATGGTTAGCCGTAACTCATGATTCCAAAATATATTAAGATAGCCTCTAATATGTTTGACTTTTAAAATGAAATTTCTATTATAAAACAGTATTAGATTTATAGAAAACTGAAAATATAGTACAGATTGTTCCTGAATACCCCACATCCAGTTTCCCCTATTAATAACATCTTACAGGCCTTAGCACTATGCATTTCAAATCACCTATGTCTTCCCTGGGTTTGATTGTACATTTCCTTTTATATTGCTGAATAATATTCCACTATATATGTGTACATTACTTATATATCATCTACTGAAGAACATCTTGGTTACTTCTGGCTTTTGGTGATTGTGTACAAAGCTGCCATAAACATTCATGTACAATGTTTTTGTGGATATAAATCGATGGATCCTACGATACAGTTCACTTAGTAAGAAACACCCAACTGACTTTCAAAGTGACTGTAACACCTTGCATTCCCAACAGCAAATGAATGAGAATTACTATTGCTGTGCACACTTATCAACAGCTGAAGTCAGTTTTTTTTTTCAAATTTTAACCATTCTAACAGGTATATAGATGGTATTTAATTGTTCATTTAATTTTAAATTACCTACTGACAAATGATGTTGAGCTTCCTTTCATATGATTAATTGGCATCTCTTCTTCATTTTTGGTGAAGTGCCTGTCTATATTTTTGTCCATTTTTAAACAGATCTGTTCTCTTATTGTTGAGTTTTAATAGTCCTTTGTTAATTTACAAGTCCTTTAGTAGACATATATTTTGCAAATATTTTCTATTAATTTATGGCCTATCTTTCTTTCTCTTAGGAGTGAGTTTGACAGAGCAAAGGTTTTTTAACTTTAATAAAGTCCACTTTATCATTCTCTTCTTTCACAGATTATGTTTTCAGTGTTTTATCTAAAACCTGATCACTAAGCCCAAGATAATATATTTTTTCCTATGCTTCCTTTAAAAAGCTTTATAGTTGTGCTTTTGCATTTAGGTCTATGATCCATTTCAAGTAAATTTTGTGAAAAGTCTATATTTAAACCTTTTTGTCTCTTTGTTCGTTTGTTTTGCATTTAGACCTCCAATTGTTCCAGCATTATTTGTTGAAAATACTATTCCTTTCTCCATTATATTGACTCTGCTCCTTTTTCATAGATAAGTTGATATATTTGTGTTGGTCTATTTCTGGATTCTTCTGTTTCCTTGACATATTGCAATAGTCCGAATGTTTATTATCCCCCAAATTCATATGTTTAAATCCTAACCCCCATAATTATGGTATTAGAAGGTAGAACATTGGGAGTTACTTACGTCATAAAAGTGGAGCCCTCATGAATAGGACTAGTACCTCATAAAAGAGTCTCCAGAAAGATCCTTTGCCCTCTTGCATTATTGGAGGACATGGTGAGAAGGCCCCAGCTATGAACCTTGAAAAGGGTGCCCACCAGAATGGTACCTTGATCTTGGACTTCCAGACTCCAGAACTGGCAAAGTAAATTTCTGTTGTCTATAATCTACCCAGTCTATGGTATTTTGTTATAGCAGCTTAAGCTTAATACATATATATGTATTGTTTTTGTCAATGTCATACTGTCTTCATTATAGTAATTCTGTAATAATACCTCTAACATGGTACTGTAAGTCTTCAAGCTTGTTTTCCTTCTTCAGCATTGTGTTAATTCTTCTAAGAGTTTTACCTTTCTATATTAAGTTAAGAAGTTTAGAATCAGTTTTTCTATATAGTAAAAAATAGTTTTCTTAGGAAAATGAGAAAGCAAGCCACAGCCTGGGAGAAAATATTTGCAAAATGCGTATCTGACAAAGGACTATATCCAAAACAGGAAGAAAAAGAAAGAAAGAAAGGAAGGAAGGAAGGAAGGAAGGAGACAGACAAACTTCTTGATACTCAATAAGAAACAACCTGATTTAAAAATGGGCAAAAGCTCTGAATAGGAGGGGGAGGAGTCAAGATGGCAGAGAAGTAGCAGGCTGAGACGACATCGGGTAGCAGGAGATCAGCTAGACAGCTTATCTAACCATTGTGAACACCTACAAATCCAACGGGAAATCAAAGAGAAGAAGAGCAAC
Organism: Martes martes; assembly: GCF_963455335.1. NCBI lineage: Eukaryota > Metazoa > Chordata > Mammalia > Carnivora > Mustelidae > Martes > Martes martes. The sequence continues at coordinate 72,843,090 of NC_137889.1, read as the reverse complement.
AATTCTAGAAACAGAGAATCGATCACTTTCTGAAAGGTAGGACCTGCGGAGAAGTGAATCCAAAGCGACGGGAAGATAGGCCCCAGGGGGAGGGGCCGGCTCCCGGGAAGCGGTGGAGCAACGGGAGCACAAAATCGGGACGTTTAACTCGGCTCCACTGGGAGACATCGCTCCAGAGGCTAAACCGGGGAGAAACCCAGGCGGGGTCAGCATAACCCCAGGTCCCGCGGGGTCACAGAAGGACTGGGGGTGTCTGAGTGCCGCAGAGCTCACAGGTTTTAGAGCGGGGAAGCCGGCTACAGCGACAAAGCCGAGGAGTGAGCTCTAAGCCCGGGGTTACCTTGTGCCGGTCGCAGGCTGGGTGGGCTCGGAGCGCGGGCGGAGGCCACAGAGACAGTGGCACTTTTCTCCAGCTCCAGCAATTGACTGCTTTCCTCAAGGCACGACCGCAGGCCAGGGAGCCAGGGCGGTTGGGTGCTTTGCTCTGACAGCGCACTGAGGAGCGGAACCCCAAGCTCTTGGCTCCTCCGGGCCAAGAGATTGGGAGGCCACCATCTTCATTCCCGTCCTCCGGAACTCTCCGGAAAGCGCTCAGGGAACAAAAGCTCTCGAAAGCAAACCCGAGCGGATTACTTAGCCCGGCCCGTGGCAAGGGCGGTGCAATTCTGCCTGCGGCAAAGACACTTGAGAATCACTACAACAGGCCCCTCCCCCAGAAGATCAACAAGAAACCCATCCAAGACCAACTTCGCTCACCAAGAACAGCGGAATTCCACAGCAGGAGAAAGCAAATCTTATCTGGACAAAATGACAAGGCGGAAAAACTCACCTCAAAAAAAAGAACAAGAGGCCGTACTGAAGGCTGGAGACCTAATCAATACGGACATTGGTAACATGACAGATCTAGAGTTCAGAATGACAATTCTCAAGGTTCTAGCCGGGCTCGAAAAAGGCATAGAATATATTAGAGAAATCCTCTCCGGAGAGATAAAAGCCCTTTCTGGAGAAATAAAAGAACTAAAATCTAACCAAGTTGAAATAAAAAAAGCTATTAATGAGGTGCAATCAAAAATGGAAGCTCTCACTGCTAGGATAAATGAGACAGAAGAACGAATGAGTGACATAGAAGACCAACTGACAGAGAATAAAGAAGCTGAGCAAAAGAGAGACAAACAAATACTGGACCACGAGGAGAAAATTCGAGAGATAAGCGACACCATAAGACGACACAACATTAGAATAATTGGGATTCCAGAAGAAGAAGAAAGAGAGAGGGGAGCAGAAGGTATATTGGAGACAATTATTGGAGAGAATTTTCCTAATATGGCAAAGGGAACAAACATCAAAATCCAGGAGATGCTAAGAACGCCCCTCAAAATCAATAAAAATAGGTCCACACCTCGTCACCTGATAGTAAAATTTACAAGTCATAGCACCAAAGAGAAAATCCTAAAAGCAGCCCGGGAAAAGAAGTCTGTAACATACAAGGGTAAAAACATTAGATTGGCAGAGAACCTATCCACAGAGACCTGGCAGGCCAGAAAGAATGGCACGATATATTCAGAGCACTAAACGAGAAACACATGCAGCCAAGAATACTATATCCGGCTAGGCTATCATTGAAAATAGAAGGAGAGATAAAGAGCTTCCAGGACAAACAAAAGCTGAAAGACTTTGCAAACACCAAACCAGCTCTACAGGAAATATTGAAAGGGGTCCTCTAAGCAAAGAGAGACCCTAAAAATAGTAGATCAGAAAGAAACAGAGACAATATACAGTACCAGTCACCTTACAGGCAATACAATGGCACTAAATTCATATCTCTCAATAGTTACCCTGAATGTTAATGGGCTAAATGCCCGAATCAAAAGACACAGGGTATCAGAATGGATAAAAAACCAAAATCCATCAATATGCTGCCTACAAGAAACTCATTTTAGACCTGACGACACCTCCAGATTTAAAGTGAGGGGGTGGAAAACAATGTACCATGCTAATGGACATCAGAAGAAAGCTGGGGTGGCAATCCTTATATCAGATCAATTCGATTTTAAGCCAAAGACTATAATAAGAGATGAGGAAGGACACTATATCCTACTCAAAGGGTCTGTCCAACAAGAAAACCTAACAATCTTAAATATCTATGCCCTTAACATGGGAGCAGCCAACTATATAAACCAATTAATAACAAAATCAAAGAAATACATCAACAGTAATATAATAATATCAGGGGACTATAACACTCCCCTCACTGAAATGGACAGATCATCTAAGCAAAAGATCAACAAGGAAATAAAGGCCTTAAATGATACACTGGACCAGATGAACATCACAGATATATTCAGAAAATTCCATCCCAAAGCAACAGAATATACATTCTTCTCTAGTGCACATGGAACATGCTCCAGAATAGACCACATCCTGGGTCATAAATCAGGTCTCAACTGGTATCAAAAGATTGGGATTATTCCCTGCATATTTAGACCACAATGCTCTGAAGCTAGAACTCAATCACAAGAGGAAATTTGGAAAGAACGCAAATACATGGAGACTAAACAGCATCCTTCTAAAAAATGAATGAGTTAACCAGGAAATTAAAGAAGAATTGAAAAAATTCATGGAAACAAATGATAATGAAAACACAACGGTTCAAAATCTGTGGGACACAGCAAAGGCAGTCCTGAGAGGAAAATATATAGTGGTACAAGCCTTTCTCAAGAAACAAGAAAGGTGGGCGCCTGGGTGGCTCAGTGGGTTAAAGCCTCTGCCTTTGGCTCAGGTCATGATCCCAGGATCCTGGGATCGAGCCCCGCATCGGGCTCTCTGCTCAGCAGGGAGCCTGCTTTCCCCTCTCTCTCTGCCTGCCTCTCTGCCTACTTGTGATCTCTGTCTGTCAAATAAATAAATAACATCTTTAAAAAAAAAAAAAAAAAGAAACAAGAAAGGTCTCAAATACACAACCTAACCCTACACCTAAAGGAGCTGGAGAAAGAACAACAAAGAAAGCCTAAACCCAGCAGGAGAAGAGAAATCATAAAGATCAGAGCAGAAATCAATGAAATAGAAACTAAAAAAACAATAGAACAAATCAACGAAACTAGGAGCTGGTTCTTTGAAAGAATTAATAAGATTGACAAACCCCTGGCCAGACTTACCAAAAAGAAAAGAGAAAGGAAGCAAATAAATAAAATCATGAATGAAAGAGGAGAGATCACAACCAACACCAAAGAAATAGAAACAATTATAAGAACATACTACAAGCAACTCTACGCCAACAAATTTGACAATCTGGAAGAAATGGATACATTTCTAGAGACGTATAAACTACCACAATTGAACCAGGAAGAAATAGATAACCTGAACAGACCTATAACCAGTAAGAAGATTGAAACAGTCATCAAAAATATCCAAACAAACAGAAGTCCAGGACCAGATGGCTTCCCAGGGGAATTCTACCAAACATTTAAAGAAGAATTAATTCCTATTCTCCTGAAACTGTTACAAAAAATAGAAATGGAAGGAAAACTTCCAAACTCATTCTATGAGGCCAGCATCACCTTGATCCCAAAACCAGACAAGGATCCCACCAAAAAAAGAGAATTACAGACCAATATCTTTGATGAACACAGATGCGAAAATTCTCACCAAAATACTGGCCAATAGGATCCAACAGTACATTAAAAGGATTATTCACCACGACCAAGTGGGATTTATTCCAGGGCTGCAAGGTTGATTCAACATCCGCAAATCCATCAATGTGATACAATACATTAATAAAAGAAAGAATAAGAACCATATGATACTCTCAATAGATGCTGAAAAAGCGTTTGACAAAGTGCAGCATCCCTTCCTGATTAAAACTCTTCAAAGTGTAGGGATAGAAGGCACATACCTCAATATTATCAAAGCCATCTATGAAAAACCCACCGCAAATATCATTCTCAATGGAGAAAAACTGAAAGCTTTTCCGCTAAGGTCAGGAACACGGCAGGGATGTCCGTTATCACCACTGCTGTTCAACATAGTACTAGAAGTCCTAGCCTCAGCAATCAGACAACAAAAAGAACTTAAAGGCATCCAAATCGGCAAAGAAGAAGTCAAACTATCACTCTTTGCAGATGATATGATACTATATGTGGAAAACCCAAAAGGCTTCACTCCAAAACTGCTAGAACTTATACAGGAATTCAGTAAAGTGTCAGGATATAAAGTCAATGCACAGAAATCAGTCGCATTTCTTTACACTAACAACAAGACAGAAGAAAGAGAAATTGAGGAGTCAGTCCCATTTACAATCGCACCCAAAACCATAAGATACCTAGGAATAAATCTAACCAAAGAGGCAAAGAATCTATACTCAGAAAACTATAAAGTCCTCATGAAAGAAATTGAGGAAGACACAAAGAAATGGAAAAATATTCCATGCTTATGGATTGGAAGAACAAATATTGTGAAAATGTCTATTCTACCTAAAGCAATCTACACATTTAATGCAATCCCTATCAAAATCCCACCCATTTTTTTAAAGAAATAGAACAAATAATCCTAAAATTTATATGAAACCAGAAAAGACCTCGAATAGCCAAAGGTATATTGAAAAAGAAAGCCAAAGTCGGTGGCATCACAATTCCAGACTTCAAGCTCTATTACAAAGCTGTCATCATCAAGACAGTATGGTACTGGCACAAAAACAGACATATAGACCAATGGAACAGAATAGAGAGCCCAGAAATAGACCCTCAACTCTATGGTCAACTAATCTTTGACAAAGCAGGAAAGAATATCCAATGGAAAAAAGACAGCCTCTTCAACAAATGGTGCTGGGAAAATTGGACAGCCACATGCAGAAAAATGAAATTGGACCATTTCCTTACACCACACACGAAAATAGACTCAAAATGGATGAAGGACCTCAATGTGAGAAAGGAATCCATCAAAATCCTTGAGGAGAACACAGGCAGCAACCTCTTTGACCTCAACCGCAGCAACTTCTTCCTAGGAACATCGCCAAAGGCAACAGAAGCAAGGGCAAAAATGAACTATTGGGATTTCATCAAGATCAAAAGCTTTTGCACAGCAAAGGAAACAGTTAACAAAACCAAAAGACAACTGACAGAATGGGAGAAGATATTTGCAAATGACATATCAGATAAAGGGCTAGTATCCAAAATCTATAAAGAGCTTATCAAACTCAATACCCAAAGAACAAATAATCCAGTCAAGAAATGGGCAGAGGACATGAACAGACATTTTTGCAAAGAAGACATCCAGATGGCCAATAGACACATGAAAAAATGCTCCACATCACTCGGCATCAGGGAAATACAAATCAAAACCACAATGAGATACCACCTCACACCAGTCAGAATGGCTAAAATTAACAAGTCAAGAAAGGACAGATGCTGGCGAGGATGCGGAGAGAGGGGAACCCTCCTACACTGCTGGTGGGAATGCAAGCTGGTGCAACCACTCTGGAAAACAGTGTGGAGGTTCCTCAAAAAACTGAAAATAGAGCTACCCTATGACCGAGCAATTGCACTACTGGGTATATATCCTAAAGATACAAACGTGGTGCTCCGAAGGGGCACGTGCACCCGAATGTTTATAGCAGCAATGTCCACAATAGCCAAACTGTGGAAAGAGCCTAGATGTCCATCAGCAGATGAATGGATAAAGAAGATGTGGTATATATACACCATGGAATACTATGCAGCCATCAAAAGACATGAAATCTTGCCATTTGTGACGACGTGGATGGAACTAGAGGGTATCATGCTTAGCGAAATAAGTCAATCGGAGAAAGACAACTATCATATGATCTCTTTGATATGAGGAAGTGGAGATGCAAGGCGGGGGGGGGGTTGGGGGTAGGTAGGAAAAGAAAAAATGAAAAGATGGGATTGGGAGGGAGACAAACCATAAAAGACTCAATCTCAAGAAACAGACTGAGGGTTGCTGGGGGGAGGGGGGACGGGAGAGGGTGGTGGGGGGAAATGGACATTGGGGAGGGTATGGGCTATGATGAGTGCTGTGAAATGTGTAAACCTAGCGATTCACAGACCTGTACCCCTGGGGATAAAAATACATTATATGTTTATTAAAATAAAAAAATTAAAATTAACAAAAAAGCTCTGAATAGACACATCACTAAAGAATGTATATAGTTGGAAATAAGCATATGAGAACCTGCTCCACATCATGTGTAGTCAGAGAATTGCAAGTAAAAACAAGATATCATTACCCACATTAAAGTGTTCAAAACCCAAAACACTGACAACATCAACTGCTGGCAAGAATGTGAAGAAACAGGTACTCTCATTCCTTGCTGATGGAAATGCAAAATGGACTTTTTCCAAGACAGCTGGCAGTTTTATACAAAACTAAATACATTCTTACTTATAATCCAACAACCACTCTCCTTGGTATTTACCCAAATGAGTTGAAAATTTATATCCACACAAAAAAACTACACATGAGTGTTTATGGAAAATTTATTCATAATTGCCACAACTTAGAACCAAGCAAGATGTCCTTCAGTAGGTGTATAGATAAACTGTGGTACATCCTGATAACTGAGTATTATATAGCACTAAAAAGAAATGAGTTATCGAGTTATAAAAATACACGGAAGAATCTTAAATACATGTTACTAAGGGAAAGAAGCCAATCTGAAAAGGACATATATTGTTTGATTCTAATTATAGGACATTCTAGAAAAATAAAAACAATAGAATTAGTAAAGAATGTCAGTGGGTTACCAGGGTTAGTGGAAAGGGAGGATGAATAGGGAGAGCACAGAGAATTTTTAGGTCATCGAAATTATTCTGTATGATACCATAATGGTAGACACAGGTTAATTATACATTTGTTCACACCTGTAGAATGTACAACATCAGGAGTGTAAACTATGGATTTTAGGTAATTAAGATGAGTTAATGTAGGTTCATTGATTATAACAAATGTGCCACTCTGGTCCAGGATTTTGATAATGGGAGAGGCTCTGCATGTGTGAGGGTCAAGGGTATATGGGAAGTCTCAGTATCTTCTGCTAAATTTTGCTAAAACTTCTGCAGATAATGAAGTCTATTTTAAAAAGTAACTTTCCCTGATTTTGATTGGGTTTACACTGAACCTGTAGATAAAACTGGGAAGAATGACATATAAATAGTATTGAGTCTTCCTACCTATGTACCTGGCATATTTCTCCATTTGCTTAGGTCACTTTATTTCTTTCATTTAAGTTGTATTCCTTTCACTTATATAGATTCTGTAAATATTTTGTTAGATTTATACCTAAGTGTTTCATTTGGTTGGTGATACTGTAAATGATTTTGTTTCTTTAAAGTCAAATTCTAATTGTTCCTTGAGATATATGGGAAAGCAATTAGCTTTTGTGTATTTTTTTAAAGATTTTATTTATTTATTTGATAGAGATTTCAAGTAGGCAGAGAGGCAGGCAGAGAGAGAGGAAGAAGCAGGCTCCCTGCTGAGCAGAGATTTCCCAATGAGGGACTCGATCCCAGGGCCCTGAGATCGTGACCTGACCCAAAGGCAGAGGCTTTAATCCACTGGACCACCCAGAGCCCCTAGTTTTGTGTATTATTCTTGTAAGCTATATTGTCTTGTACCTTTGCTTATGGTGCTGGAAATTTTCTTGTCAATATATTGGGATTTTCTACTTATACAGTATTCTCATTTATGAATAAACACTCTATTAGTCATGGTTCTTCAAAGAAAAAGAATTACTAGGAGATATATATATATGTATACACACACACACACACATATATATATACATATACATGTATATCTCTCAACTCAAAAGTTATAAATTCACTTCTAATAAAGAAAGATGAAATATTCTCAAAACAGTTTTAATCTTTCTATTTTATTTATGCTAATTATTTCTATTTACTGCATTTTTTAAATATTTTATTTATTTGAGAGAGAGAGACAGCATGAGAGAGGGAACACAAGCAGGGGAGTGGGAGTGGGAAAGTGAGGAGCAAGCTTCCTGCCAGGCAGGGAGCCCAATGCAGGGCTCAATCTCAGGACCCTGGGATCATGACCCAAGCCAAAGGCAGACGCCTAACAACTGAGCCACCCAGGCACCCCTGCATTTGCTTACTGCACTCTAGTTTTATGTGGACATCTAAATAATTACTTTTTTTTCCTTTCTTGCATATCAATAGTATTTCTCCTCTAGTGTCCTTCCTATTCTCTCTCCTCTTGACTATGGTTTTCCCTCAATACTCCACCTCAGAGTCTATGTCTTGCATCTCTTTCTATTATAATGAGTTACTATTACATCAACCTCACTGGTGTCAGATGTGTAAGATGTCAGTGAGGGAAAGTATTCTATTACCTTATGATGAAATCTCAGTCTTTTATTGTGCCTGTATCTCTTGTCTGTGACTTTCATAAATGCTTCTCCAGTGATAGAGTTTTTCTTCTCCTTTCAGGAGTAATAGGAAAGGTTGAGTGTCCATTAGTAAGAGATACATCCTTATCCTACAGCCCTAGAAATGGGCTTTTGTAAAAACTTTTTCCCTTAAGACTAGTCTTTGTTATGAAGAATGCTCTGGGTATATAAGTAAAACACACCATGGAGTTGGTTCCCACTAAGACAGCCTACCCACAGGAGTGTCTGCATTCTTAGCTAGTCTTCATTCAGTCTCCAGGAATTTCTCTCAATGACTATTTAAGTGTTCCTACCAGTTAACAGCTTACTGGTTCTGTTCCAGGTAAGAAGATAAAATTGTAATAATTCCCCACTTAATAAAACATTCTACAGTTACAAGACTAATCTTGATGCACCTCTCTCTCTCTCTCTTTTTTTTTTCCTTTAAAGATTTTATTTATTTATTTGACAGAGAGTGAGGCAGGCAGAAGGTGAAGCAGGTTCACCCCTGAGCAGAGAGCAATGTGAGGCTCAATCCCAGAACTCTGGGATCATGACCTGACCCAAAGGCAGATGCTTAACAAACTGAGCCACCCAGGCACCCCTTGATTCACTACTCTTATCATCTCATTGCCTTGTTTAAATCTTTAAATCTCCTCACTATCTACAGAAGGAAATAACCAAGTTTAAGCAATTTCTCACATCATTTTTCACTTAGTTTTACATCTCTGGCCCTCTGACTCAGCTGAGCCTCCTGTTCTAGAATTTTAATTTATTCCTGTTCCTGTCTCCTTGATAGGTCCATTCTTACCCTTGCGACTGTCACCAAATCCATATTTTAGCTATACTTTGATGACCAACCTCATTCCAATTTTCCATAGAGGCTTTTCAAATCCCTCAGAAAAAACAAACAAAAACCTTCATTCTTTTTTTTTTTTTTCCCTAAATACCCAGAATATTTTGCCCATAACTTTGTGATGCATGGGGCTTCTTCTATTTTTTTTTTAATTTTTAATTTTTTTTAATAAACATGTAACGTATTGTTAGCCCCAGGGGTACAGGTCTGTGAATCGCCAGGTTTACACACTTCACAGCACTCACCATAGCACATACCCTCCCCAGTGTCCATAACCCCACCACCCTCTCCCTACCCACCTTCCCTCAGCCACCCTCAGTTGTTTTGTGAGATTAAGAGTCTCTTATGGTTTGTCTCCCTCCCGATCCCATCTTGTTTCATTTATTCTTTTCCTACCCCCAAACCCCCACGTTGCATCTCCACTTCCTCATATCAGGGAGATCATATGATAGTTGTCTTTCTCTGAATGACTTATCTCGCTCAGCATAATACCCTCTAGTTCCATCCACGTCGTCACAAATGGCAAGATTTCATTTCTTTTGATGGCTGCATAGTATTCCATTGTCTATATATACCACTTCTTCTTTATCCATTCATCTGTTGATGGACATCTAGGTTCTTTCCACAGTTTGGCTATTGTGGACATTGCTGCTATAAACATTCAGGTGCACGTGCCCCTTTGGATCACTACATTTGTAACTTTAGGATAAATACCCAGTAGTGCAATTGCTGGGTCATAATGTAGCTCTATTTTCAACTTTTTGAGGAACCTCCATGCTGTTTTCCAGAGTGGTTGCACCAGCTTGCATTCCCACAACAGTGTGGGAGGGTTCCATGGGCCTTCTTCTACCAAAGATCTTATGGTTTTTTATCTCATGAATTATTTCTTTTACTAAGTTCTATGCCCCTAGAAGTCAGAGATCACTGTCTAATCCATCTTTATAATCTCCTAATCACCAAGTAAAGTTCTTCACCTAGAATATCTATAATAATTATGTTCTGAAAGAGTAAAAATAGAGTAATTGGTTTTGATTCTTTTTAGAGAATTTTCCCATTTATTTTCATTCTGCATGCCATAGTCAATATAAACAATTATAAATGTGAATCTTGGTTCATGTATTGAAACCAAGACATATTGCAACATTTCAGTATTTCCTTCATTTGTCAGTAACAGGTTTATGATTTTTAATTTATTTTTACTTATATATTTAAAAAGTACTTGGAATTAAATATTGCAAACTTAAAATAGCATATGTTTCCTGATTTCTTACTGAAGTGATTGCAAAGGTACAAAAATATAAGCATACAAGGACACATATAATGCAGATCAGAGCAAAAAAGACATATCAACAGAACTTCTGTTGTTGAAAATTAGATGCATATGTGATGTGACTTAGCAGTTCAGAGGTATATGGAACCTTAATCCTGCAGAGTTGGAGTGAATGTAAAGCAAGCATATTTGACTGACAGGATATTGTAAAGGCTCAGGAATTGGTAGCACACACAAAAAATTACTTTCTATTTTATCCTATACATTTACACAATGAATTTAAAGCTTCTCTTGATCAGGGTTTGTCCTTTTCCTTGCCCCCTGAAACCAACAAAGAGTGTTGCAAAAAGGATGGGTCATTAAGAATTGTTAACATCTTTCTACTTTTTTTCTTTTAATGTAGAAAAATGTTGAATGGCATTTAATGGACTTCAATTCAAATCACATCTGCTGGTACCCGCAATTTTTTTCTCTACTTGGCTTAATTTTTTTTCTCCTTTTTCAATAATTCACATATTACTTCATAGAGAAAATAATATTAGATAGTATATTCAAAATCACTTCGGAAAATAGTTGAAGATCTTATCAAAATTGAAGAACAATTTGACATATTAATTTCTTTCTACAAGGCACTCGATTATGTAGTTTGGTTTGTTCTCTCAAAATTAGTATAAACTAATATCACCCAATCCTTAGTTTTTGTCTTATAATATGCTCAGAAGTTCATTTATTCTCACATTTTGTATCAATTTATGCTTGTGCTACTGAAACATAAGCCTGTCCTCTTCAAAGTAATGAATCTCAAATTCCCACTATCAACTTACTTCTTATAAAATATTTTATTTCCATCAATAAATAATGTGATCCAAGGTGTACTTTTACCAGGGTCTCTTATCTCAGTAATTTCAAATGCCATTTAACCTAGGTAGCTATTGTTAGATATTCTCTCTCTCTCTTTCTCTGACTACTGATCCCTTCTAACCAGCTTCTTCTATTCAGTAGCTGCCAACCTTTTCCTCTCTATAGCTAAAAGTGATTTTCTCCCTGCTTTCTTAACTCAGTGATGAAAAAAAATCATGAAAGATATCTGTGCCATATCTCCCTCCACTTCTCTCCCTTTCTACTTCTCTTTCTGTCTCCGTCTCTGTGTCTCTCTCTCTCTCATACACACACATATAAATACTACATCATTCTCTCTCAGAAAATTATTTCTTGGATTTAATAAAGAGTTAATGTTAATTCAATTTTATCATCCTACCTATCCATCCCAATCCTTCTGCATCAAGAGTCGGCAGCAATAATTAGAATATATGAAAAGAGTAGAAATATCAATTGAAAAGCATTAAATGTACTCTAATAAAAAAGATGAAAATATTTTCAAAACAGTTTTAATGTTTCTATTTTATTTATACTAATTATTGAAATGTTTGTTAGTTTATGAAGAGATGATCTGTTAAGCAAAATATTCATCAATCAGATCATTTTATTCCCAAACCAAATTATTTCCAAACAAGTAACCAATGAAATCTATTTCTAAAATTTATTCCTGAGAAATAGAGCATGTTGCAACATTAAGCAAATCTTCGTAGTTTCCTAACGTTTGCATAATGACTTTCTAGGATTTAACTCCTAAATATGTTGACATCAGTCTCAAATTCCCATTCTGTTCTGTAATGTCCCTACATATATCTCCTGAAACTGTTGTATGGTGACATTCAAAATCCATTATCAGGCTTTGGTAAAACTGCCTATATTAAACCCTAGCTCAACATTCTTATCAATATTTTTCCTATTTGAAACTGTCTTTCCACTGAGGATATAACTTCTCCTAAAGTCTTCTCAAGTGGTGGCTCTTTCCTCCATTGCACTCTTTCCACAAAACCCTGGGTGGCAAGGAAAAAGGTTGGGGCAGGTGAATGGGGAGAGTAGTTGTTCCTCTGGAGTCTCAGAAATTGTCACAAGACCTGTAAATCATTGCTAAAATCATACTTTCTCCCCTTCTCCTTCCTAAAATGTCATGGTTTTGATAATAATCTTCAGGAATTATTTATCCTTGTTATACTCATTATCTTCCTCCATAATTATAATATTTTTCTTACTCTTTTGTGTGTCCTCTTATTTCTTGAAAACTTATAACCCCAACAACTCTTATCAAAATCCTTGCTAATTTTACTATCTACTATCTATAATTTTACTATTTACTATCTAATTTAATTATACTATCTTACTATAATTTTATTATCCTTGATAATTTTACTATCAGTTGATGACTGTTGATCTTGGCATCTCACTCTGCTCCTCGATGTCCATTTCTTCAACGGGTTTGCCCTCCACATACTTCAGCTACTCACATAATTATGCCTATGTTTTTAATTACCAATAATTGTCACTGCTTTAAGAACTCAGCTGAAATATCCCACTGACCAACCACTATCTCCCCTCTTTTCAGCTTTCTTCCTCTAATACTTTAATTCCAAAAATCCCTCTGACCCACTTGTACTTTCAATCCATCATTTCTAGTGTATCTACTGTGTTCTTTATGACTCCATCCTTATGCTTTCCTTTCTAGTATTACTAGCTTAAATTCCATGGTAAGTTTTAATTTCTTTCAGGCATGTATCCATAACTCCATTATGCTATGCTCCCTTCAAACCACTTGCCTGGATAAGTCACAATCCTAGCTTAAGCCAAATTTCCTCCTCCTTGGGGTCTGAACTCACAAAGCTTCATGCAGCTAGAGAAAAACATATTACCATGTGAGTTGTGTCACAATTTGAGTCTTACCATCTCACCTTTGTGGTACCTGTGGTAACCAGTATCTTTTTCCTATTCCATTTACTCTTCCACATTTCTAGAAGACTAGGCCAGACCTCTTCTCCTCAAATTAACAATACATCCTCTCCTATCTTTATTGAGTTTATGGATTCTTATTTTCCCTATTTCTCAGAGAAAACAAACAAACAAACAGAAAGAAGTAAGAGATGTCCCACAAACTCCTGCCACCATATTTGTTCTCCCTTTTAGGATAGAAAGGGATCTGAGCACTAAAATGTCTTTTAAAAATCTTACTTTGTTTAAAAGACACCGATGTATGGAAAGAATACTTATCTTTTATTTATATGACTTACAGGTAAAGGTTCCAGTGTAAGGGTTAATATATGAAAGACTCTTCATAAATGGAGGATCAGTGAGCCAAAAAATAAAAGGTGATAGATAAGTATTCATCAAAGAAAGAATGCATATCACTCTCATTTGCATTCTACTTAATCATTTATCCATAATACAAATATCCATTGAACCACTCTTGTGTCTACAAAAGTACTTAATAAATATTTTCTTGTTGAATGAATGAATACATCGATAGGTAGGAGGAGGAACTTCTAAAATATAGCACAAAATTCCAGGAAGCTTTTAACAAAATAGCTAAATAATCCTTTAATTTAAGATTATGAATTATTAATAATTATCCCCACAAGTGAAGGTGACTCCATCAGTGCCCTCGATGGTACTATATAACTTACTGTATTAGGTAAGGTAATTTTTTCATTTGAAATTTTTAAATTAGCAATAGTATCTATGCTAGATACTTACAATAACCATGTTTCAGGTGTCATGCAAATATATTTTATTTCATAAGACACTGGCTACTTTTATAGTCAAAAAATCTAAATATAATCCAACATAAAAACAATGTCTCATTTATTTTTCTCTAATATGATATATTTTAAAAAGTGGTTATATAGAACTCGTACTTAGAATAATTCTTAAACAAATTAAAAATGGATTATAGAACTGCTAGAAGAGGGGCACCTGGGTGGATCAGTTGGTTAAGCATATGCCTTCACCTCAGGTCATGATCCCAGAGTCCTGGGATCAAGCCCTGCATCAGGCTCCCCGCTCAGTGGGGAGCCTGCTTCTCCCTTCCACCCTGCTCATGTTCTCTCTCTATGTCAAATAAATAAATAAAATCTTTTTTTAAAAAATAACTCCTAAAAGACAACATAGGAGAATGTCTAAACAATCTTAGATATGGTGATGCTTTTTTGATATAACATGAGACATAACCCATGAAAGAAGTAACTGATGACCTGAACTTCATTAAAATTAAAAGCTTCTGTTCAGTGAAAGACAATGTCAAGAGAATTAGAAGACAAGCCATAGACCAGGAGAAACTATTTGCAAAAAATACATCTGAAAAAGACAGCTATCCAAAATACACAAGAACTCATAAAATTATAAAATTAAGAAAACAACCCAATTAAATAATGGGCCAAATATAAAAATACATACAGATATTAAATAAGCATATGAAAAATACTCCACATCCTATGCCACCAGGAAAATCCATAAGATACCACACAACACACCTAATAGAATTACTAAAATCTGGAACACTGATATCACAAATTGCCAGTGAGGATATGAAAAAATAGGAATTCTCAGATAGTGCTGATGAGAAAGCAAAATGGTCCAGCCATGTTGGAGATAATTTGACAGGTTCTGACAAAACTAAACATACCATTTGATCCAGCAATCACTCTTCCTGGCATTTACTCAAAAAAGTTGTAAAACATGTACGCACAAAAACATACACATGGATCTTTAAGGCAGTTTTATTCATAATTGCCCAAACTTGGTAACAACCAAATATGTCCATCAGTTTTTTATTTACTCATCTTTGGTAGGTAAATGGAAAGATAACTATGGTACAACCAGAGAAGGGAATTTTATTCAGTGCTAAGAAGAAATCAGTTATCAAGCCATGAAAAGATATGGAGGAAACTTTAGTACATATTTTTTTTTAAGATTTTATTTATTTATTTGACAGACAAGTAGGCAGAGAGGCAGGCAGAGACAGAGAGAGGAGGAAGCAGGCTCCCCGCTGAGCAGAGAGCCCGATGCGGGGCTTGATCCCAGGACCCTGGGATCATAACCTGAGCCAAAGGCAGAGGCTTTAACCCATTGAGCTACCCAGGTGCCCCTAGTACATATTATTAAATGAAATAAGCCAGTCTGAAAAGGCCATATACGTATGATTACAACTATATATCTCTGGAAAAAGAAAAATAATATGGAGACTGTAAAAATATCAGTGGTTGTCGTGGGTTTGGAGGTAGAAGGAGGAATAAATACACAGAGCACAAAGAATATTTAGGGCAGTGAAACTACTATATATGATATTAGAAAGATGGGTATGTGTCATTATAAGATTGTCTAAACCCACAGAATGTACAACAGCACATGTGAATCTTAAGGTTAATTCTGGGCTGTGGATGATTTTAAGGTCAATGTAGGCTCATCCTTGGTAACAAATGCACTTCTTTAGTGAGTGATGCTTATAATGCAAGAGGCCAGGTACGTGTGGCAGTGGGCAATGCAAGGGAAATCTCTTTCTCCCATTTCTGCTGTGAAGCTTCAACTACTCTTAAAAAAAATAAAGTTAAAAAAAGGAATATGCTTTTCAACTGCAGTCCAATTCTGAAATGTTTTCATAATTTAAACACCAACACTGATCACTCTTTTTCCACTAAAAGTTGAGATAAGCAACCGGTCTTTAGTCAGAATGCATTTTTATATTACAGTCATGAGACTCAATCTCAGCAAATATAAGGCACTAGTTGAGATGACAATTCCAACTAGCCCCATCTGCCTTATTCTTGGAATGAATTACAAATAAGCTATAAAAATATATTATTCTATATAAGACTTGTATAATTTGTTAAACAGCAATTTTAAAAATCTGGGACTAGTTTCCAACCAGACATTAAGAATGAATATCTCAACTTATCACCAGTTAACATTAATGCATTACATTTTGAGAATATGTAATATCATTATCATAGATGAGTTATGTGAAGATTGCTTCCAAAGGGAAAAATGTGTTGTAAATTTTTTAAATTTTCCTGTTCCTGGGTTGATTCCTGGATTCATAATAATGATTACAAAATATATCACCACTATTTTAAAAAGTAACTTTAGAAAACTTAATTTTGATGAAATATTCAAAAGGAAATGTACTACCATCTTAAATCAGCATATATGTTTTATCACTTTTAAAAATGATTAACACATAACATACCTAAATAAAATATAATTTATAGCAAATACCTAAATCATAGGAATCCATATAGGATATATATTCTTTCTCAGAAGGTAAAATGTTAATAGTGAAGACTTTCCAAATAGAGCTCAGGGTTCTAAAAGTGATTTTTATGTGGAACATAAGGAATAGAGTGGAGGACCACAGGGAAAGGATGGGAAAACTGAACGGGAAATAATCAGACAGGGAGGCAAACCATGCTTTCATGGTTTCTGGACTCCAGGAAACAAACTAAGGGTTACAGAACACAGTGGAGTGGGAGGATGGGGGAACCAGGTGATGGATATTAAGGAGAGTGTGTGTTGTGATAAGCACTAGGTGTTATATGCAACTGAATTGTTGAGCACTACATCAAAAACTAATGATGTACTATATGCCGGTTAACTTAAAATAAATAAATAAATAAATATATATGATTTTTCACAAATTTTACAAGTACTCCAGCCGTTTTTTTTTTTTTTAATACAGATTGTTTAGTAGTATAATAAAGCTAACTGGTACATAGATGGCTATGATGGTTAACATACTATGATTTAAGGAATTGGCAGAGTACTCCTACCAAAGAAGCAATTTGCTTTGGATTTTTGTGAACAAGATCCAGGACTCTGGCAGGAAAAACACAGGGCTTGAGGGGGCTGCTATTAATACTTCAAATAACCAGCATGTCTCCCACAAGCGTGAAAGATCGAAAAGGAAGAAAAATGACCAGGGTACACCATCCCTTTGCATCATCCCTTTAAAAATTTTCCATTATAGATCTGGTTTCAACTAGCTCTATATCAGAGGAAGTGCAGAAATAGGAGAAAAATGAGGATTGGAGGAAATCTAACAAAACTATCATACAAGTAAAATAAAAAAGAAATACCATATGATGTCATCAAAGACCGATGGTATCAAAAATGAACCTGACATGTCTGCTCACTGGCTTCTGTCCAGTAGCACTCCTTTAAAAATAAAGGTCCTCTATTAGATATGTGAGTGTAAATCCGGTCTACTTTAAAGTAAGCTTATGTGCCTGTCTTTATACATGTATAAGCATATCCAAGGACACTGGGCAAGTAGATTTTCTCCTTTATTATCAGACAATTTCAGTATCAAGTGATTTGCCTGCTTGATTATATTGATTTTGTATCTTAGCAGCAGGTAAAAAGAATCAATGTAAAAAGGTCAGGATGCCAAGGGAAGAGCTGCAAATCTTAGACTAATTGTTGTAGTAATGAAAAATACTCAAAGTCAATGACACTGACAAACTAAAGCCAGATGAGCTTTTTCCATCCCATTTTAGTCCAGGCCAATGCATTTTAATTACTGACTTATCTTTGTAGTACATTGCCACTTGGAATCTTAGTTAACAACTCTATGTTTCTTGTTCTGCTTTATAACTAATGTTTTGTTTTTTAATCCTGTGTCTTGTAGCTGTATAATTCCCATTAATGTACACTTGCATTTCAGGAGTTCTTTTTATAAAATTATTACTATTTATTATCTTTCAGGTTTTACTCTGTCAAATACACATGCACATTAGTTAAAGGTCCATAGTTTGGGGCAAGAACTTAACCATCCTAGCTATATATCCTCAAAAAACCCTCTAATTATCCCGATGAGGAACATGAATGTGTATCTGTCAGGGTCTGAGCAGATGGCATATTCAAAAGATTAACTGAAGAAACGTTAACTAAGGGGCTATTAAAAGGGTAACTTGTTGGATTAAGGGAATAACCAAGGTCAAGCTAAATGTCAAGTTTTAAGCAACAGCAAGAAATCCAATCACCTGCCCTTAGGCCTAAAGTACATAAAAGAGGCAGAGCAAGAGGACACTAACCAAATGGAAGCTAGAGCTAGGTAAAAGCAGCCTCCCCAGAGAACCTGTGGCCAAAGGTTGAAAATGCTTTACATGAAGAAAGGGAAGGAATGGTTCAGCCTTTCAGCTGCCATGCTTTGGTTCCCTGTTGATGCTTCCCCCTCTCCAAAGCCAAAAGGAAGCCAGACAGCAAGGAAGTGTGGGTAATACAGCTTGAAGGACCTGCTCAGACATGGAGCAGAGAAGAAAAATGCAGAGCATGACTTTGATACAGCAAACTGAAAATAAATTGCACAGAGTGATAAACAGAGGGGGAAAGATCATGTTGAATTATTTTCAAGAGATTTAAAAGTAATAGGTAAATTTTCATTCCCCTGTAATGCCGGACTAGCTTATAACAGTCCTCTCAAACCAAAACAAAAAACCAGGGAGCTAGAAATTAATCAAAGAATCAAACAAACAGCAAAATCAAACATCTATTTAAAGGCATTCAAAGTAAGTACTTGAAAGGTCATAATCCCAAGAGAAGAGAACATGATACCCTATGCCACTCTTCACTACAAGGAATATATCCATTTCTAAGATGAGAAAAAGAAGCTGAGAAGCTGAGCAGAATGGCTGCTAAGAGACTGAAAACCTAAGTAGAGTTTCTCCCCATTTCTTAAGACTGGTAGGTGAAATCCAGAAGTCCAGGACTTCCAAGACAGCCAGAATAGAGTAATGAGATCTCTTTGGGAAAGAAAGACCAAGTAAGCAAGCACTGTATATCTCCTCTAGACACTTACCAATTCATAAACTGTGAAGGTACAGGTAAGCCATACAGAATCCAATGGTAAAGAAGTGAAGACTTAAATGCAGTTATCAGCAGTCACACAATACAGAAGAGAAAAATGCAGCATGCAGGGCTTGCCCCTGAATAGGGACCCTAATAAATCCCCAAGACTTTCACTTGGGACTCCTGGAAATAAATAACCATGGGAATAAGGGAGAAGCAATAATACACCAGGTCTTAAAAGCAGTAAAACTCAGCCTTGATCTAGCTTAACCTGGTTTGTATTAAGGTGCTGTGTCTCTGTGGTAACTACGTGCTCAAGATAATGTTTTATCTAGAGCCTTTACTGGTTTTCATACTAAGACTTCAGCTTCCTGAAAAGTTAACAGATACAGCAAGAGATATGGCTAAGAGGAAAACAAAACACAACAAGCAATAGAATTAGAATTGATTCAAATATGCTCAGAAAATATTCAGTATCATGTTAAACTTCACCAGAGAACTAGAGACTATAAAAATGGTCACATATAAAGTCTAGATATAAAAAATATAGAAATTGGAAGTATGGGCTCTACAGGTTATATGAGACATGGGATTGTCAAATTACAGACTATGGTCCAAATATGGCATACTTGACAGCTAATATTTTATTGGCACACGGTCATAACCCCCGGTTACCTAACATCTATGACTCTTTGTGTATTATATGCAGAGTTTTCTAACCTGTATATCCCACAAAGCATAAGAAATTTACTATCTAGACTTTTACAAAAAAAGATCACTGATCCATGGATTAGGTAAAGAAGAATAGATGATTAGAATAACGTTTAGGAGAAAATACCTAGAATAAGGCACCGGAAGAATTTTTTAAGTGAAAAAAAAAAGAAGAAAGAATAAGATAAAATGTGTCTAATGTTTTTTCTAATAGAGAATAAGGTCTAATTTGTGTAATTGTAACTGAAGAAAAACAGAAGAGAGAAGGTGATGTCAACATAATACTTGAAGAAAAAATGATTGAGACTTTCTAAGAATGATAAAATGTATCATCTATAGATTCAAGAATTATTATAGATGCCAAGCAGGAAAACACGACCAAGCAAACAAGCATAAGCTACCTGAGCATATTAAAACATAAGGTAAAAAGAAATTAAAAACTGAAAAGCAGCTATGGGGGTGGCATTAGGAGAGGTTTAGCCTTCATGGAGCAACAAGAAAATTGACAATTAACTATTATCAACTGAAATGATGAAAGCCAGAAGATAATGGACTAACCTTTACTGCCAAAAAGAATTCTATACCCATATCTTTGGGACTGAAGAATAAAGTAAGTATCTGGAACCAGAGTAAAACTGAGTGAATTCATCAGCAGTAGACTCTCATCTGAAAGTATTACTAAAAGTAATTCTTTTGGTACAAAAAGATGAAAACAGAGAAAAACCCTAAAATCACTGAGGAATAGAGTCATGGAAAGAAAAAAAAAATATGTGGGCAAACATAAGTAAATCATAACTTCAATCACAATAACAATATCATGGAGTATAAAATGTATGTAGAATTAAAATGTATGACTTACCTATAGTCTATGATCCAGAAGTCCATTCCTAAAGATATACCCAAGAGATATTTACAAACGCACACACCCCCCCCCACACACAAATATACCAAAAGATGTTGATAATAAAATTTATTATAACATTAATTTTAATTTTCTAATAATTGGAAACAGTGTAAATGTGTCTTCATAGAACTACTTACTATTATAGTTAATGAGAACAAGTCAGATAACGTATAAAAACATATGTGTTTTAGGGGCGCCTGGGCGGCTCAGTTGTTGAGCATCTGCCTTTGGCTCAGGTCATGATCCTAGGGTCCTGGGATCGAGTCCTGTATCAGGCTCCCTGCTCAGAGGGGAGCCTGTTTCTCCCTCTCCCATTCCCCCTGCTTGTGCTCCCTCGCTGTGTTTCTCTCTGTCAAATAACTAAATAAAATCTTAAAAAATATATATGTGTTTCAAAGCCCAATCGTGGATTTAAGGATTTAAAGAAAGCTCAAGGTACTAATAAGTTCTATATGGAGATAAAGGTTTCCTAGGGCAGAAGTGACCCATGGCTTCTCTGACCACTAGGGCCATGTGAATGCAGGAGCAAAACCTGCCATAAAAAAGACAGACAGCAGAACCCGTAGCCATTTAAACTGCCACTTGTGGGGCTGAGATTAGGGAGTAGAATTTTGAAAAGCCCCAGTCACCTTGTGCGTCCTCATCAGACTGCCAACTCTTTCCCACAGGCTCTTTACTGAATACACAGGGTCGTCATGGAGAAGGCTGAGAGCAGGGCCACAGTGCTGAAAGGTCTGCCTCAAGTGTGCAAAGCAGAGAAGGTTGCAAAAGGCTGTACCAGACAGAGCACCAAGCTGAGAGAAATACCCCTGAGGCACACAGGACCCCCACAGAGTGTTAGGAGTCTACAGCTGGCCCTGGCCGAAAGGTTAGGTCACAGCAGGAAAGTGGGCAAAGTCCCACCAGAGGTGTCCAAGGCTTCCAGCAAGGGCAAAGCAGCGACTAACCGAAGTTTGGGTGCAGAGCCGAGGGTGGGAGGGCTCTCTGAGAAAGTGGAAATCCCAGGGACATGCTGGAGATCAAAGTAAAATTCTGTCACCCAAAGAACCGGGTTGTAAAGCATAGAGAGATTTCTGGAACCGTCAATATGGAAAGTTCAGAGAAATTCCTGGTCTCACTCATTTGAAACCAGTGGAGAATCAAGTCTTATTAAAATGTGCTGTCTCCTATTTTCCAGCCTTTCTGAATTTTGCTGAGCAATAATGTATCTGGATGTAATGTATCTTTTTTGCATGTATATGATTATAATTAATCCAAAATACAACCTGCTAGATCCAGCTGCTAAAAGAGATTTAAAGCTTATATGATATAATGAGAATCACATATCTTGTTTAAAAGCATTCTTATCTGAGGATCTCCATAATCACCTATAAATCCAACAATTATTTCCTTGCTTTTCTTTTCGTTACTGCTCTATTAGATTTCAAAGAATGCCTATCACTAAGACTTGTTCTTAATTAAATAAATTCATTCTAATGAAACCTAGAAATACCCATATTACTCACTTTGAAAGGCTGCATAGTTTTAGGGTTGAAATGTTCCTGTGAATAGTTTATACCTTAAGAGTCCGTCTCATTTATTTTGACTGTCTATATTTTATGATGGCTTATGTAGCATTTTCAACTTTAAAATTCATGTCAATGAATCCTTCCGAACACCAGGTGCCATCCCAGTTAAATCTTAAATAGACAAATTGCTCATGTTTCATGTACTAGTTATTCTTGAAAAAGCTTCATCAAAGTGGCATTATGTCCTGTTTTACAAGTATGTTAAGCTCTTTTTCCTTCAGGGGGGGAAAAAAAGGATAACCTGGCATTCATTGCTCAGGAAACAGAAATACTGGTTTCTTTGGGCTGTTTTCTTCCTTCCTTCCTAAATACTCAAATGTCAACAGCAAATCTATGAGAAGGGATTTAAAATAATCCACACCAACTTTCCAATTTTTATCACTCCTTTTCTATTATCTCCTTGGTTCCAGTTCTTCTTACCTGTACTTAGATTATTACAAGCTCTAACTGGTCTCTCTGACATCAATCTCAGTCTTATGGATTAATCCACATACCAGCAGTCAGGACTGAATAGAGAAGTTCACCACAACCCCAGAGTAAACAAGCAGTGCACAAATAACTATACTACACAAAAGCTAGTTCACTGCAATTTTATGTTCTGAACTAGAAGAAGCAGAAAAAAGCCCCATTTCATTTTTGCTATGGAGGGTCACAAGAATTATTTGTAATGGCAATCCTGGAGTTAAGTAGAAGTAACGTTTCTATTGGTTTTGTGGGAATGTAGGCTCCAAGACCGGTGGAAAACAGCATTTTAACCAACACCCACACATAAAAGACATGATCCAAGAATGAGTGTATAAACAGAAGAGGACTTTGGTGTAAAGACTGAATGAGCTTATGAAACAATTCCTAATAAATGCATGTTAGAGCAGATGTTTTAGTGTGGAACATTCCTGGGCCTTAGAAAGAAGAGTCTTTTGGAAGGTCTTCCTTCTAATATTCCTTAAAAATTACTTTTACCATCTGAAAATAAAAGACTACTTAAATTTGTCAGAAAGAATAATGAAGGAAATGCCTGCTGATATTATGCCTTGAGATCTGACCAAATATTCATTTCTAAAATAATTTCTATCGAAGTCATTTAGACCATCAAGAGGAATACTTGGAACACTTAACAGAATTCTAAAGCAAAAATATGCAGCAAAATTGAAGCCTCAAGGCTAACATCAGTCATAGACTTGTTGTTTGGTGCATACTATAAAAACAGGGAATTTGAAGTGTGTAGAAAGAGACTGCTATGTCTGTAATTTACCAGTGGATCCATTATTCCCTATTGTCTTATATATTTAATCATTTTCATTACCCGCCTGAGCCCTGAAGTCATGTGGATTGTAATCTTGTGTGATCACCACTACTGTCAATAACCTTGCTCTTTTTACCAGTGCCCCAAAGGTGTTGTTTGAAAAAAGAGTGAGAGAGAGAGAGAGAGAAGCAAAGATAGAAAACTAAAGAAAAATTACTTGCTGATGAAAATACCTACATAAGAATAAAAAGTTAAATGATTTCTGCTGAAATATCTTATATTTAAGAAGTACACACTTCTATTTTTTACGTGGTAGGATTTGTGTTTCTATAAATGAGGGTCATGAGTCTAGATGCATACATTTCTGTGCACATTAAAATGTATGTTTCAAAATTACACTAAATTTTAAGAGGCACAATAGCATTGTGATTAACAAGAATGACTCTGGAGCCAGGGTACCTTGGGTTTGAGTCCTGTCCTATCAGTTTCTAGCTGTGAGTGACTTTGGAAAAGTAATCTGTGCTTCAATTTTCTTAAGTATAAAATGGTGATGATATTTTTTTTCTTAGAAGTTGGTTGTGGGGGATCAAATTAGTTAATATTTGGAAGGAGAATAGCACAGTATCTGATACATATATAGTTATGCAAATTTTAGATAGTATAGTTATTATTAATACCATGTCCAAAGAACATTTGTAAAAACGAGGAGAACTACATTGATGTTTCTATCATATTAAAGTGATGAACTGACAATCAGACACTGTTAAAATGATTTTTGAAAACAAGTAATTTAATCACTCTCAAGGATTATACTCAGCATTGTATGTAGTAATGTCTATTAGCACACCTAGTCAAGAAGTAATGCAGATTTGGGGGAGGAGGGGTGCCTAAGTAGCTCAGTGGGTTAAGCATCAGACTCTTGATTTTGGCTCAGGACATGATCTCAGGGTCCTGGGATGGAGCCCTGTGTGGGGTTCCCTGCTCTGTGGGGAGCCTGCTTCTCTCCCTCTGCCCTTCCCCCTACTCTCTCCCTCTCTCTGTATCTCTCTCTCAAATTAATAAATAAATCTTTAAAAATTTTTTTTTTGCCCTGGTATTTAGAATTTGTGACTAAATTTAGTATTAGCTATACATTTTAATGGATATTATCCTATGATGTAATAGAGAACATTGTTTTAAATGGTCATAATTGCATTCATTTTAAGGTCAATGCATTTTTAAAAAAAATTAATGTCAAAAATTATTATCCTTACATGAATGAAAGTGTTCATTTATGTTATTTTATGTCATGCCCTATAGAATGTAGAATTATTTTCTTAATGTTACCATTTGAATTAATTTCAGCATTGCATAACATCTTAGTTTATATGAGGATTATTTCTATAACAAATATGTAATTCTGTAACAAATATCTCTTTTAAAAAAAATATTAAACTCCTCTCCTCAGGATTAATGGTACTCTTCATGCAGGTCCAAAATCCATATTATTATATTGAATATATTATATTATATTATTATAAAAATCCAACAAAGTTGGATTTTTAAAATTTAAATAAATTTGATAATGAATCAAGGACCCTCATATCTAAATCTAAGATTATATTTAAATAATATACAATTTGTATAAATATATGAATACCTAAATTGGTTTTTGAAATACTGACATTTAGTGCACAAGACCTCTCTAGGTTAAAGAAACTTACTCTTTTTTTTTTTTTAAGATTTTATTTATTTATTTGACAGCGAGAGAGCACACACAAGTGGGGGTGGAGGAGTAGAGCGAGAAGGAGAAGCAGACTCCCTGCTGAGCAGGAAGCCCCACGTGAGGCTCCGTCCCAGGGTTCTGGGATCATGACCTGAGCTGAAGGGAGACGCTTAACTGACTCAGCCATCCAGGCGCCCCAAAGAAGCTCATTCTTTTCATGTAAATAGCTTGTATCTCTCCCATCAGATCACAAGATGGGTAATAATAATTACTTCCTCACAGAAATTTCTTTTAGCCAATTCTAATCCTGCTTTCTGTTAGCACCCCAGTGAATTTTCCCTTCAGTTTTATGTTACAGTGCTGGGTTAGAGATGCCAGACTCTGTTAGTGCCATACAGACATTTCTTTTCAGGTTTAAATTTTAAAAAAGAAAAAAAAAAAAAAGAATCTGGATGAGATTACTTCTTGTACATTAGAGCTAAATCAAATGATAGGAGGGGTCCATAAGAATGATTCGAAACAACAATCCTCTTTCAGTTATTTTGAAATTTTTCACAAATTGAGGGAACAAAGAAGTCATACCCTCTGAAATATTAATATGGGTAATTTTAACATATTAATTCCTATATCCTTAACAAAAATATATTATGAATACATAGTATGAATAAAATGTAAAATTGCTCACATAAGCACAAATAAAATCAAAATAATACAAAAGGAAACGTGTGAACTTAATCATGGAAAAGTGTTTTTCCAGGTTCCCCATTAATAATTTTCAAGAGTACATTTGTTTAGCTAGTACATTGCCTAAGCAAATGAATTTAAAGGGCTGTTCATTAACTTTTTCCTCCCTATACACGGGTGGGGCATCACTATTGCTTCCTTTAGAAATTGAATATCTAATGAACATTACAAAACTACAGTGTAGGATGAAAACACTGTCATATTGTATTGGTGAGATTATCACTTATTCAGACAAATGAAATGCACCACTGACATAATATTCATACATATCAATCATTCTTTTATCTGGCATTTGAAAGATGAAGTAAATACAGTGATGAGATATTTGGATGAGGCTCATAATTACTGTAAAACTCATTTAGAATTCCTGGAGAACATAAAAAAAAAGAATACATTATCAATATCTTCACATCAGTAGTGTTAAAGAATGATAATCAACTCATTAAAACTTACCCACTATTGCAGTGTTTTTTTTTAATATCTTTATCTTGTGTTCAAAATAATAGCAGTACAAGCCTTAGAATAATGGTAAACAGAACTAGAGACTATGTTACCAAATAATAAAAATATGTTTACAGTTTTAAGAAGTAAAGGGATGATAAAAACAATAACAACAACAACAAAGTTTTTAGAAAATGTTCTCATTAAGACTAGTGTTGTGAAAGCAAAAAGAAGGAGAAGGAGTGAAGAGGGCAATATAAAAAGTTTAAAAACATTATTCCAGTCTTTAAGACACATAGTTTCAAATGAGGGAGGCAAAACACAGTAATATAGAAAAAGTAAATAGCATTTAAAGTGGTCATTTATACTACAATGCAAAGATCAGAAAATTGCTTATTACGAATTTTACACAAGAATGGCATGGGAATTCACAGGCTAAGGACCACCATCAGTATCTGTGTATTGTTACAGGCCCAGCATCATTTTGTAAGGGAGGTATCATGGCTTAAATTTACTCTCACAACTAATCTCTTAAAGATGGTGGGGCAAGCTATCCAGGATAGCTTCTTCACATTTCTAAGCAGGGTGTCAAAAGCACCGGTAGTTGAATTAAAGGTTACAACATACAGATTCTCAGGAATTTTCATATTCTACACTCTAGGCTGGATGTAGTCATGCTTCCAAATTGTCAACTCTCTGCCTAAATCAAGTAGTTTTATTTATTTATTTATTTAAAGATTTTATTTATTTACTTGACAGACAGAGATCACAAGTAGGCAGAGAGGCAGGTGGCAGGGGTGGGGGGAAGCAGGCTCCCCACTGAGCAGAGAGCCCGACGCGGGTCTCCATCCCAGGACCCTGAGATCATGACCTGAGCCGAAGGCAGTGGCTCCACCCACTGAGCCACCCAGGCATCCCATCAAGTTGTTTTATGTTTCTAGGCTTAGTTATATAGCATTTCATCCACCTCTAAACTGGGTTGATGGCCCCGTTAACTTGTGGCATGTCTGATAGAACATACTATCCATATTAATTGTACCTTTTGCTATAACCAGAGCTTGGAAAGAAGAGCTCCAGGAAGACATATCTTACATTACATTTTCTTCTCTCAGAGAATCCTGGATACCACCCTCACTTGGTTTTCATCTTACCTTTCTAGCCACTTTCTTCATTCTCTTTTGTTGCTTTCTGCTCATCTCCCTGACCTTTGAGTCTTAGAAAAGCCCACACCTCAGGATTAGTCCTTGAATGCCTTTCCCTTTCTACCTTCCAATCTCCAGGGATTTCATTCAGACTTATGACTAAAATATAGTCTATATACTGAAGACTTCTTAAAATATTTCTCCATCTCAGAGTCCCCCTACACTCCAGACACGTATACCATTCTTTACTCAGACTCTCTGCTCAGATATCTTAACAGGCATCCGAAACTCAACATGTCCAGAACTTGGCTATTGCCTGGTTCCCAGCCTCAGGATCAGTTTTTACTTGGCACCACTTTTTTTTTTTTTTAATTAAAAAAAAAGTTAGTAACAACTCTATTCTTCTAGTCAGTCATAACACAGTATTTGAAAACATCTTCATGAATCATTTCTCTCGTGTCCCCCATTCGGCTGGCTATAACTTTAAAATACATCCTGTACATTTAGCATCGCCTCTCACCTGTGGTATTATAGGTATTCCTAAATGATTTGCCTGCCTTTTTTCCTGAAACTTTCAGTCTATTTTCTGCAAATCTGTCAGAGTAATCCTTTTAAAATATAAATTGAATTATGTCATCCGATAGGAGTCCTCCATTGTTTTCACATTTGACCCATAGTCCCTAACATGACTTACTATACCTGGCCCCTTATCACACTACCCTATGCCTCATGACTCCCTCTCCTTCACTCATCCTCTACTATACCAGGCACAATAGGGTCTCACGGTCTTCCTACTCACCCAGCCTCTGCCTAGTGTTCCCTCCTTATCCCATGTCTGCATGGCTGCTTTCTTACCTACTTCAGGATTTAACTCTAAAATCACTTTTTTTTTTTTTTTTTTTTTTTTTTTTAGTGAGGTCTTTTCTGTCAATGTTATCTTAAAGGTCAATTCCCATTTAGCATTTACCCCTCCCCTTTTCCTACCATATTTTTTGTTTCTATGTTTGGGCTTTTTATGTTATTTTTTTTATTTATTTATTTGGTTTGCTTTGTTCTTTAAAGTTTTTACTTTAATCCCAATTAGTTAGCACAGAGCATTATTTTAGTTTCAGTTGTACAGTATATATCCCCGGGGCTCATCATGACAACTGCACTCACTCCTTAATCCTCATCACCTATTTAGCCCAACCCCCACTGGTAATTATCAGTTTGTTCCTTATAATTAACAGTCTGTTTCTGGATTTGTCTCTCCTTTTTCCCTTTGCTTTTTTTGTTTCTTAAATTCTACATATGAGTGAAGTCATATGGTATTTGTCTTTCTCTGACTTATTTTGCTTAGCACTATGCTCTCTAGCTCCATCCATGTCATTGCAAATGGCAAGATTTCATTCTTTTTATGACTAATATTACTGTGCGTGTGACTAATGTTCCCATCTTACTATTTTTGGTGCAGTTATAGATGGTATTATTTTCTTAATTTCTCTTTCTACTCCTTTATTATCGGTATATAGAAATGCAACAGATGTCTGTACATTGATTTTGTTTCCTATGACTTTACTGAATTCATTTTATCAATTCTAGCCATTTTTTGGGTGGTATCTTTTAGGTTTTCTATATATAGTATCTGGCCAGCTAAAAATAGTGAAAACCTATTTCTTCCATACTGATTGGGGTGCCTTTTACTTGTTTTTGTTGTCTGATGGTTATGGATAGGACTTCTAGTACTATTTTGAATAGAAGTGGTAGAAGTGGACATTCTGGTCTTTTTTCCTGACCTTAGGAGAAAAACTCTCTTTTTCCCCATTGAGGATGATGTTAGCTATTGGTTTTTCATATGTGGCCTTTTTTATATTGAGGTATGTTCCCTCTGAACCTACTTTGTTGAGAGTTTTTGTCATCAGTGGATGTTTTATTTCATCAAATGTTTTCTCTGCATTGACTGAGCAAACTGGAAATAAGTCCCACTTGATCAAGGTGAATGCTTTTTTTAATTTATTGTTGAATTCAGTTTGCTAGTATGTAATTGAGGATTTTTGCATCACTATTTGTCAGGAATATTGGCCTATAGTTCTCTTTTTTACTGGTGTCTTTATCTGGGCGGTATCAAGATAACGCTGGCTTCATAGAATGAATCTGTTTTCTTCCTTTTCTTTCTTTCTTTCTTTTTTTTAAGATTTAATTATTCATTTGAGAGAGAAAGAAAGATCAAGAAAGCAGAGGGGAGGGGCAGCAGGAGAAGGAGAAGCAGGCTCCTGCTGATCAAGGAGCCCACTGGGCCTTGATCCCAGGACCTGGGATCATGACCTGAGCCAAGACAGGTGCGTAATTGACTGAGCCACCCAGGCATCTCTTTTCCTTCCTTTTCCATATTTTGAAATAGTTTGAAAAGAATAGCCAATAACTCTTCTTTAAATGTTTGGTGGAAATTGCCTGTAAAGCCATCTGGTCCTAGACTTTTGTTTGTTGAGTTTTTTTGATTACTGATTCAATTTTAATTCTGGTAACTGGTTTGTTCAAATTTTCTATTTCTTCCTGTTTCAGTTTTAGTAGTTTATGTTTCCAGGAATTTTTGCATTTCTTCTACATTTTCCAATTTGTTAGCATATAGTTTTTCATAATATTCTCTTATTCCTACTATATTTTATCCATAGTACTAAATTAAAAAATGATATATTTCCCTAAATTTATCCTTTTACTGGCTAGTTTCTTCACTAGAATATATCCTCTTTGAAGGCATGGATTTTTGTGTTCTTATTTACTGTTACTAGAAAAGGGCCAGGCAGGTAGCACTGAATAAATACTTGTTGAATGAATTGATGACAGAACTTGAGACACGTACTGATCAGGCTATACACAGCTATAACTGAAAGACAAAATGTAGTACTTTAAAACAAAAACAAACAAACAAAACCGCCTTATCTCTTTCACCTTATCTCATGACTGAGCAGGCAATAGAGAACTGGTAGGTCAGTGGGGCAGCACTGATGATTTATGTAGCTTCTAACATACTGCCCTGTCATCTTCCCTATATTGACTTCATTTTACAGTCTAAGATGCCCTCACAATTATTACTTCTGATTTTCAGTTAGAGGAAGGAAAGGAAAAGAGAAGTGGAGGGCATGATCTTCTTTCCCTTCCAGAGCCCAACCCTAAAGTTATACACCTTATTTCTATTTATGTATCATTGGCAGTAACCAACTCAAAATAAATCTAACCTTAGCAGAAGATTAGAAATGCAGACTTATCCTTAGTTACTAAATACTTAGCTAAAAAACAGGCAAACAAACAAAAAAGGTGAAAATGTTAGTAGATAACACAGGCAAAATTTTTTGCCCAACCTTCTAACACCCAACCCTGTTTAAGCACAATGATTGGCACCTGAGGCAAAGCCAGTCAATCCAGTCTGATGGAAATCCTGCAAAGAAACCTGATTGCTGACACATTGACAAGCTTGATGTGAGTTTGCAACTCTTGAAATACTCGAAAACACAGTCTTCAAATGGCTAGCAATCTCCTTCCCAAGTCCTCTCTACCTCAGCTAGTCTAAGCGTGCCTATCACTCATCCTTCCGACCAAGTACTAGTTAGCATATGACTTATTAAAAAAAAAAAAGACACATATGCAATAAAATCAGCAAAACCTGTTGGCTTGTACTTGTTCCAAGCATTGGAATCTTACTTCAACTTCCATTTTCAGCCCCTGACTTCTCTTTCTCCCCTGACTTTTCTCTCCTTATGGAGTCTTACACAGTTTTGGGTGGGAAAAACAAGCAAAACAAAATAAAACATAAAACTTGCCCTGTGTTTGGGCCCAAATATCTCCCTCTCTCTTTTTCTGGCAACTCCACCCTTATCCTGCAAGGACACCCCAGACATGCACAGCTGAAAGATGGTTCAGATTTCTATGAACCATGTACATAATGGTCAAGTGGTTGAAGAGAATTTATTTATTTATTATTTATGTTCTGGGGGAAAAAATTAGTTTAAAAGGAGATATGATATAATGGTTTCCAAAAAAGTGTTCCTGAAGGGTAGAACTAAGGTTTAATCCACAATCAAGAATTAGCACTTTCTTTTACATGAAATGTGTAAGCAGATACTACTTTTTTTTTTTAAGTCCGGTATCCTAACTTAATAGAGAAAAGCAAAACAAAAGACAAAAGCAAAAACAAACATACAAGCAAAACATACACACTTAATTGAACCAAACTGATCTTTTTACTTTGAGGTACTTCCAAGACTACTTTTTATATCATAGGAAAAAATAAATCAAGTAAGCCACCTAAAAGGCAGCAAGAACAAAAGCAAAACAACCAAAAAAGTCTGTGTTGGGAAATTTCTTAATTGATGACCAATTATTCACCTAATGGAAATATACAAGAAGAGAGTGATGATAAATAGCAATACCTTGGGTAAGTTGAGAAAAAAAATTAAAAATTGCCCTAAACTCCTCCAAACTGTAATTTCCCTTCAATAGCTGAGATGAAAGGAAAATATCAAAATAAATTATCACATACCAATAACAATAATCCCAAGAAAGACCTTAGAAACAGCATGTGACATTTAATAGCTCCTTGATGCTCTGAACACGGAAACTCTCTGACTTCCTAAAGAAACTTACAAAATCAATTACTCCTTCCTTTTCTGGAATTAATTACCCCTTTCCTCCTGTGTCTTCAGACTCTCACCTTACCAGATCTTTACTCTCAGCAGATAAAAATGTTCAAGCTTTTTTCCACCCATAAATTGCAAAAAGTATTTAGATCTTCTAGTTTGTCCCCTGCATACTCAAGCATTTGAAAAACTCTCTGCTTCTCCTTCCATTACCTCATAAACCCAAAGCCATCTTGCTACTATCAGGACCACAGGATCACTTTACCAAAACTCTTCTAACATTAGTTCCCTTATTGCCAAACCTAGACTTTTCATCCCTTATCTTACTGAAACTCTGTCACATCTCACTTTGTAAATCTCATTTCCCTTTTGATTCTTCTCCACATGAATTCTTGGGACACCACCATTCACCACACTGTGGAACAAAGCAGTGGGCCTTCATCTTCTCAAAATCCATCCTTCTGGCTCCTGTATTCTGTGCCAGTAGTGCATTTCTATATGACACTTGCTCTACTCCCAACTGCCATGTCCATGAGAGAATCTGAAGCCCACTCCACATGTGTCGTTTATCTCTTCTGCCAGATCTAACAGGAACATCTACTCTATCCTAGCAGCCATCCCTCAGACCCATCCTGGATGGAGGACTCAAGTGTGATGTCTTGGCTTTCCTGGATTCCTGTGGGCATCAAGGCACCGGACTGAGGTGTTAAATGAATTTTTGAGCAATGACCCTTACAGCCCATTGCATCCCTGACCCATACCCATTATTTGGTGGCTGTCTTCCGCTGTCATCAATCCCCTAAACACTGAAAGAACAGGAGGGCCATGAGAGTATGAATGGTACATGATGGTGATTTTCGAAGGATTGATTCCGATCAGTATGTTCAACATTACCCAGGAAAATGCTAGAAATACAAATTCTCAAATCTCACCCCAGACCTACTCACTTAGAAACTCTAGGGGCAGGCCCCAGCAAACTGTATTTTAACTAACCCACCATCTGATTCTAATATAGGTCCGAGTTTGAAAAAAAAAACTGTTTCCTACCAGGATTAAGTGCTAGCACGCTGGCTCCAGACACTAGAATCAGCCCTCAGTAACACTGCTGGGAATGCACACCTGTTTGTTTCCCTGTCTCCACAATCATCTGCTCATCCTCATGGATGGAGGCGGCACAGCTCTCCTTAGTCCCTGTCGCTCTTCCTCCCCAGCGTCCCGCCTCATCTTTTTCATCCTGTTCATTTAATGCTTGGGCAGTCCCTCTTCCTTCCACATCTCCCATCTATTCCATTTGTAATTCCAAGCATTCTTTTTTTTCTCTCTTCTCTCTAACCTTTCCTTCCCTTCTCCTTCCTTTTTCAGGCAATACCTCCTTCTTTCTTTGTTATTTCAAGTATAATGATATTTTAAAAATACAATAATTACAGAACAGACTGCTGTGTAGCATCATAAAACATACAGTCAATAAACACACTTAAAATATGGACTTGAGAATTTGCAAATTTACAAGTCTGTATTTCAACTGCTGAAGAATCTAAATAAAAAATAAAGTATAAATTTGCCATAATGAAAAGAGGGAAACTATTGATTTTTAAGTTGCATAGATATTTAGAATTGAAATTATTTAAAATTCGTGCTGAGATTTCTTGACTTCAAATTGTGAGGTTTGGTTTCATTATCATTTGGGCTTCCATACTGAAAATTTGGAAGTCATTTAGTTATGATGGGTTGTTTCAGTGATGTCTGGAGTTAATCTAAGGATAAAACATATTTTCAAATATGATTTCCAAAAATAAAGTTAATAATAGAGTTTTTAACTAGCAAAGATAAATTTATTTTAATTAGACATCAAAATTTGGGACCTTATTTTTTTACTAGGGAAAAGCATCTAAAATACTACTACTAAACAACACCAGAATATGAGAAATATAATGCAAAGTCAGTATAGAGAAAAAAAGATGTGAAACCATTCACTATAATACCACAAATTTCTGATGGTTTGCACTCATTACCAATATTTTAACCTACAGTGAATTTCATGAACTTCAAATAAAAGGGGTGTGCAATTTAGATGTGTTTGTACTTTAAATATCTTTCCACCAGAAATTTGCAATTAAATGTCACATTAGTCTGTGTAAAATCACTATTAAAATACATATATATGTATATATATATATATGCATGCTACTTTAAATCAGTGTGTCTTGCAGTCAGTAAAAATATGTTTTATAAGGAAATGATTGAATTATAGAATACTGAATTATAAAAATGTCATTAGGAAATTTCAGATGCCAATATAGTTTAAAATAATAAAATTGAATATTTGAGAGATGTTTTAACTACAGATAGAAATATTACTAAAAGGCAGTTATAGGTGTCATTTGTAACTATGTTCATCAAAGCAAATATACTAAACCCATGCACAGTTTTGAGACTCTGGAACTAATGATGGACAAAAATCAACAAAACCCAAATGGAACATATACCTGAAATTTATATGATTTGAACAATCCTAAAACCCAGATATTTGCAAATGCTATAAATCAATTATATGCACACATACACACACACACGGAAACATGCACAAGATATCATGGTGAGTGAAAGAACCATTTATCTTCGTTATTTGGGGTTAAAATTTTGAAAATTAAATTATTAAAACAATAAACAAAAACAAATGAACCAAACCAAATACAAAAATATTCCAAGCCGTGGCATAAAAACCAGAACTGGTTCAGATAACAGTTCTATGACATTAACTCTTCTGATAACTTCAGGCCACTCTGCTTCAAGCACTTCATGTATGGTTCTTGCACTCCTTTATGCCATGGAACTATTCTGGGTTGGAAACAATTTAGACGTTATTCAGACCTGGGTAAAAAATAAGATAAGCATTCAAAAGAAATAATGAAAAAATAACAAAAAAGAGCCCACAAGGTATAAGTACTATTAATTTCAA
This sequence comes from Martes martes, assembly GCF_963455335.1. Lineage (NCBI taxonomy): Eukaryota > Metazoa > Chordata > Mammalia > Carnivora > Mustelidae > Martes > Martes martes. Next base: position 72,807,857 of record NC_137889.1, on the reverse strand, counting down.
AAACTAAGAAAAATCATCTGCAATTTGTATTCCTATAATATGTAGTACATCTGTAAGTATACGATTTCTCATTAGAAAATTTTAATGAAGCCCAGGTGTTTAACATTTGAAATTTACTTTTCCACCCAGCATCTTTCCAAGAATATTTGTAGAAAACAAGAAACATAAACAATGGCACCAATAAAAAATGACTCACTCTATCAACTATCCTCTTAAAGACTCATCGTATTGTGAATTTTTTTTAAAGTTTATATTTGGGACCCAAGAGTAACAATGTCATATAGAATCTATTTCTTTTCTTACAATTATTTTTAGTCAACCAGTATGAAAGAAAGAGATTTATATGTTTGTTTTGCTTAATCCACAACAACAAACTATAGTAAACCTTCTTCTTCTTTTTTTTTTTAAACCTGTAAAATTTTATTCAAGTCCTCAAACATTTCATAACAGAGATAAGTATTTATCTTTCAATGATCAAAAATGAGAAATCCCATTTGGGTGTATCTCTAGGTATGATATTTCCATACAGTCTTCTTCTTTTTTTTTTTTTTTGTAGATTTATTTATATTAGAGAGAGAGAGAGTGAATGAATGAGCGGGAGAGGGAGAGAAAATCCCAAGCAGACCCTGCACTGAGCAGAGAGCCCAACAGAAAGCTTGATCTTAGGACCCTGAGATCATAACCTGAGCCAAAACTCAGAGTTGGACACTTAACTGACTGAGCCACCTAAGTACCCTTTCTATACAGTCTTTTAAAGATGTGTCTTAACATGTGAATATCCTTAAGATTATAAATGTATAGTATATAAATTTTGTAACTATTAAGGTTGTTTTTAATCTTCTTTTGAAAAATTCCTAGAATTTAAGTATGTCTTTCAAAAACTTTTACATTTAGAGACTATGTTAATTTCCTACAACTGCTATAATGTTGGTTTGCAACCTTGGAGGTTCCCTCAGTGAAATCTGAAACTGGCCCCCACATACAGAGGACTGCGAGCAACCAAAGACAGAAGTAGATGATTTCGGATTGATAGGTGGCAGTTTTAATAAACAAGGGAACTTAGATATGAGGCTGTCCTGGGTAGCCCCAAGACAAGAAGATTTCCACACATGCCCACTAGGATCTTAAAAGTTTAGGGGGCGCCTGGGTGGCTCAGTGGGTTAAAGCCTCTGCCTTCAGCTCAGGTCATGATCCCAGGGTCCTGGGATCGAGTCCCGCATCGGGCTCTCTGCTCAACGGGGAGCCTGCTTCCCTTCCTCTCTCTGCCTACCTCTCTGCCTACTTGTGATCTCTATCTGTCAAATAAATAAATAAAATCTTTAAAAAAAAAAGTTTAGGGGTGCCTGGGTGGCTCAGTCAGTTAAGCATCAGACTTAATTTCTCCTCAGTTCATGATCTCAGCGTTGTGAGAGGGAGCCCTGCATCAGACTCTGCACATATTTAAAAAAAAAAAAAAAAAGTTTATATAGAGGATTTAACTGGGTTTAGTTATCTATTCTCAATAAAATCTTGCGCGTGCTCTCTCTCTCTTTTTTAATAATATTTTATATACTTATTTGAGAGAGAGAATGATAATGAGCATTGGGGAGGAGCATAAGGAGAGAAAGAGAGAGAGAGAGAGAGGGAGAGAGAGAAGCAGACTGCCCACTGAGCAGCGAACCCAATGCAGGGCTGGATCTCAGGACCCAGAGATCATGACTTGAGCCAAAGGCAGACGCTTAACTGTCAGAGCCACCCAGGTGCCCCCAAATCTTGTTCTCAACAACACTTTACTCAATAGGTTCAAGAATACCTTACTCTTACAAGACTGCATCCTTGAAAGGGCTGTTAGCATGGGAATAGTAGTTCAAAGGTACATTTCAAGGACAAGGGAGTGTGTAAGAAGATTTTCGTAAGATTTTTGACTTAAAATCTGCAAAGATCCTTTATTCCAAATAAAGTGACATCCCCAATTTCCAGAGATTTGACATGGGTATACTTTTTTGGGGGAACACCATTTGACTTATGACAGAAACAAGCATTATTATTGTTACATGAAAATTTTGTTCTTATCTGTAATAATAAAAATATTGGCCCCTGAAAGATGTTCACATTCTAATCCTCGAAGTATGTTACATTATAATGCAAATGGGCTTTTGCAGATATGATTAAATTAAGGATTTTGAGATGGGAAGATTGTCCTGGATTACCCAGATAAACCCAATATAATCAGAAGAATTAGAGGGAAGCAGGAAGGTCAGAGCAAAAGATGTGGCTGCACAGGCAATGGTCAGAGTGATAGGTCCATAAACCAAAGCATGGAGGCAGCCCCTAGCAGGTAGAAAAAGCAAGGAACGGATTTTCCCCTACAGCATCCAGTTAAACATAGTCCTTGATTTTAACCTTATAAAACCATTTCAGAATTCTACTTGCAGAAATGTCATATAATAAATTTGTGTTGCCTTATACCACTAAGTTTGAGGCAATTTGTTACAGGGCATTGGAAATAACACACTAGGTAACTTTTTTTTTTTTTTAAGGTATATTAAAGTTGTGTGTATGACTTTTAAGAACAGAACCTGAGTTACCATGGTTTTAATTTATTGCTAGGGCTATCTGATTTGAGAAAAGTGAAGTAAAGCCTATTCTATTTTTACTCACAGGAATTATTTTACATTAGTTGAGTTCAATGTTAACATAATCAAGAATTTGAATTTTGTTTTGTTTTGTTTTTCTTTGGCTTCTAGATAATAACTGTGTTTAATCCTACAAAAAGATACATAACAGATGGTCACAGCATTTTGTAGGATCACTCTCGTGAGTCCACGCCCTCTCAGTAAGGCAGTGTTTTAAAATTCTTATCTCTTTTAAAACTATGAGATAAATAGGTATACTTACTCAAAAATCATTTCACAGCATTAATAGTTAAATTTTAAAATAACCTATTTTTCTACTTCAAAATAAGATCAATTAACATTAAAAATCAATATTTTTAATCAAGATTCCAGCGTGCTACCTTTGTTATATCTTGCCTTATAATTTTGATGGCTTCTAGACTTTGTATTTAAGTTTTCCTAGAGAAAGAAAGTAGCATTTTTGGTGGAGAGAAGAGGTGGTAAGAAGTACAGATATTAGTGACCTGGTCTCTCCATATAATTTTTGTTTGTTGTCATTTTTCCATGCCTATGCTATTTTAATAGCATGAAAATTAAATCTGAATGGTTATTCATATTATAGCTTGTATAAATACATGTCTCATTAATTTTTTTTTATTTCATACACTTTAATTTCCACTTTATCACACTTTAATTTCCATTTTAAATTTTAGTTTCCAAGTATCACAAACGTTAATTTCCATTTTAAAGTTAAAAATCTATCTTAGAGGTTATCGAAGTATTCAAAGATACTAAAAAATTATATTTACCATTAATTAGAACAATCTATGTTGTTGCATATATTCTTTCAGTTATTATTATATTGTCCACTTGGTCTCATTATATTAGACATCCTTAAAAGTAATATGGAAGAGGGGCGCCTGGGTGGCTCAGTGTGTTAAGCCTCTGTTTCAGCTCGGGTCATGATCTCAGGATCCTGGGATCGAGCCCTGCATTGGGCTCTCTGCCCAGCAGGGAGCCTGCCTCTCTCTCTCTACCTGCCTCTCTGCCTACTTGTGATCTCTCTCTCTGTGTCAAATAAATAAATAGTAAAATCTTTTTTAAAAAAAGTAATATGAAAGAAAATACTTATGAAATAAGTCTACTTTAGCAACTTGGATTATTTCTCCATTTCATTTTATTGACTTTTCCCTAGTGCTTTGGTCAGCATTATTTAATACCTTATGCCTAGTTCTATTTAGAGTTTACAGATCCATAAAGTGAAAAAGATCGACCCCAACACTATTTTGGCTTTCTACTTGTGAGTAGAACATAAGGGACTATTTTTAAGGGCATGTGTTGCCTCGAATTTCCTTCCATAAATATATAATGTTTAATTCTTGGATTTGAATTCTTTCTCAATATAATATAATAAAGTCGAAAAGAAAAGTGAAAAAGCCATTCATTCTATCACTTAATCTATAAGGGCTAACAATGCATATATTGAAAACATCTTGTTTCAAGGCTTTATATACATTAATATTCAAAATATACTAAAGATTTAGAAATTTTACAATTTCAACTTCAAAATTTGGTGCACACTAAAGGAAAAAGAAATAATCCTTGTTCTCTCCATTTTTCCCAAAGAAAGTGCACAGATCAAAAAGAATAGCCTGGGATTTGCCTCAGTGGAAGATAATAATTTTCAATCAGTTTCAATCACAAGTAGTTGTAATCTTCCTCATCTTTCAGCAGGCTCACTGGAGAGAGGTCGCTTGTCTTAGCCACTTAATAACATTCTACCAAGATACTATGTGAGTTATGTCATTGAGAATTGACCAGAAATTTGCAGCAATTCAAAAGCCAGGCACACAGACAATATTTCACAATTTTTTTTTCCAACCTAGACACAGCAATATATTTCTTTCCCTATCTAAAATATGTGTGTTTGTATGCATGTGTGTGAAATTAAGTTAGGCTGTCTTAATCTAACAGAGACTCCAACACCAATTTTAATGATTTACTGGTGAATAAATATTTGTCAAGGGAATGACTGTATGAAAAAAAAAAATCATTTTCCGGTGTGTATAATGCTGATCTAGGTGTCATTCAGAACAACCATATTTTTTCAATGTATTATAGGAATAAACAATCCTCCTAAAGCAACACAAAAGTAAGAAAAGGACTATGGCACCCTCCAGGTACTCTCCAAATGTGCTTACACCCAATACTTTTCCCTCTAAAGCACTGGTTCTCAAAACATGGACTACAGGGGCGCCTGAGTGGCTCAGTTGGTTAAGCAGCTGCCTTCGGCTTCAGGTCATGATCTTAGGGTCCTGGAATGAAGACCCACACCGGGCTCCCTGCTCAGTAGAGAGCCTGCTTCTCCCTCTCCATCTCCCGGCTTGTGCCCTCACTGTCTCTCTGTCAAATTAATAAATAAAATAAAATCTTAAAAAAAAAAAAACTACAAAACTAACAGCATCAACATCACCTGGGATATTGTTAGATAAACAAATTTTAACCACATCCCGAACCAGTAAGTTGAGAAACTGCTGTAGTAGGGCCCAGGGATTTTCAAAGTCTGCATGAGACTCTAATGTAAGCTAAAGTTTCAGAACCACTATTCTATGACCATGTATGAACAGAAGATACCTGAATGTGTGTGTGTGTGTGTGTGTGTGTGTGTGTGTGTGTGTTTTCTCATACTCAGAATTGCATTCTTGTAAATAGTACACACTCATTTGCTGCCTGGTTTCCAAGCTACCATTTAATAATGGAAATACTACTATAAAATCAGCAATGTAAAAATATCAAATAAACAAGGAACTATGTGCTATGGAAGTGTTTGTATTGATTGAGCAACCACATCTCCACATTTGGCAGAATTGGGCTGGGAAGTTGTCAGGGAGGGAGGCATCCATCAATGTCATGTCTTCATAGAAGTAACCATTTTATTTTATTTTTTTAAGATTTATTTATTTATTTTAGAGAGAGCATGAGCATGAGTGGGAGGCACAGATGGAGAGGGAGATAGAATTTCAAGCACACTCCACCCTGAGCTCAGAGCCTGCCAGAGGCTGGATCTCATGACCAGGGGATCACAACCTGAGCCAAAACCAAGAGTTGAATTCTCAACTGACAAGACCACCCAGGCTCACTAAAAGTAAACACTTTAAACAATAGTGAATTGTCAATAGAATGTAAATCATACTTTATATATTTTTTCCACATTTTACAGGAGACCCATTTTTCACTTAGAAAGATTCCATGATGTTGTATAACAGGCCTCTACACTTTTCTGAGGTGTCTATATTTGGGGATATTTATATGAATTCACTGACAATACTAATTCCTTTCATACCTAAGTAATTTAGAGCCAGCTAATTTCATATTCTCTCCTTATTCTACAGTCACATTTCCATGTGAGTAGGTGTTGAGTGATGAGAATATTCAACTTTTATAGATTTTTTTACTCTTTTGTTAACTTTTGAGAACAAAAGCATAAAACTTTAATATTTTCCTGATGTTATCCAGTGATATATTTGCCAAAATATCAGTAAAGGCTACACATGAAACTAAGTTAATATGGATTAAACTTTGCTATTCTAATATACTTGCTCACTGGAAACTTTAACTAGACAACAATGCCAATAAATGGAAATTTTAATATATTAAAATTATAAAGTATGTATTTTATAAGTTTTCTATTATAAATTTATATTTCTATATACAAATTTTATGGTGATATTTTAATTTTGAAAATACGGGTCTATGTTCAATTGATCAGTCTATGTTTATTTTAGTTAATTTAGTTATTTTTAAAGCTAAAACAAACATAGTATGTAAATCATTATAATGTTTGTTGTATAATTAATAAGAAAATCAAACTGTGTGTCATCATCTAAAAATACTCAATATGCAGAGAACATGATGTATAGACCATAAATATATCCTAGAAAAATGAAGATATGACACAAAGAATATCTTCCCACTTCCTTCCTAGTTCTGAGAGTATGAGTGCTTTTAAATTTCTTCTTAGGGCTTTTTTGTGGAACTTTATGACAATAACATATATATCTATAAAATTATAAAATAAATGTGACAATAAAAGCATTCAAGTAAGGTATGAAGTTAAGAGAGAAAGTGACATTTACTATCATATTAAAGATTTTATATATTTCAATCATATTTCCTAACATTGATTTTAATCACCAGTGTTGATTGCAATGACAAATATCTATCAATCAAAACATTTTCAAATTTATTTATGATTAGTATTGTAGAGTTATTTTTGCTGAATCTCTGGTACTTCTGGCATATTTAGAATTGCTGGAGATGATCTGAACAGCAAAAAAGCTGAGAAATATTTCACTTATGATTTTTTTAAAATTCTAAACATGAGTGCTTACTCATATTCATAAAATTTTCATTGCTAAGGGAGTGCTGCACAATAGTATATTAGGGAAATAGCATTTAGGAAAATTGGGCCATTTCCATTAGAATGTGAGTTCCAGGAGAGTAGAAAGTTTCATGTTATATTAATGGTAGGTTTCCTGTTTGAGGAAGGTGGCTGGCCCAGGGTATATGCTCAGTAATTGTTTGCTGAAAAAATAGCTTTGATCAAGATATTTAACCGCTTGGTATCTCAATTCTTTCATCCATAAAATTAACATTTTTGATTACATAACAGTCCAGCATTATTATTCTGGACTCACAGGGAAGCTATTTTGACAAATACTTACTAGTAATTTTTATGTATAATACAGAACTGTCCAAAAAATGAGCCCCTCATTCTTCTTCCTCTTTGTTAGGCATATGCTTCTCTGAAGCTCACCTATAGAGGGCAGGGAGGAACTTGTACTCCCTCTTAAAACATCTTGAGGCAAATACATACATACATACATATGTAAATAGATACATACATGAATAAAGTTAGTAAAATTAAGAATCATAAGTCCTTACAGTGATTTCTTTTCTGAGTATTTCTCTTCCACGGCATCAAGTGAAGAAAAGGACATGAATTAATAGAGTATGATAGATTTGATAATGTTACTCTTAAATTTGTATCTTTTTAAGACTTTATTATGTAGAAGGATAAAATAGGTTTTAAAATCCATTACTTTCACTTAAAAATTGAAAATTAATATTGCTTTTTATTGATTCAATTTCTAGATTGATTTTAATTTTTGTTTATATGCTATTTAAAATCTGAAATGAAATTTTAATTTGGCTATCTTAACTATCAAATACTGTAGCCTGACCTCATTCTTAGCTATCATCAACACTTTCAAAAAGGACTCAATTTTTTTTTTGGTTTATTTTTGTATTATACAGCTAAGTCATGGCCAAAGTAGTTAATATGTAAAATACAGAAAAGGATAGGGATACAATTTTAAATATATATATATATATATATATATATAAACAATAAAAAAATCTACTAAAATATTTTGATTTAAGTATGTTCAGTTTTTTACACTACTGTATATTAAAATATTCATATTTTGATACAAAATAGTTTCAATACATATTTATGTATTCAAATTTATCCATCTGCTCTGATGTGAATCTTCTAGTAGTTTTTTTTTTTTTTTAAGATTTTACTTATTTATTTGACAGAGAGAGAGAGAGATCACAAGCAGGCAGAGAGGCAGGCAGAGACGGAGGGGGAAGCAGGCTCTCCACCTAGCAGAGAGCCAAATGTGGAGCTCGATCCCAGGACCCTGAGACCATGACCTGAGCTGAAGGCAGAGGCTTAACCCACTGAGCCACCCAGGTGCCCCTGAATCTTCTAGTAGTTTTAAGCTAAGGTGGTTCTTCTTTATTATGCAATCCAAATTCAAATATCCATTTTTTCTAAGATATTGATGATATCTTTAATCTTTATATATTTAACATTTTTTTAAATCTCAAATTTAAAAAAAGCTCAAATTTATTTTAATATTAGTTTTGACATTAAACATACTCTAAATTTATCTTTCAATAAGTGACCAATTATCCCAGGACCCTTTCATTGAGAAATCACCATTCTCAAATTATTTTTTAGACAATTAGAATGCAAGCTCCTTGAAGGCCATTCCTGTTTTCACCTGACATAATCAGGAATGACAAAGAGGGAGGTGAGGGGAGAGGTGAAGAAGGGAAGTGAGGAAACAATAAAAACTTACAAGTGTTAATCTGAGATTCTCTTATATCTAGTAATGTTTCCTTTAATGTGTAGCCTTATTTACAAAATTTCTGGATGTGAATGAGATTCTTTAACATTTTAATTACTTTAGTAATTGTTTCTACAAAGAGCAAAATTTTATTGAAGATTGATTTTGTCTTTGAAGAGGCACGGACAGAGCCTTTGAGAGATAATTGAAAAGCAATACTTAGATTCAAGATTTCATTCATCTCTTCTTCCAGACTTGATATTTAATAACATTATTTCAGTAAAAGGAAAGACTGCTCACATTGCCATAATCCAGGATTACTCTGTAAGGGTCCTATGAGAAAAATACCATTGTGCACACAGTAAAAAATAAAATTATAAATAGGATCAAATCACAAGAGCATAATGTTGGAAGATATAAGTACTTGTTTTTTGCAGCATACCCACCCATAATAAAGAGTGACCTCAAGGGAACTCTAGGTGGTTTAGCAGTTAAGCTTCTGACTTTTGACTTTCAGCTCAGGTCATTAAGCACCCCAGGTGGGTCTCTGCACTCAGCAGGGAGTTTGCATGGGCATTTTTTTTTTTCTCTCTCTCTCCTTCTTCCCCTCCCTTGCTTGCATTCTCTCTCTTTCAAATAAATAAGTTAATTTTTAAAAAAAAAGAGTTACCTTAGGAAAAAGCATATTTGCGTGGGTAAGACACTCCTGGAAATACTATTGGTTTTTCAAAAAGGAAAAGGACAAATGAAAAAAATGAAGAAGAGAAATACTGGAAGGAAGTTTTTATCCCAGATATTTTCTCTTCCAAATACTTACAGTAGTCAGTCATGCAAAGAGAAACAAGTAAAAACAAAATCACAGGCGTGGAGTAAATTAATATAGATCTATGATATTCAATTAATATAACTTACATTTTAATTACTTCATTATGTTTTCAACAACAAAAATGGTCAACACTACAGCATTAAAAGTTCTGTTAGGAGGTTAAAACGATGGAAAATTTCACTTAATAGGATCACTTTTAAAAAAGACCTTACTTCTAAGTTGTGTTTCTATAATATGAGTGATTCTGACAGAAGTCTTCAAATTCTAAATCCATGCTTCATTTGTAAACCCATATAATAGCTACATTCATCTAATGATCCATTTAGAACCACATAAGAAATCAGATTAAAAAGCTGACTGTGTAAATCTAAAGACATTATTATATTAACCAATTTTTCAGAAAGCGATTACAAAATAATTTATTTGTTCATCATTGAATGTTATCCACTCAACTGATACACAAGCATGAATGAGCTACACTGAAAGAAGAAAGAAATGAAAAAGGATACACGTATAAATTTGTTTCTAAACATGGCTTAAATTTCTGTAAGACACTAAATAATTCTGATGGAAAGAACAGAAAGTAACTCCAGAAAAACTATGAATTTAAAATTATTCTCACTCTGCAGGTTACATTTGTCTAGAATGGAGACATTTGAGCCAAGAAAGAAGACATGTTACATAATATCATCAATTGCTAATCATCAATTTCTTGATATACTTCTGATGTATAAAATAACTTTTATTTCTCTTCAAACATAAAAATGACTATGATCATAAGGATTTTCAAAATAATACGATCAAAATGAAAGCTTTCTTAATACAATCAACAATGACATATTTTACAGGCATTTTTTGTGAGACTTTAAGTAATTCTAAAAAATTTCATTGGACAAATTTATTTCAGTTAAATGTTTAAAAGGCAATTCACCAACAGACCCCTGAAAAGGTACTCTACATCACTAACCAACAAGGAAATGCAAATCAAAATCACAGTAAGTTATGACCTTCCACCTATCAGAATGGTCAGAATCAAAAAGACAAGAAATGACAAATGTTGGTGAAAATGTGAAGAAAAAGGAACCTTCATACATTGTTGGTGGGAATGTAAATTGGTGCATCCATGGTGAAAAGCAATATGAAGTCCCTTCAAAAATTTAAAAATAGAAATACTGTCTATCCCACAATTCCACTTCTACGTGTTTACCCAAGCAAAACAAAACACTAATTTGAAAATATATATATATAGACTTCTCTGTCTATTGCCCTATTTATAATAGCCAAAAATATGGGAAGCAACCCGAGTACACTGACAGATGAATGCATAACTAATAAAATCTTATTTCAGCCATAAAAAGGATGCGATTTTGCTATTTGCAACAACATGGACAGACCTAGAAGGTATTATTTTAAGTGAACTGATCAGAAAAGGATAAATATCATATGATTTCACTTATATGTGGGTTCTGAAAAGCAAAACAAATGAACAAATAAAGAAGCAAAGAGAGAAGAAAAAAAACAGACTCTTAAATACAAAGAACTAACTGTGGTGGTTGCTAGCGGGGAGGTTGGTGAGGGATAGGTGAAATAGATATAGAAGCTTAAGAGGTAAAAACTTCATGTTATAAAATAAATAAGTTATAGAGATGAAAAGTACAGTATAGGAAATATAGTCAATAATATTGTAATAACATTGTATAGGACAGACAGTGACTATACTTATTGTGGTGAGCCCTAAGTAATAGAATTGTTGAATCAATATGCTATATTCCTGAAACTAATATAACACTGTATGTTAATTATACTTCAATTTAAAAAAAGTAAACGGAAGTAACATATCCATTATTCCTTATATCCATTATATTTCAGATAGTTATTCCAAGTTAGTCATGGTAACTTACATTACCCTAACTAATTATTATGTTAGAAAAATGTCATGTGCCCCAGTTGTGGCCATGTGAACCAATTTTGTGCTAGGGTTTCCTGGAACAATTTCCTCATTCTCACCAAGAGATACAGAAATAGCCCTTTAGGGCGCCTGGGTGGCTCAGTGGGTTAAGCCGCTGCCTTCGGCTCAGGTCATGATCTCAGGGTCCTGGGATTGAGCCCCACATCGGGCTCTCTGCTCAGCAGGGAGCCTGCTTCCCTCTCTCTCTCTCTCTCTCTGCCTGCCTCTCTGCCTACTTGTGATCTCTCTCTGTCAAATAAATAAATAAAATCTTAAAAAAATAACAATCTTAAAAAAAAAAAAAAAGAAATAGCACTTCACACTCCCTTAGTCATATTCATATATTGGTATGGTACCTGGACATGTCTGGAATCATGATATATACAAGTCTGCAAAGTTGCCACAGAGAACAGCAGAATATATTAGATAGAATCTGGGTTCTCAGACATATACTGAGCTGAATGAACCAGACGGAGCTATTTTTCCTTTGATTTCTTTATGTGAGCTGATGAACCAATTTACTATGAATTTGAGTTTGTTTTTCAGTGCTTGTAACACAAAGCACTCCTGGATAATACTGGATGAGTGTATATGCCCCCCAAAATGTATTAAAGACAATAAAGCTTCCAGAATATTGTTGGTGACAAGTGTAAATATTCCAGAAGATTAATTTTATTTAAAAAAGTTATACACATTTATCTTAATAAATGCGGTTTACATCTAACTGGTCTTATGATGCATATAACTTGGCTGCACTTAAAATAATGCATAACAAATCATTAATTCTTCTTCTTCAAATAGATCCTTTTTTCAACCTACTGATGTATACCCATAACAGGGAACTGACAGAGAACTGATAATATTTCAATTTACTGACAATACATAGGTACAGTTTTCTACACTAAACTATAATGAAACATTAAGGAACCACATTTACTATATAAGCTAAATTTACTAATATGCACCCTCTGTTCCTCTTCTACATCAGTTAGTAATAAATTACACTGCCTCAGTTGTTAATCAGAATCAAAATCACTTCTTCTTTGATCACTTCTTTGATCAGAATCAAAATCACAATTTCTTCTATCATGGCAACTACAGTGTTTAGGGTTTACAATGCGCCAAGTCAACTCTATGGTGAGGACATATGACAAATGGATAAATAGCTGTAAGTTTGGAACCAGACTTCTGAGTTTAAATTTGCGTTCTACCTTATACTAGATCTGGGAAGTAGAGCAAATTAGTTGAACACTGTGTTTCAGCTTCCTCTCTTGAAAATGGGCTATTAATAGCCTTTATCTCTAATAGATGTTCTGAGGTTGAAATGAGATAAAGCATGTAAAGTGCACTTGTTCTGTAACACGTCTTCTTAAGTGTTAGCTGCTTTTGCTTTCATTAGTATTATTACATGAGTCAATTTGTGCTTTTATTTTTACGTTTTTAAACCCTAAGATTCAACTTCTTATGAGCCTAAGTTTTTAAGATTGAAAATTATTTTTTAGTTCTGAGGCATATGTAATTTTACTCTCCAAACCCCACAAAAAATATAGTAGATAGAATTTTTCAAATTGTAAGCCCCAAAGCTGGGAAAGCCAGAGGAGGAGACATAATGACAAAACCTTGTGAGGGGGTGCCTGGGTGGCTCAGTCATTAAGCATCTGCCTTTGGCTTGGGTCATGATCCCAGGGTCCTGGGACCAAGCTCCACATCGGGCTCACTACTGGGCAGGAAGCCTGCTTCTTCCTCTCCCACTCCCACTGCTTGTGTTCCCTCTCTCGCTGTGTCTCTCTCTGTCAAATAAATAAATAAAATCTTAAAACAAAACAAAACAAAACAAAACAAAAAACCCTTGTGAGCTAGGAAGCAGACAGATGGAGGGCATACTGAAATTCACGGCAGGAAAGCTAAGACCTAAGACCAAACTGACATAGATTACAGAATCTACAAAAGCTTAGTAATCAGCAGCACTAGGCATATTTGGAACTTGGGATAAATGGAGTTGTTAAAATAAAGATGATTGAGTTAAACGTGTTTGATAACAATTCAATCTCTAGATTATTGTTATTCTCCCAACTCTGGAAAAGGTATGAAGTTTTAGTCACTGAAGAGGGTTAAACAGAGGATGTGTGGAAAGTGAGAAGAGGTATCAGGCACAGTTGAGAGAGTTTGCATCATTACAAAACTAAACCAAGTTAGTTATCTTATATGAATACAGATCTTCTTCGACTTATGATGGGATTAGATCCCAACACACTCATCATAGTTTGAAAATACTGTAAGTCAAAAATGCTATATGGATAACCTACCAAACATCACAGCTTAGCCTAGCCTGCTCTAAACATGCTCAGAAGACACCTTAGCCAACAGTTGGGCAGTCGTCTAAAACAAAACCCATTTTATAATAAAGAGTTGAATAGCTCTTATAATTTATTGAATACAGAACTGAAAGTGAAAACAGAATGGTTGTATGGGTACAGAACGGTTGTAAGTATTTGAGAAATGTCTAACAATCTTAGAGAGAAAAAAAATGTATTAGCTTATTTGCAAAGGATGACTTGAAATAACTTCAGCTTTCTCAAACAGCAACACTGGAAGGAAGATGTCAACGAAACAAAACCTCTGATTTTCTGAATAGCAATTATTCCCAATCTCGAATTTTTTACCCAGCCAAACTATCAACGAAGTATGTGAGAAATATAATGTACTTTCAGACATACAAAGTCTCAAAATTTTGATTTTAATACCTTCTTTCACAGGAAGTTACTGGAAGAGGCCTCTGAGTAATACAAGAAAAATAAAAGGCAGCCACAAGATAAAGAAAACTAGAGATTCACCAAGACAGAAGTCAAGACAATCTCCAAAATAATATGAGAACCCAGGATTCCAACTATTTATCAGGCATAATAAGTTAATCCATTAAGACTTAATCAATGGGCATGGCGTCACCATGCTTTTGACATAACGAAACTACTGGAAGCTATTCTTTCCCATAACAAGTGAGTAAATTAAGAAAGATCAAGACATGAGAAAAAAAAATCAGCAACAGAAAGAAGCAAAAGAATTATAATATGCTAATAAAAAATGTCCCAGAATGTCATTCATGCAGCAGGACTCAGAAAAAAAAAAAAAATCATTACTTTTAGGAGAGATGTTTTGAAGAAAAGAATGGAATCAACAGATTATTTTATATGGTTGGCCTTGATGAAAAGTGTACAAAAGGCTTATTGAAAGGTGTGGGGGACATTAGCAATAGCAAAGAAAACCAAGCAAATGAAAATGAATCACCTAATCATTAATTTTAGGGGAAAAAGTAAGAATGAAAAGCAATCACAGCATACAATAGAACTCAGATATAAAGAGTAGGAGCACAGGAATAATAATAATATAAACCTATTTTAATAAAAAATTTGACTGAATATATTGGAGGACGGAGCATGACAGCAAATGTGTAGACTATGCAAAACAATCAAATCCTCATTTATGACAACAGGGTGTCAATACATAATATCACAAACTGGTGAATCAAGAGTTACCTGCTTTCACATTTATTTAGAAATACATATATGTGTAAACACCAGAATAATGATTCAAAAAGTAGATCATGGTTGCATCAGGGAGAAGCAAGAGGAGCAGAAACGTATATTTTGTTATGTACCTGGAGCATATTTGAGTCTTTAAAACTCTGTGCTTGTGCTACTTTGATCAGTTAACAAATAGTGCATGCAAATAAAACACTAAATTAGTTGTGTCCAATAGACCAAGCATCTCTCCCAGTTTTTTGCAGAATCACAGGCAAACTGAGCAAGGTGCCACATATACTTTTATCCTTCAGACATCTCCATGTAATTTGTAAAGTGGAAAGATTATAGATTGTGAGTTCAGAGAGACAAGGGTTTGGATCTCACTTTCTGAATTTCTGGTATTTTATCTGTCTCCTAGTGTGATCATATTACTTGTTAGGAATCAAGTGATAGAAAACGTAAGCCCTCAACACATATCTGGCACATGGTAATGGTCATTATTTTGGGTTCCCTCCCACCCTCAACAACACAATGCAGGCAGTAGGTAAGAAGCCACTACTATCTTTTATTGTTTGAAATATAACTTTAGCTTCACCAAGTTGAAGATATATGAAATAATTGTATCCTACAATTACCAGCTACCATCGTTTACATTTTATCATCTCTGACATTGGGCTGCTTTATGATAGCTGACATCTTGGATACCATGAAATATTGTAATAAAAAAAAATCTAAAACATCAGTTTTCATACTGGAACATACCCCTAGCTCAGGCACCACAACCCCAGTGCCCAAAAGAACAAAACTTTTTCTTTTTTTTTTTTTTAAGATTTTATTTATTTATTTGACAGACAGAGATCACAAGTAGGCAGAGAAGCAGGCAGAGAGAGGAGGAAGCAGGATCCCTGCTGAGCAGGATCCCAAGACCCTGGGATCATGACCTGAGCCAAAGGCAGAGGCTTTAACCCACTGAGCCACCCAGGCGCCCCAAGAACAAAACTTTTTCAATGTAAAATAGGCCAAATAGTATAAATAAGACCTTAGTTTATGTGCATAATTCCTTTCACAAAAGAGTTAGGTATTTAACCAACAAAATGGCAGGTCTGGCAAGGGTGGAGAAGTAGTACATGAGAGTTAATACGAGGCCAGCCAGATGGGTAAGGAAGTTCATGACAGTTCAAATCAGTAAAGATATTTATTCAGCAAATCACTCATTTAATAATTTTGAGCATGTGTCATACTCCAGGTACTGTGGGAGGCACTGATATGCAACTGAGTCAGAGTATTTGCCCCTCAGAACGTTACTTGCTACTCACTTGCTTCACAGTTTTGTTTTGAGTCTTCCCTTCCTCCTGTTTTATCTCTTCCTCTTCTCTCAGTGATATCTACAATAGCCTCAATTCAGACAACTGTGGAACTGCTGTGAATAGTCCCTACGTTTTCCTATTAATAAGTTGCCAAAGAGCACCCTTCCAATTACCTTTGTGCTTTAATAGAAATATCCACTCAACTAGACTAAAAATACACTTTACATTATAATACACAGTCAATTACCCAAACATAGGAAACATGTTCTGTGAAATTATGCACTAACATCTTCAAATAACTCCAAATGCTTGATGTCTACTGAAAAAAATATATGTAACTGCTCAATAGTGCTTACATTTCATACATGCATATGCTCACTCTACAAATATTTAAAAGTCTACAATTGGTCAGACAAATGCTCTAGGTCTTGGATATAACAAGGGAGCGTAAGATATAAAAGTAGGGTAAAAAGACTATTAGTGCAAAGTGTCAGAGATGATAGGTGATAAAACTATACGAAAAAAAAAGAGAAGGGAACAGAGATGAGGAAAAAGTGAGAGGTTATAACATTAAACATGGTGGTGGGATGGAAACAGTTGGTGGAGTCTCTCACTGAACCTCTCGTGGGTCCCAGACTGGAGTCCGCAGATCCCAGGTCGAGCCCCTCAGGGAGCCTTCCTCCAGTGTCCTGTCATGGGCCATGCTCATCAAGGAGTCTGTTTCTCCCTCTCCATCTGCCCCTCCCACCCACTCATGCACTCTCTCTCGCTGCCTCTCTCTCTCTCAAATAAATAAATAAAATCTTTAAAAAAAAATCTTAGGGAAAGAGAAAAAAAGGTACAAGGAAAATGATAGGAAGTGGAAGGTGAAACTGAAGAGAGAAGTCAGAGTTAACCAGGAGCCACAGAGGGCACAGTTATCAAGCATACGAAAGATCCTCAGTGAAAGAGGGAATGATTACAGGGTTTTGAACAAAACATTGATATAAGATCCTTTAAATTTTAAAAAACATCAAATTGCTGTCGAGAAAAAATTGCAGGACAACAAATTGTGAGATACTGAATTAATCCACAGGATAGCTGATGACACACCCAGGGGGGTAGTGGTAGAGCTAGAGAGAAACTGATGAATTCTGCTTTTACTTGGAGGTACAACCAACACGATTTCCTGATAGATGGAAACACAATAATGAAGAAAGAAAGGAGAAGTCAAAGATGAGTCCAACCTTCTTTGTTTTATCAGAGTGAATCAAAGAACAGGGTTGTCATTTATTGACGTAGGGAAGCTTGGAAGAAGTCGATTGGTAGGGTGGGAAGACCAGGATTCCTGCTTTGGACATAGTAATTTTGAGATGCCTGTTATGTAATTAGGTGGAGGAATCGTTAAGCTATTAGATATATGAGTTAGTAGTAAGATCTGAAGACATAAATGCAGGAAGCATGCAAAAGCTCTTGAAAAGTCATGGCACTCAATAAGATCACCAAGGAAATGTGTGAAAAGAGAAGAGTTGTGAAGAGGGGGTCTGTGCATTACTCTGATGTTTAAAAGCCAAGGAAAAGAATAAATCAGGGAAGGGATCCGAGTGGAGATGCCAGTGACGGATGAGGACAATCAAGAACGTGGCTTCCTGGAAGTCAAGGGAACAAAGGTGTTTTTAAGCAGGAAGCAAGATAACTGGTAAATGCAGCAGACAGATCAGTATACTGAGGTCCAACAATGACCACTGCAACCTGAAGGTCATGGTGATCTTGAAAAGAGAAATTGCCATGCAGTTCTCGATGCAAACATGCCTCGTTTCCCTATTTCCTCACTCTCAGCGGTGGTCTGATGGTTCCCAAACAGTGATTTTGCCCTCAGGAGGACATCTGGCAATATCTGGAGACAGCTGTGATTGTCCCAACTTGGGCAGGGGCTTTGCTGCTAACGTCGAGTGGCTATGGGCCAGAGGCACTGCTCAATGTCTTAAAATGCACTGAAGGAGCTCCTCACAACAAGGAAACAGTTGACTAGATACGTCAACAGTGATGAGATTGAAAAACCCTCTTCTACAGGAATCTTCTTTCACTACCTGGTCCTTCTGAGACAGAATAATGCTCGGGATTTACAAATAAGGCATCCTAAATTTAAATATTATGAAGCAATAAATCTAATTGACTTTATCCAGTCTCTTTCAGGTATTACTCTACTACCTCCCACCTGTTGTATCATTAAAATGAGGACTCTAGACTAGATTCTCTTCTCCGTATGATTAGTAACTGATTCCCAGGGCACCTGGGTGGCTCAGTGGGTTAAAGCTTTTGCCTTCGGCTCAAGGTCGTGATCCCAGGGTCCTGGGATCGAGCCCTGCATCTTAGCCCTGCTGAGAAGAGAGCCTGCTTCCTCCTCTCTCTGCCTGCTTCTCTGCCTACTTGTGATCTCTGTCTGTCAAATAAAGAAATAAAAAATCTTTTAAAAAAAGAAGAAGTAACTGATTCTCTGACAGGAATCTTGTTACCCTGATGTCTCTCTAAGCCCCCTTGTAAATACAGCACTGGCACGCAGTCTCATACAAACACCCGTATGTGTAGACACAAAGGAAGAACCTTTAGGGATATGTGTATTTTTTTCATTTCATATTTTGAAATCACTTAGTAAATTGTATTTTCCTTTGAATATTGTGTCTTCTTCAAAACCAGACTGAATAAATTAATTTCATAAGATTGTGCGTATTAAAAATAATTTGCAAGACAAAGAGAATAAGGCAAATATATTTGTTCTGGAAAGTTAAAAAAATGTAGAACAGCATTTAAGAAACAAAAGACACCTAAAAATAATTAAAATAAGCTATGTTAACAGTTCCAAATAAATGTTTTATTTCACTTTGAAGACAGGATTAATTTAATTTGAAAACTTCTTTTGAATATGTATTTTATAAAAAGGAATATCTGAAGGTCTTTTTCAATTCACTAAGCATTAAAAATGCATATTGAAAATTAAATCAAAAAGAACTCTAGACCATATGACTGTGAGAGCAGTGACTGCTTTTGGTCTAGGAGATATTGGAAAGGAATTATAATTGTATACTGTCCAGTTCTTGCATTAATTCTCTAGTCATTCTTTCTTCTCTACAGCAAATATTTATCATCTAAGATCAAAATTTTTCCTGAGTACTGAGAACACAACAGAAAATAAGTTAGGCATGATCTTTGCCCTCATGCTGAACTTACACACTTTTTAAATTATTTTTTTCCTCAGTAATCCCTATTTGCTATAGAGAACCATCCTTCTTGTTAAAAACTGTTCAGTTGCACACGATTAAGATTCCTGTGACATCTTCACAAGGGGGCTATCTGTCAAAGGAAACATGTTAATGGACTATGATTAATTATTATGTTTTGAAGAAAAAATATAGATTCTTCTACTCAGTGACATTGCTCATTAAAGCAGAATTTTCAATAGCTAATTTATACACTAACATTTTCAAGTCAAGTGGAAATGTTAAATGTTTATTAGGTCTATTAGTGTTTATTCATGAACACATGGCTGCTACTCTTATGGGACACATAGTGGTTTTTTTGAGTGGGGAAGTAAAAAAAAAACTACAGTGTAAAGATAGCATTATTGTAAAATGCTAACCAAACACTAAATATTATTACTGTTATTAAAGTATGGGCTCCTTAAATGTAGGGAACATTCCACATTTAGCTATAGGCACAGGTATAGACATAGATATGTCAAAAGGTTGAGTTCTGCCATTAGAAAGGTCTGGATTTGAATTTGAGCTTGGCCACTCACTTGTTTTGTGACTTTGGGCAGGTTCCTTACCTTTTCTAAGTTTCAGGTGTTTCATTTAAATGGCTGTAATGAGGATTAAATGGGATGATCTGGGCAAAGTGTCTCATAGACAATAACAGCTCAATAAACATTAGCTCAATTGTTCTCTTAATGATTACCAATTTTCTCTCTCAAGAGGCATCTATGAAGTAGATAATCTATAACCGTTCAAAGTAATGTGCACGTGAAAAAAAGGCTTTTGTTCTGTTTCCCAGACCATTTAAGCCCTGAAATCACGTCCTTGAATTCACGAATAAGGAATTTATTAAAAGTTTTTAGAGAGAAGTGTTAGAACAGTGATTAGTTTGAAAGCCAGTTTTTAGGCTATGATAATCCTATTGACAAATGATTTTTAAAATATACAAATGAGCACAATTCAAATTTTAGAAAAGCTTGGCAGAAAAATTATTGAGGGAATAGGTGGCAATTGGTGACAAAGAAGTAGATACAGATTTTAAAAAAGAAAATTTATGCACCATCAGGAATGATGGATAGAGGAGAAGGTGGAATTAAAAGTGACGGGAGTAAGAGATACTCTGAAGACGGTGCAATGGGTGGGACACAGAGCAAAAGGCTGATCTGTTTGATGGGAGCAAACTGGCTTTGATGCTACTGAAAAGGATAAACAGAGGTAGTAGGAAAAGAGAAGAACACAAATGCTTGGGTGACGACTTGCATGTGTAGCCTTGCATGTGTAACAAAAAACAAATATTTCATATTGCTGATGATGTAAAGGTTTTTATTTTTGGTTCACAAAGTGAGAAATTAAGACAGTCCAGGGGCCCATCTGGTTTTGCCAGAGTACAAATATGGACTTAGTGCTCCCAAAAGTGGGATTTCCCAAGTGTGGTTTTCATGATGGGTAGTTAGTACTGTGGCCAATGTTGGTGGGTTCATTACGTCAAGAAAAGAAAAAAAGAGAAACAATGAATTCAAGGAATCTGAAGTCATCAACATGGATGTCCAAATTACTAACTAAGGGTGATAAGTATGCCATTTATTTTAAGAGTACCATGCTGAGAGTAAAAAATTCAAAGGAACTGAATGCCTTGTGTTATCTGTTCATCTGAAGCAGCTGAAGGTAACACTGAAGGTAACACTGAGCCCATCACCTGGTAAAGCATGATCTATCAGACTAAGATGCTTACTGTGGTTCTCAAATCATCCTGCATATTAGAATCATCTGGAGACATTAAAGAAAAAAAAAAAAGAAAGAAAGAAAAGAAAAGAAAAAAGATTCTCAATGCCCAGGCCACACCCACGGTGAGTTAAATCAGGATCTCTGCCGTACCCAGGCATTAATTTTTGGAAGTGCGCTCCAGTTGATTACAATACATTGCCAAGTTTGAGACTCAGTGCTTTCTGCCACACTGAAAAAGTCAGAGGCCGAGGTTTTGAACAGTCTTCTGACTTTGGACAGGACTACACAGGCTAGAGTGAGCCTCCAGCTCTCAGGCAATAGTGAGTAAGCCTGTCATGCCTCAGGTTGCCTGGGCTAGCTTTTTGTTTATAGAGCAATCTCTCTTCCATATTCTTAGTTTTTACGTCATAGAGGAATAAAGAGGAAAATATAGGGAGGAATTAAAGAGAGTGAAACCAGTCCTTAAATATCATTCTTCGGAAGCTGAAAATATTGTCATATTCAATAGTGGTATAGATCCAGGGCTATGCTGTGCTAGTAAACCACCCACAGATAATAACGTCAATTAAAATTAGTAGTAGGGTGGTTTTCAATTTTGGTAGCTGAGAGGGGCTCTATTAATAATTCTTTTTTTTATAAAAAAACACAATAATTGGTTTCTCTAATTCTTATTTAGAACTTAAAATATAATACATAATGGAGTCCCAAGTACCTATCAATAAAGAGGAGCAATACAATTTAAGGAATGTGAGCTTAGGTATTTCGAGATGAGAATACAAATATTTTACATCATTGTAAAATATGGAGCTATATATCCTAAAGTATCCATTAGTTGTGGGACAACCATTAATAATTTCACAACTTGAGGTATCAAGCTAAAGAATGCTATTAATATAAATGTTCCTAGAAACTGCCTGTGGCACATTTGCTAGATAAATATAAATTTTAGTGTATATAGGTCATATTAGCCATAAATAGAGACTACCAAAATGATAAAGGTTAGCAATATTATAGGAAAATATAGCCAATGCGAATATAGCCAATGCTAATATTATATTAATAAATATTAACATTGGCTATATTTTATTATATATATAATAAATACATTATATATAATATTATATGTATTTATGTATTATATTGTGTTTTATTGGCTTTGTTTTATATTTTATGTTTATATTTTATGTTATATATATATATATAAAAAAATAATGAACCATGGAGTAACTTCTCAAGTTATTGGATATGGAGAGTATAATAATCACGACTATTGAATGGAATCATTGAAAGCTCATTTCTCTGATAGTTCAGTAACAGATATCGGACATATCTATGTGATAAAAGCATCACTTGAACACTTTAAAATCATCTACACTTGGACTAAACTGAAATTCAAACTTCTTTAATAATCACTGTACAATTTGATTCAAATAGAATATAATTATGAGCAGTTGTTGAAAGCTGAGAACAGAATTTCCATGTTGAGAGAATAAATTCTGTTTTCAAAATGTAGAAATATTCCAACATAACAGTTAAATGAAGCATCACATACTTCCAAAATACTACAGTGTCCAGAGTTTCAGGGTATCTTATACCTTAATATATTGACCAGGGTATGCTTTTCAAAATATATTCTAAGTATATTAAGACAAAAATTCGATTTTCTGGTAAAAGCAGGTTTTACTGTTTTATTGTTTATCATTTATCATTTTTCTTGCATAAACTAAAGTAAGCTCATCTACCTGGACAATTATAATTATCCGAAGGAAAAAAAAATAATATCAAACACCCATTAACAACAGTGGTAGGCACTGTGCTAAACTCCTTCTTAAACTACATTCTCAGTATATTTAATTTTATTCTCACATCACACCATGAGAGTGATATTATAATCCCCATTCTACACATGATAAAACTGATGTTCAGTTAGGTCTGATAATTTCTCTAAGGTTACTAAGTCACACACAGTATGTGACTAGGCTTAGACTGACTCAGTTAATCTATCTGACTTCTAAACCAAAGGTCTGTCCATTACATGAGCCTCTTCCTACAATTCACTTAGCAACCCTCTAAAAAAACCAAAATAAATGGGACAGTAACTGGAACAACTTTTGGCATCAATTTGAGACGTTTCTACTTAGGAAACTGTTATTACATAATTTAAAGAGGATTGCTTTGTAGACTTTGCTGTCCCATATATAACTACCTGAGGTCAAATTCAAATTAATTAAAATAAAATAAAAAATGTAAAAATTAAGCTCTTCAGCCACACTAGTGGTATTCCAATGCTCAATAACCACACATTGCTAGCTGCTACGGTATTGGAGAGTGCAGATATAAAATATTCTCATCATTGCAGAAGTTTCTGGTGGATGGCGTTATATAACATTATCCTAAAAATCTTAGCTTCAGGAAGTATGATGTGATCTTTGACTTTGTGACTCTAAATTTTAGCAACAATTTTCCTAACATGTTTAATGTCTATAACACAGGTACCATAACATTAGCATTCAAATGACACAGTATCAAAGCACAAAGAAACTTTTCTCTCTTTTTTTTTCAAAGTCATCAACTAACAAATAGAATTTACATGTTGGGGTGTTGGAAAACAACAGCAATGTATCTGGGCTTCAGAGATAATCTAGAACCAGTGTTTTCATTGTTGTCAGAACTCTGTCTTTACATTTTCATCTTTCTTTCACTCTTGTTTTCCGCCCCAACCCCCCAATGCCAGTGTTATTTTCTCTGGTAATAACCACATATAATACTACTTCAAATTGGGGTTTTCTTTTATGTTTTGAAAAATGTTATTCCAATACAATTTGTTCTCTTTATAATCCCAAGCATTTTACTACATGCATTTCATCAAAGCGATCATTGGGACAAAAAAAAAAATTTATGAACAGTTGCATCTAAGAAGAGATTAAAATTATATTCTCTCTCACGTCAACACCATAATTCCCTCCCCCGAAACGTTTGAGCAACCCAAACAGGTCAGGTGCTTATGAACACACAAACGCTCCACTAGAAATCCTATATGTGAAGTGAATCTGGTATAAGAACAAGAGAACTAGGGCTTTTGTTCCAACGTGAGTTAGAGGAAAGAAAAAATAATAGCTATCTACCATGCTAAAAGAGTATTTGAGTTCTCAGTTTATACGCAGCTCTCATAGAATTAAGCAACTGAGCAAAAGAAACAAATTATCTCAATAGAAGGAGGGAATAAAAGTCTGTTCAACGTTCATTTTTAACACTACAATCCTGCCAGGACCTCTTCAAAAATCCTCCCTGCCTATGATTATGAGGGATTCAACAAAAATTGAAAATTTCTATCGTTCCTGTGTCTTTTCAATAAATCAATCTTCATTATGTTCTAAAACTGCTGCAGATTTTGAGGACACCTCTATACAATACCATTTTTATTGGAGTCAATGATTGAGAAACAGGCTCTGCAGAATAGCAGCTCCAAAATCTGATCGCATGAACCTTAAGTGAAGTTACTAGCATTAGCAAACCAGAGATGACAATGTGCTATCTGATCTCTCCTGCTTTCTTTGTGCTTGGTAGTTGTGTTGATGGGAGGAAGAGCAGCATCCAATTATTCTAATGTTTGCCTTGAAATTATTTAAATGTACTACCTGTGTTAAATTGACCATCCAAGCAAATGACTAATTTACAACAGTAAATTATATGGTGTGTCTCGTAATATTTTATAATTTATTCCAGGATCTCATCATGTGTCTAGTCCCTTAAAATGCAGAAAATAAAACAAAGCAATATTCCCAAGTCGTTTTAGCTGAAGTTGTAACAAAAGCTTGGAAGAAAGCATAAGGCATGAGATGCAATAAAGACTACTGTAGAAAGCAATTCAAAACTATCCCTTTTAGACTTTTTAGACTTTTCACAAAAGTCTAAAGATCTTAGAACATACTGTTAATTCACTTGAGTTTTACCATTTTCACAGAATAAATTTTAAATCACTGGGCAGGAGGTATTAAATAGGGAATTGTTAACAAGCAAATACAAAAGACTTGAAAAGTTCAAAAAAATTTAACTAAAGTGGCAGAGAAAATATGACTGCAATATTTTGAAGATACAGAGCATCCCTAATAGAAATGTCACACAAACCACATACACGACATTAAATTTTCTAGTAGCCACATATAAAAAGTAAAACAAACAAACAAACAAAAAGAAAGAAACAAAAAAACCTAGGTGAAATTAATTTTAATAACATATACTACTTAATCCATACATTCAAAATATGTAATACCCATTCAAGGTAAGAATCGATGTATTTTACATTAATTTTAACAGTAAGTCTTTAAATTTATTTTCTATGGCATATTTACAGCATATTCCCAAACTTACACTACCACATTGCTCGTTTTCTTTTTTTTTTTTAAAAAGATTTTATTTATTTATTTGACAGACAGAGATCACAAGTAGGCAGAGAGGCAGGCAGAGAGAGAGGAGGAAGCAGGCTCCCTGCTGAGCAGAGAGCCCGATGTGGGGCTCGATCCCAGGACCCTGGGATCATGACCTGAGCTGAAAGCAGAGGCTTTAACCCACTGAGCCACCCAGGCACCCACATTGCTCGTTTTCAATACACCATGTGGTACAGTGCAAATAGTGATAGTTAATGAGAAATTAGAGTGCAACCATAGCGACTCTGTTCCCTCACTCTTCCAATTTCAATTTATAAAAACACACATTAGTAACTTTTTTCTTCTACATCACTTCCCATTTATACTATAACTTAAATATTTGCACGTGTAAATCACATGTGCAACTTTACTTCCTCTGCCCCACGAACAGTTGCTTGCTGGGTGGGTGTTCATCATACAGGACATCAGCCCCCTTTTTGTAGTTCAGGCACATGAGAAGATGTGCAACAGCGACCTCATAGAGAAAAATTGTGAGGTACAGAGAGGTTTTTTTTTTCCCCATTATAAAAATGTAAAATAAAGGATTTATTTCAAAGTGAAAACATAATTAAGATAAGATCATGTAAATCACTAATGTCTGTGTAATTTCTCTAGTCCTTTTAAGGGAATGTCTTAGAAATATGCCCTAAAGCTTGACGAACTAACCTGATATCATTTTAAGCATTGATAGTACCAGAGCTTCCCATCCAAAATATCTAAAGAGCTTAAAACTGAAGAACAGAGGGGCGCCTGGGTGGCTCAGTGGGTTAAAGCCTCTGCCTTCGGCTCAGGTCATGATCCCAGGGTCCTGGGATCGAGCCCCGCATCGGGCTCTCTGCTCAGCAGGGAGCCTGCTTCCTCCTCTCTCTCTCTCTGCCTGCCTCTCTGCCTTCTTGTGATCCCTGTCAAATAAATAAAATCTTTAAAAAAAAAAAAAAAAAACTGAAGAACAGACTTAAATGATCCCAATTGTTAAGACTCTTTCACAATTCAAGAATGAAAATTACAGGGTAAGGTTTAGGGAAGGAGAATATAATTACTTGAACTGGAATTTGGCCAAACATTGGTTTTCTATTCAAAGCACTCGTTGAAAATGTTTTGTAGTTTTTTAACAAACATCAAGGGGCTGTATGTTAATCTGAGATTCTGAGAGTAAAATGCAGGCTCTCCAGCAGAGAAATTATTCACAAACATTTGCCACTGCATTATTCTGGGAGAGTAGTGGTGGTGCAGAGAATGTACTTTCCAGAACCATGCCTTCAAAATCTGTATGTATCTTTTTTTTTTTTAATGTAAAGTCTTTTTTTTTTTTTAAGATTTTATTTATTTATTTGTCAGAGAGAGAGAGAGCACACAAGCAGGGGGAGCAGCAGGCAGAGGAAGAAGCAGGCTCCCTGCTGAGCAAGGAGCCCTCCTGATGTGGTACTCAATCCCAGGACCCTGGGATCATGACCTAAGCTGAACCAACTGAAACACCAAGGAACCCTTGTTTGTCCTCCCCCCACCCCAAATTCTGCTTTAAAACTTACAAAATAAGATATGGACTAAAGAAAGAGATAAAAAGAGGGCAAAATACAAAACTGCAAAGTTTAGTTAGCTGTTATATCTCTGAGAACAACCCAACTTTACAAAGACTGGCAGGTTAGATTTCCCAAGTTCAATAAACATTAATACAATGAAATATCATGACTCGGGGAGATGTGGAGTTAAAAATATGAAGCAAATAAAGATCTAAAGCAATTTCAGACTTTACTGTTTAAATTGCACCCATGCAAAGGAATAAAATAAAACTTGCAAATACTATTTAGAAATGTCCCTGAACAGTAATACACTCATAAAATTCTAAGCTTTTAATAATTCCTTCGATTGATCAACAGAGAAAAAAGGAGGGGGGAGATGCTGTTTCTGGTGTTAATGTTTGGGAAATGTCACATTTTATATCCTATTTCCTGATCATTTTCCCAAGCACTTTCACACAGTGACGGTTTTTGAGAATCTCATAATAAATGTTTAGTAGGTTGAATTTTTTTAACCATTTTTTTGTGTGCTACATGAGTAAAAATACTACTAATCTAGAGTTCTGAAAAGAAAAATTCTAGAAATGTTTCCCTAAACTATCTTGATTTTATACACACAAAAGTTTGGTTTTGTTTTTTCTGTTCTTTCACAAAATCTTGAACTTCTACAATTCATTCTGCCTATATTTTTCTGTGTCCCACAATTCTAAGCACTGAGAAATTTTCATGGTAATAACAGAATTTTTAATAAGCCACATGTATAAGTCATTGCGTATTTTTTTATCCTTAAGAATCCAAATCTTCCTTTCAATCTTTTACAATATTCACTTAAAAATGGCAAATACTTTGGGGTCCTGTATAATTAAGTATAAAATCACTATATCCTAACAGCATTTTACATTCCTAATCCTAATGTAGCTATTTGAGGCTAACACTATTGGTTATAGATAGAGGAGAATATAGAACAGAAGGACTATAGGAACACAGAAGATAATTCTAAGATTACTCAGTTGTAGCTTATCCTATTTTTTAACACTGCCATAATATGGGGTTTTTGGTTTTGCTTTTATAAGTGTAGAAATGGAGAACATAGTCATTGTCATAGTCATTGGCATCAGATCACAGAGATAGAGAGGCCTCATCATGTCAACACCTCCAAGAATGCTCTTTGTTGTGCTTTTAAACACAATCATTTAAAAATATTTTCCAATACTAAAAATATGTTAAAACAAAAGACCAAACATAGTCAACAAATAAGATTGCACATACCCATTTGTAAGAAATACAGTGAATGTCATCATCGACTTGTCAGCAACAATCCATCACCCTTCTTATTTTCATTCTGATGAATAGTGGAGTTTTGTCAGGATGTGTTACTACACACAGGGGATCACTCTCCTTACCAGCCTACTATTCTATTTGAACCAAGTAAATAACCACTGAGAGCTTCTAGGATATGAACCAACTCCTAGATGATTTTCTTTAGGAATGTGATGTGTAATAGTTATTAACAATAGCCAAAGAATATTCTACTTGTCACAGTTTAATTCAAATAAACTCTTCCCTTGAAAAAGTATAGGAGAAACAAAAATGATAGTAAAATTATATCTATAAATATTATCAACTTTTGATGTCTGAATTCATTTTCCAAATGTCTGATAAAGGTAGGTATCACCTAAGATGTTTTAAAAAAATATAACTGGTTAAAGGTCATCAAAATATTTTTGTTTATTGTATGTTTATTTTTTCCTTGGAAGGATCTCAGTAAGGATAAAATATCCATTCATGCATATTGGAAGGAAGAGCTAGTCAACTAGAAAAAATGTTAATGTAGACATGGTTAAAGACAGAATTTTAAAAACTGAACATGTTAGTTGAGCTTGACTATTAAGCATACATTAAGATGGTATTTGTTAGAAAAAACTTGGGAACTAGCATGATTAGAGGTTACATCAGACCTTAATTCTTGGTATGAACCTTAAATTCTTTATAACGCGAGGGAGTTACTTAGTCCAAAGAAACTGGGCTTCTCATCTGAAAAGTAATGGCTATCTCACATAATTGTGAATATTGTCTGTTAAACACGTTTAACCATCTGTGAGTCATGATAATTAGTATGATAATAACATGTTGGGCAGCATTTTAAGCACTACCCATGTATTATCTCATTTAACAACTCCTCAAGTCTGGACTTTCCAATAAAATAGCCGCTAGCCCCATGTGGTTATTTAATCTTAAATTATTAAAATTAAAAATTAATTTATTGATCACATTGGTCATATTTCAAAAGCCCAAGAGCCACAATCCTCTAGTAGCTCCCATGTTAAACAGCACAGAATAATGAACATCTCCATCAACACAGGAAGGTCTACTGGACAGCACTGCTCTTAGGCATATGTTTATATATTATTATATATCTCCATTTAATAATAGAGAAGAAAAAAGTTAGAGAAAGATCAAGGAATTTACCAAAAACCACATGCTAGTAAGCAGGGCTAATGATACCATGGCATGCTGTTCCATGACATCATGGCAAATGGTCAATAAATGACAACTATATTTACTCTCAAATATTTTTGTAAGGCTAAATGAAACAGTTTTTGCTTCATGATTACTAAATAAAATATAAATACTTGATTTATATTTTCCATATTTTGTTATATTTCGTAGTAAATGTTAAAATCTCTTTAAATTGTGTTAAATAATCATGTAAATATTTCTTGTTTTTTTATTTATTATACTTTTCACTTATTTTTAAATTTTATTTTTTAGAGAGAGATAGAGAGCGTGCTGGTGGGAGGGGCAGATAGAATCTTAAGCAGGCTCCACACTCAGCACAGAGCCCCATGCAGGGCTTGATCTCAAGACCCTGAGGTCATGACCTGAGCTGAAATCAAGAGTCAGGTGCTTAACTGACTGAGCCACCATGCACCCAAATTATATTTTTCATTCAAATACAATTTTTGTACTAGTCAATCTAAATCTTGCAATTAAAAAAATGGGGACTTTTTATAGATCTTAATTTTAGGTAATCCTCATCATATTAAATATGAGAAAATGTAATAACATGAACACATATTAAGCACAGCAAAATATTATAGATCCAAAAATACTGCACATTTGACTGCAAAAATACTGCAGGCATACAAGTGGGAGTTATCAGAGATCAAGAAAAATCCAAATGTCGATGGATAGAGATATAATTGAGAAGATGCATGTGCATTCCTTTAGGAAAGGATCTATTTAGAGTAAGAAAACCACCATTCATAAAGTTTCAAGATTGAGGGGCCTGGAGGAGGGCTAAATTTTCTGTAGTTATTTTTATCCAATAATTGGCATCATTAACAAAACCAATGAAAGAGAAGCGTAAAACCAATGAATTCCAGTAACTGATTTATAACGTATATGGTTTATACAACATCTTACTGAGAAGGCAACACATTCTACGAGAAAAGGCAGGTTATTATTCAACACAGACAACCAAAGGAAACCAAGTAACTCATAACTCAAATGGGCATTCTGTGGAGATAAAAAAAAATGAGGGGAACAATGTTACTGTTACCAACTTTTTATTTTACAGAACCCAAAATGACTATTTTCTTTAATCTTGTAGAGAACTGAAAATATTTGCACTATTTCAATATTCTCCAGACAAAAATAAAACATCCCAAATGAAATGTCTTTTAAATTGAGAAATCAATGTCTGCTAAATTCTAAGAAATTAAAACATAACTGAGTGTTCCACAGAATCCAATGGGCACAATTCTTTTCAACCTTACCTCAAGGCTCTACCATTTTTCTTGCTTGCTGAAATGTTTGACAGCCTACAACCATCTCTCTTTGTACTGCACTAAAAGGTAAACTGATCTATCAATGACACTGGTACTATGATCCATCTCTCAGGAGCAGGAAAATGTTGATTTTCTCGCAAAGCTCTCAAGAGTTCATGTGTTCTTACTGTCAGAATTTCTGCATTTTTATAGCTCTAGTTTTAAAAATCACCTGTAAACCTTTTCAGCAATTAGTTTCCTGGGGACTAGTTAATAGTGTCTTGTCAGATAGCTAATATTTATGACAATGGAAGGTAAATGGTCTGTTGAAATGCAGCCCACCAATCATTAATTTCATTCCTCAGTAGGAGAATAGCAGTTTACATATTTCTTTTGAAAACTGTTAAAAATACATGCATGGGATTTTGAAAGTGGCAGTGGTTTGAAAATACTCCAGGCTTTTTGTACCATGGTTCCATAGTGGAATAAAGTATAAAGCAGATCTATTCTGAGTATTTCCCAAAGATTTTAATCATAAAAACAGACTTTTTTCAAAATGAATTATACTTAAAATGGAGTTCCATGTCCTATATATGTTCAAAGAAGAAAGACAAAAAAATCAAATTCCTGTATATTTTCATAAGTTTACAGAATACTCCCAAAGCAAATTGCCCTCACATGACATCTCATTTTATTTAATTCTTGCTGGGCCAGCCTAAACTCCTTAAATAACATTTCACATATTTTTTTCCCTGCAAATTCCATTTCAGTATTTAGTACCAGATTTCGGTATCTTTCTTGATTAAAAATGATACAGTTAGATTATGAAGAAATATAATGGATCATCAAAAATTTGATAAATAGGTATACAAAAAGCATATTCACAGTATTGAACTTGAATTTGTAATAAATGATTTTGAATTGAGTGGGGATCCAGGGAGTTGTCCCTTTGTCATTATGAAAGCTGACTGATTTTTATAGTGAGAAGAGGAAGTGATTTTTAGCAATATTCCTCCTTCACCAGCTGCCATGGGCAATTCCTAATTATTACATATGATTCAAAAGCAGGGACTTATTTCTGAGAGTGCACTGCAATTCAATATAATTACCTTGAGTCAAACTTCATCTACCTGTTAAAATAGTTTTGGAAAATTACAATAAATCATCAACTTAGAGGGTAAGGTATTTCCCACTGTTATGAGGAGGAGAGTAAGAAATAATAGCATATTTTTTGTGTAAGAGTCCAGGCTAAGAAATATGAAACCCTGTTTTCTATGATAGAGGATCTGTATATTGAGATGGTACAATAGGACTAAGTTGAGTCTAATGAAAAACAAGATCTTTTGATTTAATTTGAATAATTCAGTGAAGGAAAGGATGTAGACAGGGAACATTTATTCCAGTAACAAGTGATTGAGAATAATAGATTTATTTAATCAATAAATAGTTTTAGTTTTGTGTATATATCCATAAATATATTATCGGGAGCATTGGGAGTTCAGAGTACTGGCCATATTGCACCTTTAACGCACATGTAAATAATGTTAAATAGTAGTATATATAATAACAGTAAAACAGTGGTAAAATTACTGAAATTCAATTCAAAAGACTAGTCATTTTTCATGTTTATGCCCAGGGTCATCATTTGTGAAATCTACTGTTTCACCATTTTAAATATAAAGGATATTGTCTAATTGATTTGACCTACATAAAATGCATGCCAGAATAAATCAACCTGAATTTTACAAACTCTAAGACAGTTTTTATACATCTAATATCTTTTTTTTTAAGGATTTTATTTATTTATTTGACAGACAGAGATCACAAGTAGACAGAGAGACAGGCAGAGAGAGAGGGAGAAGCAGGCTCCCCGCTAAGCAGAGAGCCCGATGTGGGGCTCGATCCCAGGACCCCGGGATCACGACCTGAGCCGAAGGCAGAGGCTTTAACCCACTGAGCCACCCAGGTGCCCCTACATCTATTATCTTTAAGTACGTCAAAGAGAACACTCTAAAAATGCACAAGTGTTTATGGGAACACTGCGTTGAAACATCATTCATTCATTCATTCATTCAAGCATCTGCTATATATGCCCATGTTAGTACACACTTTTTCAAGCTGAGATCATGATGACAGCAAACATGTACTGATTAATTTCAATAGAAAGACACTGATCTAAGCACCTTACTTCTATTAACTCATTAAATCCTCTCTAAGAGTCCCTAATTATCCTAGGTTTACTGTTGAGAAAACTGAGCCACACACAGCTAATAATATTTTGCTAACATCACACAACCAAGAAGTGGTACAGCTTATCTTTGAATCTATCTGACAATAGAGCTACCAACCTAGATTTAAGCTACTGTTCTGTGTCAATTTTATGTTTATTATTTTATAAGAAAACTTGATAAACAAAATAATCAATCATCTGAAACCTGAAAATACCCCAGAAGGAACATTACATTTCAGGATATGGAGTTAATGAGAGCCCCCAAAGTGAAGACAAGTCAAATTTCAACCACTGATGCTGTGCCAAGTTCAAGCTTTGGATTATGTTATCTCCTGTGTTAGAAAATCACAAGACAGCACAGGAGGTCTGACTGATAGCTGGAAAGAAATCAAGTCAGCTCTCTAAATTCATGATTTCCAAAGAAAGGCAAGTGGGATGAGAGGAAGAGGACAAAAAAGAGAAACTCGCAAACAATAAGAGACAAAGAAACAGAGATTATCCACTGAAGATTAACTCCAAGTATTTTTTTAAACTATATTGAGACCAGATGATTTGACAGACCAAGTCATCCAACTCCCTATGTTTCTCTAATAAAATACTTTTCTATAAATAAAAATCTGACTTATTAAGTAGATAAGTTGGGAAGGGAGAGTTCATCTGTTTGACAAATGATTTATTTTGTTTCTTCTTAATGCCCAGTTATAAATTTTAAAAAATATGTACAATATGCATAGGTTGATAAAAACTGAAATTATAAAATTTTTAAAAACTACATCTATTAAACAGCATGAAGTACCCTATTCATCAATAACAGCTTAAGATAATACAGAAGTTGGGCACCTGGGTGGCTCAGTTGGTTAAGCGGCTGCTTTCAGCTCTGGTCACGATCCCAGGGTCCTGGGATCGAGCCCCTCAACAGGCTCCCTGCTCAAGGCGGAACCTGCTTTTCCCTCTCCCTCTGCCTGCCACTCTGCCTACTTGAGCTCTCTCTCTCTCTGTGTCAAATACATAAATAAAACCTTTAAAAAAAAAAGATAATACAGAAATCTCCAAATAAGAAAGA
The DNA here is from genome assembly GCF_963455335.1 of Martes martes. Lineage (NCBI taxonomy): Eukaryota > Metazoa > Chordata > Mammalia > Carnivora > Mustelidae > Martes > Martes martes. The sequence goes on along the minus strand of NC_137889.1, from coordinate 72,773,562 downwards.
TGTTGGCTTCCAAAAGAGTTTTTGAAGTCCTTGTCTGAAGATTTTCCAATGGGAAAAAAAAAAAAAAGTATAAAATGTGTTTAGGTCCATCATCAATGGTTTAATCAGGTCTTTATTTGAGCTTATTATCAATGGCTTAATCAGGTCTTTAATTTAGCTGAAATATTAATATTTATAATACAACAGATAATAGTATAATGTGGTCATTATCCAAATAACAAAAGTTCATATTTTCTAGGAAATGTTTGAGTGCTTGAGAAAAAAAACATAGGTGTAATTAGAGGAAAATGAAGAGGCAGAAGAGACCATCCAAAAGCAGACCCTAGGAATTTATGAATGTTTTGAAAATTCATGACACTATTTTTAGGTTTACCTATGCTTTTACATTCAATCTATGACATTATTCTTTCTTAATATGAAAGTATCTCTGTATTATTAGGTATCGTTCCAAGAGCTCACATACTTCTTTTTTTTCTTTTTAAAATTTTTAAATTTATCTGATAGAGAGAAAGAACACAAGCAGTGGGGAGGGGCAGAGGGAGAGGAAGAAACAGTCTCCCTACTGAGCAGGGAGCTCAGATACTCCCTCCATCCCAGGACCCAGGGATCATGACAAGAGCTTAAGGCAGACGCTTAACCAACTGAGCCACCCAGGTGCCCTGAGCTCATTTATTTCTGTTCTCACAAATACGGAATGAGAAAGGGATAAATAGATCCAAAAGAAAAATTTAAAAGTTAATTTAAAAATTAATAACTTAAAAAGCAACAGAAGAAAACTGAGGGGATAGGACAGGCACTACAGAGATCTTGGATAGACCTAAGGATGTATGGAGCAGTGTGAACTTAAAAGGACTTAGGGAAGAAAGAAGAAAAGGTAACGGGGAGTACAGCAAGTCCGCTGTCTGTGGCAAATTTCCAGGTAGGGCTCTTTGTGCAGGCCAACCTGGGGTCCCTAAAACAGTGGTCAGTGGGAAAGGCACTCGGAGATTGACAGTGAGAGCAAGACAGGTGTACTACATGCATTGTGTTTACAAATGCGATGCTCCCTATCCTTAGTTGTAACCAAAGTGTATAATCAGAATTTTCTCCCTCAGCAATTGTTACAAACTTCACTGATTTAATATCTGTCCTTATTCAGACAGAGACTTTATCGAATTTTAGTTTCTCAATTTGCAAGTGATTAGCAAGTATCATTTTTCAGGGTAATATTTACCCAATTAAGAGACATCTACTTCCCAAAATCATGCATCTTCAGTAACAGCAGAAGCTGCTCAAGCTGATGTTTACATAAACTGACAACTAACCATTCATATCTTTTGAAAGAGGACCCCTGATAAATATATCTTCCTTTCTTGTAGCTCAAATCACTATAGACAGCTATAAAGAAAGCATATTTCTTAAACGCACAAGGTAATTTCAAACTAATTTCTCCCAGTGTGTTTGAATTGGTTAAATCAGTTAATATATAATTTACCCAAGTTAGAGGTAGGTACATAATTTTTAAATAAATTGGTTATAGTACAATAAAAGCTTTAAAATAATATATATGGATGTATATGGATATATCTAGATATACACACATATCTCTGTATGCACATATATGTGTGTGTGTGTGGGTGTGTGTGTGTATCCGTGCAAGCATTTCATTTGGGAAAGAAGTCTGGTTGACATTTCATCAAAGGTTTCAGGAAACGTGGTAAGATTTCAGAGCTCATACTTCTTCAGGAGTAAGTTGTTTTAAATAATTTTTCATATACTAAATATGAAAAATCTGGCAAAATTGATCACAAGGATGAATCCTTGTCTCTTACTTTGTTTTCATATTCTTTACATTAATTAGGCTGCAAATTTACAGAATCATATGCAAATCCCATGTTTTTTTTCCATCTCTATCATTCATTTGCACCAGGCATCTGCAAACCAGGGCTGTAATCCATGTTATGTTTCATTTGCCTTAGTTATATTTTTGTGGCTTCCTGCTTTCGTTCATGAGGATGAAAGACGGTGAACGGATGCCCATAAGCACTTTGTTTATCTATGCATAAGTGGCACTCCATTTGATGATTTGAAACGGCAGTACAAAAACTGAAATATCTCTGTATTTTTATTTTTCATTATTTTCTGCTCTATTATAGTGCGTCCAATCACTGTTATTACAGCTTCTCAATATATATGTAAATAGCTTGCACAATATTGCCTTACATATTTTTAAGTTCCTTTGCATTTTGTAACTTTTCTTTCTGGTACTTTAAGTCTGTATTTCCAACTATGTTGTAAATTTCCTGAAAAAAAGTGTTTGTAGCCAATACTAAGAATCTAAAGGATATTTATTAGATACTGTTACTGAATTTCTACATATGACCTTCAAAATCCTTCTATAGTGACAATGACAAAAAGAAACATCTGTCATAATATGAAGAGTGCCCTATCCCCTGCTTCAATATTTCTCTACTGACTTAAGCTTCCTTTTGTTAACTCAAGAGGCATTAACTGAGTGCCTGCTAAGTAAAGGGCACTGTGTTCCATGCTGGGGTAACAAATTTTAACCATCTTCAAATATCTGAATACAGTGAGAGAGGTTGATAAAAAAGAAAGAAAAAAAATTAATGATTATAATGTAATGAGATAATTGCAGAAACAGAAGTACTCAGATTCACAGAACCGTATTGCATTGAGTGGTTCAGGAAATAACTCATGAACGGAGCCTCATCTTGGAGGAAAAGGAGATAAACCAGACAGTCCAGGCAGAAGGAAGAGCTGGAGCAAAGATAGTATTGCATATTTTGCAATTCTTGACACTTAAGTACATAGATGCACTTCTGATAGCTTTGGAAATAATACAATGGGATTTTATTTGTCAGTTCTTTAGAAAAGAATATAATGAAACAGCAAATCCAAATAAAACAATTATTTGATACTGCTTTTCAAAGTAGTCATAAGATGCAATATATGCATATGATGTATTTTTATATGATTTATCCATTATGGTATTCCCATTATAGCAGAATTGTAATTCTACGTGTTTTTCAAAGGTTAATAAAAAGTGTGGACTTAACACTATGTATGTGAAATAACTTGAATTTAAATAAAGTCTTGGAAAAAAAAGAAAAAAGTGTAGGACTTAAAATAGTGATACATGTGATCCTACATAGGAGAAAAAATGCATTTTAAAGACACAGTCTATTTTTCAGGGAACCAAATTTGAACAAACATACTTAATAAAAATGCACTACAAATTGTACTCTAAAATTTTGAAAAAATCAATTAAGTTCCTTAAAGAAAATAGATAATTTAGACAATAGTTTGCCAAAATGTGCAGGGATTTACCATGACTGTTTTCTCATATTCCACGATGAAATAAGGAGGAGGCAGCTTATGAAGTGTGGCATTCAGAGACGTTTCCAAGGACCAGTGTGGTCAGATATGAGGTAGTGAGTGCTGAAACAGAACCAAGACGAAGGAGATGAGCCTAGAGCCTGTGGGTTTGAACTGAGGATCTAGAAAGCAATAAAGATGCCAAATTTGGAGATAAGGCTAAAGCAAACATGAGACCTTCAGCAGAAACTACCTCACAAGAAAAAAAGAAAGAAAGGGAGGGTGGGAGGGAGTCTTAGAGTAGGGCCCTGGGGGGGTCCTAAATAAGCTATGAAGCAGCTTCACCTAGTTTGACATTTTTGTAAAATTTGTGTTTACACACACACACACACACACACACACAGCATTTTCGTGGTGAGAAACCAATCTATTTTGTAACATATATTCTCAAAGGACTCCTTGAAGTTTTAAGCCCCATTGATCCAGGACAAATCTAATGAAAGCCAGATTCCAGGGGTAAGTATGATATGGTTTGCTTGTTCTATAGCAGCATGCAGCTGCCACTTGCTAGTGTATTACACATGATTTTTGCCTACCACCTGCAGAATTCCTGGGGATGCTCAAAATGATACAGTAACCACATACTTAAGCAGACTTCATGAGAAAACATGAATGACTTAAAGAACTTCCAAAACCACTAAGGAAATTCTCTATAATTATAAAAGGGAATAGTTTCTAGAACTATTAAATTGTCATTTCCCATAATTGAGACTCTATCCCAGTTGTAGTATCAGTGGTCCCAATTCTTATTAAACCAATAAGTCACGTACCTTTACAACATAGCAAACCCCCAGTCAGGCTGCCCTTTAAAAGCACTACCTTAGTCAAACGAAAGTTATGGTTAAAATAATTCTTAATTTTTTTTCTGTTCCTGAGAATATAAGAATATAGTCATAGATTTTACATTCTAGGATTTTTTTTTTCTAGTGCACACAATAAAGAGTGACTGGCTAACTCAGTCAGAAGAGTATATGATTCTTGACCTCACAGTCATGAGTTCAAGCCCCACAATGAGTGTAGGGATTACTAAAAAAATAAAATGAAAATAAATGCACCTAATAATTGTTATGAATTATTTGTGCCCCCCAATTCATATGTTGAAATCCTAACCCCAGTACCACACAGTGTGACTTTATTTGAAGTTGAGATTTTTACAGAAGTGATCAGGTTAAACTGAGGTCATGAAGGTGGACCTCACACCAAACTCACTGGTATCCTCATAAAAAGGGGAAATTTGGACAAAGAAACACACACAGAGGGAAGACCGTGTGAAGACTAGATGAGGAGACAGACATCTACAAGCCAAGGGGAAAAACTAAAACAAATCCTCCCCTCACAGCCGTCAGATGGAACCAACCCTTACTCTCTTGTCAAAGACTGTAAGGGGGAACAGCTGCAGTTATACAAGTTGGGTTCACACCACAATATTCACACTGACCATTCTGACATTTATACAGTAATAGTCTTCTATTTATTTATTTATTTATTTATTTTAATAGCCTTCTATTTAAACAACAATCTTCATTAATGAGCATTGCCTCAAGATAGAGAAAACTGAAGTGGAAGTCAAAAGGAAAATTCAAAATATTGTTGTCAATGAAATTACTCTTTTTTAAAGATTTATTTATTTATTTTTAGAGAAGGAGAAAGAGAGCAAGAACAAGTGGGGAGAGGAGCAGAGGGAGAGGGAGAGAAAGAATTCCAAGCAGACTCTCCACTGAGCAGAGACCCCCTTCACTCCCCACTGAGCACGGACCCCCACAGACTCTGAGATCATGACCTGACTGAAATCAGGAGTCAGAGGCTTAACTGACTGAGCCACCCAGGTGCCCCTGAAATTATTTTTAATCAAGGCACCAAACACTCCCACCCATCACATTGACAGTCTCAGTTCCAAATCCTTTCTTACTTTAAATATTAATAGCTATTGGAACAAGTTAATAATATATGTCCCTCTTTGAATCAACACAGAATGGTTCATATGGTTGTGATTTTACTAGTTGTTACATTACTCAGTCCAATAGAAAATTCTCCAAAAGTTAAAATTTTCTATAAAGTTGATTTGTTTTTAAGTATTAATCTTTATAATATGTTTTAAATTATGTCTTATTTAACGATACTTGATTTTAAAAATTAAAATGACAATTTAAAATTTTTAAGACTAGTTACTTATTGTTTAGTTACTTATTTGGGGGTTCCATGAATGAGATGTTTTTAAATGACTGATTTATTCTGCTGCTGTTTGTAAAAGACAGCTTATTAAACTCCCTGAGGTTCTGAAAAAAGGAACACAAGGAGCCTAGGGTGTCAGCACTTATGCTGATGATAGGCCCTGATTAGATATTACGAGTCCATTCATTGTTACTGAAATTCCTTTTCCTTATTTTCACCCCTACAGGCCAAAGTGGAAAATGCATAGGATGGAGCCTCCACTCTCCCATGTTCATGCTAACCACAGCCAATGCGCCTCAGCTCTGCTGCAGAGCCTGTACCCAGTTTGCAATGCTCAAAATAACATCAGAGGCAGGCTCTAAAAATTTATCAGAGCAGGCACACAAATATAAATCTACTTTCCATTCTATCCCTGGGCAATTTTGGTCCCAGAAACCTCTTTGAGTTGCTAAAATGATTTCCCATAGGAAGTATTTTTTATAATCAAATAACATTTTTTTCATTCATGACTGTTCTATTTTCTTTATCTAATTTATTATGCATGGATTTCTTATATTCTTAATATAAAAATTTAATGAACAGCCATGATAATCTATATTGATTTCACTTAATGTACTTTTAACCTTAGAAAGAAATGGACATTGCACACTTTGTTCTGTGCATATCAGAATGATAGTACACTGTAGTTGCCGAGATCTTTTCATTCACAATATGCAAGAGGTGGGTGTCCTCGCTATGCCAGAACCGAATTTTGATTATGTCTGTGAGGAGAACTTAGGAGATATATTTTACCTTCTCTTAAAATTTATTTGCATCTACTGATTTACATGGAAGCTGGTAAGATTTCTTGGAAAGACGCTCAGAATATCACAGAGAGAATTCAATAACTCACACAATGGCTAATAAAATTGGCATGGGGTGTAGAGAGGGGAGAGGGCTTAATGCTCCAAAGGAAGACATACTACAAGAAGGGAAGATGGATTTCCTGGGAGTGACTGCACCCCACACAGAGTGATGTAATTAACCAGTCGGACCCAGTTACAATAGAATGGGGCCTTTGAGTGAAATTGCAACATGGTCGTTTCATGTCAACATACCCTTCCTTAGGGGTATCTTAGAGAGACAAGAGCCAAAAAAAGATAGGAAAAAAAAAAAAAAAACCAGTAACCATTCAGGGTCTAAAATACACTGAGCCGGGATGCTTCTGAGTGGAAAGTATTCAGAGAAGAAAGGAATATCTTTCAACCATCGGTGCGAAGTAAACTAAGCATCTGCGATGAAGACTGAGGAGCAGAACTGAGGTTGCTCCAGTTCCGGGTTGTACCTGCAGATGGCAGGAGCGGCTGAACTTGGAGGAAAGCCCACGAGAGCAAAAGCCGTCGTGGCCACACAGGACCGTGCGATATGTGTATGAGCAGCAGCCTAGAGTTAGTATCAAACCACAATCAGGGGCTCAAGGATTATTATCCATGAGGAGAACGCATAAAATACAGAGAACCTTGAGACTGTGTTCCTATAATATGTAAGTAGGTTTTATTAAGAAAGAAATATTGCTGTCTATATATCAAGGTCTCATTTTTATGCACAGAATAATGGGGCATCTTGACATTTCAGCATTTATATTTTAAAGATCAATAACCTGGTTAGTGATTTTTTTTAATATTCAATAGTTACAGGAAAAATAGTTAAGAATATGACTATGAGCCCAACAATCCAGGTATTTGATACATGTCAAATTGAATTCACTTAAGACATAGCTTAACATTTTGAGCGCATCCATATAAGAGATGATATTTTGGTTTTACAAGCATGTGCTACAGATAAATTTTCAACCATCTGTACAAATTGTCTAACTTAAATTAAAATTATTCTGCTGTCATTTAAACTTTTACTGTAATTTGGATCATGTTGAAGAGGACCAATCCATCATGCTCTGATGCATAATATTTTCATCTACTAAAAGTGGCCTCAAATAGATGTATTTCTTTAAATATGAACTATAAACTATATAAATTTATATATTTGTCCTGTTTACTCTAGATGAGTACTTGTATTTAAATGTCTGTTGACATATTTGGATGTCTACAAGAAAACTTAGACTTAACATGCACAATATAAAACTTGGCCTTCCCTGGATGCCTGCTCCTGCAGCAACTTCCCCATCTTTTCTAAAAGGCAACCTCCATTTTTTAAAATGCACAGGACAAAAAAAAAAAAAAAAAGTCATTCTGGCTCCTTTCTTCCCAAGCTTACATCAAATCTGTCAGCAAATCCTGTGACTCCTCCGCCAAAATATATTCCAAGTCTGATCATTTCTCATGGTCTCTGTTGCTACAAAGACACCATCGATAAGACCATTGGTAGAATTTTCTAGCTTGACTCCAAGTTTCTACTTTTTAGTCTGTTCTGCAAATAATTCAATCAAATGATTCCTCTGTTTAAAATCTTCCAAGAGCCTCCCATCTCTCCAAAAAAAAAAAAAAAAAAAAAAAAAAGTGATCCAAAATGCTTGCCTTGACTCTAAGGTTAATTATTATCTTAACATCCTTAATATCTCTCTTACTCTTTCTCTTGCAATTTCTTCTTCTGCTTCCTTCATTCCAGCCACAAGAACTCCTTGGAATAACTCACATTCCCATACTCTCAAAGTGAGTGTTTTTTCACCTGCTTTTGCCTTCTAACTAAAAAGCTATTCAATGAAATATACAGATGGCTCCTTTGCTCCCTTTTTTCTAAGCTATACTCAAAAGCTACAAAACAGTACAAGATGCCTTCTTCCTCTAGTTAATGTCACCTTTTATTTTTCTTCATTGCAATAATCAGCCAAGTTAAATTCATTTTTGCTTATATATGTCTTCCCCCACTAAAATGTAAGTACCATGAGGTCCTGATACTGTTTATTGTGTCTACCATGGTATTCCCAGAACATGTATGTCAAATGTTCAATAAAGATGCATTGGAAACGTTTCTAAATGGCAAAAAAGTAGATCTTCATAATTTTTTAATCTATTTGATTTATTCTATCCTTTCATGACTTCCTAAATAACTTACTGTGCATGTTACAATCCATAAAGTTCTAGAAAATTTTATGTTTTTAACAAATTATTAGAGACTATACTGCACATAGTCTTCCTTGGCTTTATTTTCCTTAGTTATCAAGTTTGAATCCATGCTTAGTTTCCTAATCCTCAAAATACAACCACAGATCTCTATAATATTTGCCACTTTTCCAGCAGAATAGGAATTATGCATATTTAAGCATAATAATGTGAAGCCAGAATTAACGCTATCCCCACCTAGCCCCACCCAATCCTCTCACATTTATGTATGAGCAAAAGAATGTCAGGAGGAGTTCTCTGCAGAGAAAATAAAGGAAAAAAAACAAGTTCTACTCTTCATGCTCATATTCAAGGATATTTGAAAGGAGTCAGAAGTGATTCATGAAAAGTTACAAATATGAAAAAAACACCCGACACCTGACAAGTGCTCAAAAAACAAAGTTCTTGTTTCCTTTCTTACTAATTTTTTTGGTAGATTGTGTCATTGATCTCAATTGTCCACATGTTCTTGTATCCACATCTTTTCTGTGGTTTTGTTATTGACAAGAGGAGATGCCTATCCCTTAACTTCAGGCTCTGTCACATGACTTGATTTGACAAATAGCATAAAGTATAAGTGATGGTTTGCCTGTTCTGGGCATAGAATCGATGGGGCTGTGCAGGCTTCTGGTTGTCCTTTTGTTCCTTGGCCATCCCAATGATTAAAGCTGGCCTTGGCTACTCTGGAGGTCCAAGAAAAAAGAAAGTATATGGAACTCCAAGCAGCCCACAGAATTACAGTGACAGAGTCTCCCAGCCACAATAGCCTGAAGAAAGTGCTTAGTGGAGCTGAGCCCAGCCCAGTTAAGCCACAGACATTTGAAGAATAAATGATCATTGTTTTAAGCTACTGAGTTTTGAGGTAATTTGTTATGCATCAAGAGCAAGTCAGTATAATCTTCTTTCCAAAATATTCCTTTAAACTTCTTTAAAGAGATTTCTTTATGATAAGTCAGAAAAAAAGTTCAACCAAGTAAGAAAATATGAAATGACTTCCGGGCAAAATTTAGGTCAAAACACTCAGCATGAAAAAAAAATGATACTTTTAAAAAAACATAATGCTTAGCAATAATTTCTAATGAATTATCTTCTTATAAAAATATGAATAAATGTGATACTGAGGTACTTTCATGATAAAGGAGTCTGAACAAAACAAAATAGGAGGAAAGAAAATAGAAGACTTGTAATATTTATCGATGTTAGAGTTTTATCATTCCACAAAGAATTTTAGCATATAATAGCCATGGAAAACTACAATTTGCCCCAAAAAATGAATTCTCAGAATAATAAAAGTTATCCTCTGAAAAATGTAATGAGAAGCATGCAATTTACCAGACTGTAAATAAGAGATTATCTAAAAAAACTATGAGAATAGTGCCAGCAAATAGTCTTCAGCCAAAAGAGCTAACCAGAATCACCCTAACATTACCCTCAGGGCCCATTAAAAAAAAAAAAGATATAGAAGAAAAATCTAGACATAGAAACTTTTATTAGAGTTTGTCATAAAACACTGATTGAAAAACTTTGAGTATCATACCAGGATCATTTATTTGCAGCCCAAATGGTTCATGAGTTACCAAGATGGTTGATATAAATCAAAAGGGTTGTGAAAGTAATTTGCATAAATTCCCATTTGTTCTTGTTAAATATATATACACCAAAAGAAAATAGCCTTTTTATGGGCACACTGAACATATCTCTTAAAGAGAGACTTCAATTTGGAGGGGCTTAGAAATTAATCCCTTTTCACTCATATGCCTATTTTCTTGAAAGAATCATCACACATATATCCGGACATTAGCTATTCCTTTAGTCTGACATGAGAATATATCACTAAACTTAATCTGGAAATAGCCAATTCAGTTTTAGGTGGCATATTTCAACTCATGGCAGTCAGAATGCCAACAGCCTGAACATCAGTTATCCGTGTTTCGATTATTCCTAACTCACTCTGTATCATTCCCTCCTATCATAACTGACATTCCTCTGTATCCAGAAAAAAATTATATTCATGCAGGATTTAGGAACAGATCATTTTTACTGAGCATTCACACTGAACCACATACCACTGTAGGTAATTTACCAGAATTAACTCATGTAAGACTCATAACCACCCTATAAAACAGATTTTACTATCATCTCCATTTTACAGATTAGACAAAAGAGTATTAGCCTTGCTAAACTGAGACCAGAATAATACACCAGGCTGACTGACTCTCTTAGCCGTTATAACACAGTTCACAATTCTAAAAAAAAAAAAAAAAAAAAGGAAAATAAAACAGATGTCACCAGATTTCATCTTAGGAAGAGAACAGTCTGATTTGAAAAAAATATCCTGAAAATTTTCTTCATTTGGAGGCTGAGAGAATTAGTTATTTTAGTTTTTCTAGGGAAAAAAATAAAATCTACCGTTAACGTCCTTTATATATGGAATACATGGCAATCTGGTGTTGAAGGGACAGAGTTGAGTCTGGACACTTGTTTGGCAGAAAAGGAAATAGAAATTATTTTTAAAAACGGGGTTGTCTGACACTCAATTTTAAGTTGTTTGAACTTGTGTTATACAAACCCTCCATGTTTTCAACAAGTTAGCTATATTCACCAACCCTGTGTGAGTGATATTTGTTTGCTTTATGCATTGTGGATCCTTAGAAATCAAAGGTCTGGGTTCTACTTCTCAGTAAATATGTTAAATGAATTCAGCAGAAAGCAGAGACCAAAATGCAGCAGGGATCATGGCAATGTTAAGTTTTTGGAAATCCACAGCAATCTTAAGAACTTTCTCAAGGCATTGGACTTTCATCAGGACATGAAATGCTGGAGGAGGAGTGGAAAACACTTTTAATTAAATATTTATACACTGGCTATACTCAGCTGACAAGTATATCACACTTTCATTTTTTACTGTAACACCCTTGACACTTGATAAATGAATTAGCCCTCTTATCCCAGCTTCCAAAAGCACTCATACTTCTGGAAGCAAGCACCTCACCTAGACCCAGACATTTGACAACAGCAGCTTTCTCTCCAGCTCTCTCCCTTAATTCATGTTCCCTTTCTCTACCCTTCCTCCCTCCCCCATCTCTTTCTCCACCACTGAACCAACTCTAAATTATCCAGAACTCTGCCGTGGCCATGAGTCAAGATTCCCTGTGTAAATGCCATCTGTTGTGTGCCTTCTGCTCCTACAAATAATTGGGTTGATTAGAAAAATACAGTATTTGGTGAAGTTTCATCTATAACAGAACACATGAAAAACTAGGATAAATTGAAGCTCTCCATATTTCGGTTTAAATCAGTAGTATGGAAGGGGCAGTCTTCCCTAGTAACAGTGTTCTTCACACAAATTGGAATTTAGATCGTGACAACACTTAGTGCAGGAAAAAAAAAATTAAGTGCTGATTGAGGGTAAATCTAAATACATTTAACAAATACTGAGTTCAGTGTTTGGTAAATCAATTATTTTATTATTTTTTTCAAAGATTTTATTTATTTATCTGTCACAGTGAGAGAGATCACAAGTAGGCAGAGAGGCAGGCAGAGAGAAGGGGGGAAAGCAGGCTCTCTGCTGCGGGGCTCGATCCCAGGACCTTGAGATCATGACCTGAGTGGAAGGCAGAGGCTTAACCCACTGAGCCACCCAGGCGCCCCTATAAATCAATTATTTTAAAATAGTGTTTTATCCATTAACTTTTTAAAATAAAATGTCTTTTCAAATAAAAATGAAAATGTTGGGGTGCCTGGGTAACTCAGTGGGTTAATCATCTGCCTTCAGCTCAACTCATGATCCCAGAGTCCTGGGATCTAGCCCCACATCCATCCATCCATCCATCCATCTGGGTCCCTGCTCAGCGGGTAGTCTGTTTCTCCTTCTGCCTCACCTTCCCCTCCTGCTCTCTCCCTTACTCACTCTCTTTCTCCCAAATAAATACATTTTTAAAAATCTTAAAAAAGTTTTTAAAAAATGAAGATGTTATATCTTTCCTTTCCTTCACCTTTCTCCCAGATTTAGATATCCATGCACCGACGAACCCCACTATATTAGAGAAAAAGGACAGCTAAATGCTTTTTTACTATTTACAAATTACATATGTACATCCTCAAAAATAACATATACCCCACACTCCCCCCATTTGCTCAGATTTATTTTACAATAGTGCTTTAAAAAAATAAAAATATATGGTCTTGATATTAGAAAAAAGGAAAAATTTGCAAGAATAATTTAGAACATTCCCATAACATGTAAAACTTCTCTTTAAGATAAGCATCCTTCAGTAAAATAAAAACCACATGAAACCATTAATTGTAAATTTTTGACCTAAATATTACAACTCATGTTCATACGAAAACATAAGTGCAAAACAACACATGAAACCATTAATTGTAAATTTTAGACCTGGATATCACAACTCATGTTCATATGAAAACATAAATGCAAAAGAAAAATAAGATATAAATATAAAAATTAAAATGTTTGTTTTAGGTATAAAAATACATATTCCAGCTTTACATTTTTCATGTTTCATTAATAGTTGTTCATATTTAAAACAAATCTCCATTCAAGTTAGTACTCTAGTTGTAGGATATAAAATATACAATTATAAAATAGGTTACAAAATTATAACTCCATAGCTTTATATGGATTTTTAAAAAATACAGTTCATAGAGATGTAGAGACTCTCATTCTCCTAAAACACCCATGAAATGCCACCTCAGTTATGACGGTGACCTTATCATTCATCCAGGAAGGACACCACACTCCAACTTCTATTTCACCTTCTACACCCAATGGCACAAAGCTTTGCCATCTCTTTCTAGAAAAAAACTTTTAGATTCCAGGATTTTTTCTACCCAACAACAATTTGCCAGATGGCCTCCCTCATTTTACTATTGCTCCTTTTTTATCAGCAAGTATTGATTTTCAGACTGCTCTTTCTTAAATGCTTTTCTCATGATACTTTCCTAATCATAAAACTAATGTGTTGTACACTTTTTCCATAAACTAACACCTTAAATATTCCATTTCTCACTTGTCCATCGTCTACTTTCCATTCCAGCCTAAACTTAGTCTCTGTGACCCAAATATTTAAATACATATATGTGTAATAAATACATACATATGTATATATATGTATATGCATATGTATACATATATGCACGCATGTATATATGCATACATGTATATATAATAAATACATGCATATGAATATGTACATATTCCTCAAAATTATTTTTATATTAGTGTTTCAAGTGTATTAGGTTTTATTTCCAAATTGTATTAAAACCTGGAACCCAGCACAGAGTTAAGCAAGATATGTATAGATAGGACATCTGTGCTTATTTGCTGATGTAATTCCAAGGTTTTCTAGGATTTCCATATATTCTATTCACATTTTAGAACAATAAAAATGAATATTCATCATGCAAATATACAGTTCAGTAAAGTTTCTATATAGTTGCTTGCTTCTCCACTCCGATGTTATAACACTTGAGTTGTTTGGTATTTGGCTAAGTGGGTATCCCCTAAGTGTTGAGCATGTGTACTTGGCTCTCTATGATGCTATTTTTTTTTTCAATATGTTTTTAAAAGTTTCCAAGGAAGGGACACCTGTATGGCTCAGTCATTTAAGCATCAGACTCTTGATTTAGGTTGAGGTCATGATGTCAGGATCTTGAGATTGAGCTTCAAATCAGACTCCGCACTCAGTGGGGAGTCCCCTTGAGATTCTCTCCTCCCTCTGCCCCCTCCCCCATTGTGTGTGCTTGCTCTCTCTCTCTCTCACAAATAAATAAGTAAATCTTGAAAAAAAAAAAAAAAGTTTCCAAGGAAGGGATGCTTTCTCAGTTTTTCCCACAGGGATGAAAATATTTATCCATGTAGGATTTTCAGAATCTTCAATAATTCTCCAAGAATTAAAGATAACTTCATTTTTACTTAAGACAAAGAGGATTCTTGGTTCAAAAGAAATTGTGTTAGGAAAAGGTGAGGAAACAATACTGGACTGGTAGTTGAATATCCCTAAATTCTAATAAAAGGCTCTGTCTGTGTCTCCTGGTGATGCTGGGTAGGAAATTTAGCTGATATGAAAATAAATAAAGAACTTGTTGGGATGCCTGGGTCGCTCAGTCAGTTAAGCGTCAGCTTTCTGCTCAGGTCCTGATCTCTGGGATGGAGCCCTGCATTGAGCTCCTTGCTCAGTGGGAAGCTTACTTCTCTTTCTCTCTCTGCCCCTCCCCCTTGCTTTTGCTTTCTCATGCTCTCTCTCTTTCTCAAATAAATAAATAAAATCTTAAAAAAAATAATTTTCACAAAAGAAAAAAGGAATGACTTCTGTTTTATAAAATAATCATTTACTTATGTTTGTGATTTTCCCTCAAGCAATCCTCTATAAAACTACTCAGAAATATATAATGGAATTAAATGTAATGTTCTGAATACAGTATTGTGATATTCATGTAATTAATATATCAGAGTGACTCAGGTAATGTTCACAAAGCAGCATTATATAAAACTCATGACCATTTAATTTGATTGATCATTTGATAAAAGGGGATGTACTTTTCTGAAATTATTGATCAGAATAATATATATAAATATGGAAGTTCAAAATCAAGAGGTTTTTAAATGAAAATACATTAGTACACTGTATCTTACTGTTAAATGAAAGTATTAGAAAATGAATGAAACAATTAATCACAGCATTGTTTATAACAAAAAAGAAAGATCTGAAAAGTATCTATAACATCTAGTACCATTTCACTGATTAAAGAACTGATGGTATTAAAAAAAAAAAAGAACTGATGAGATATCCAAATGATGGAGTACTCTGCAGCCATAATAAAAGAGGCAAATCCATTTTTCCTTATATCAAACAATCTTCAATAAATGAGACAAATTTCCACTAATGCTTGGGATATAGAAATCTACAAGGAAACACTGTCACTGCCATAATAATGAGACATATAATCTGTAAAATCAAACATTTTAATCCATCAGAGAGTTCTGAGATTGTAAGGCAACAAGGAGCACCGCATTCCATAATAACAAGCCTCTTCAAGGAAAGACAAGATACCTTGTCAACTCTACCTCTAACAGCATAAGAAGAGAAGCTAGCATAAAAGTGGGTAAAAAGAAGACAACATAAATTTTAACAAACTTTGAGAGGCTGAGTGTAAATTAGCATGATTGTTTCGAACCAGTAAGAGTCCCAGAAACAAGATGATTCCATATCCACTCACCAGCCCTTTCCCCAGGACCCCATTGGTTGCACACAAAGAGATTGAGGGAGCAGAGGGAGTGCCGAGAGAACCCTCACCTGATGCCTCATGAAAGGCCTGACAAAATTTGATGATGAAGGGAGAACACCCGAGGAAGCACATGTGAGGTCCAAGTTCTGCATGAGTACAAGCTGTTGACTGACTACCGCTAGGGGACTGCCATGATGATTGCCCACGCTCCATATCCCATGCTCGTACAAGGAAAAAGCTTTCTGCTGCTGGAAGGGACTGTAAAACATGGTTCTGTGCTTTCTGAACAAGTCCATGAGATGACCCTTCCTGAAGGAAAGGCTGGGAATTCCACTCCCTCCAACCAGTCCCTGACCTGATGCCAGATTGAGGACTGATGTCTTTGGAAGGGGAGAAAGAAACCAGCCTACCCATCTTAAACTGACAGTAGAAAAAACTCATTTGCCATTGATATAGGGGCAAGAAATCTACTTGCACCTTGATTCCTGCATGGAGATGATGCAGATGACTCTTACCAGACAAGGCAACGTAATACACTTTATTTTTACCTTAGGTGCTACTAATAAGGTAGATGTGGGTTGCCATGCAAGGGTGAGGCACAGAAAAAAGACTGCTCTGGGCTGAAACGTTATCAGTCACTTTAACATTCTATTAGAAAATTCCATCCCAAAATAATTTAGTTTTCCGGTGCAAAGGGAAGATTTACCAAGATATACCATATCCTAGACCATAAAATGTTTCAATAACTTTAAGAGAAATGAAATAATACAAAATATTTTCTCTGAACATAAAAGAGATTAAATTAGAAATTAGTAATAGAAAGACATATAGAAATATCCCCAAATATTCAAAGATGAATTAATACCTGTAAAATTGTGCACGTTCCATTTACACATGATTCAAAAAGAAAATCATAAGAGAAATTTTAAAAATATCTTGGACTAGGTGAAAATTAAAACACAACATATCAAAGCTGCTCTGGAAATGGTTAGCCAGTTTCTTGCATAGTTAATAATATACTTACCATATGATCCAGTAAACCCACTCCCAAGTACTTACCCAAATGGCAATGTTATTATTATATAAATGTTTAAAATATTTATAAGCTAGGGACGCCTGGATGGCTCAGTCCGTTAAGCGTCTGTCTTCCATCTGGTCATGATCCCAGGGTCCTGGGATCAAGCCCCACATCGCACTGGGCTCCCAAGTGGAGAGCCTGCTTCTCCCTCTGTCTCTGCCTGCCACTCCCTCTGCTTGTGCTCTCTTTCTCTCTGTATTAAATAAATAAGATCTTTTAAAAAATAAATATATTTATAGGCTAAAAGGAATTTTAAATGACCATAAACCTATTCTCCAAGTTAGTGTATATTCTATCATTTTTAACACCCTAATCATTTTTAAGCTCTATTATCCTTTCCTAAGAAAAAAATTATGTCATACTATTTGCAGTCTCTTTTTAATCACTTAAAAACATAACAAACTATAATATCATTTCTTTAATAGCTGGACACTCTGATATATAGATAGATGCTAGAGTATATACTATTATTTTACTTTCCAGATGCTTGCATTTTGTTTCCTTTCTTTTTGAACTATATAAAACTGCTATAATCAACATTCTGGTATACTAGTTATCTATTGCTGCATAATACATTACCCACAAACTTAGCAGGTTAAGATAACAAGCACTTGATAATCCTACAGTATCCACATGTGAGAAGTCTGAGCACAGCTTAGTTGGATCCTCATGTCAGGTTTTCAGAAAGCTCTGATCATAATGTCAGCCAGCTGCATCCTTTCTGGAGTTCAGAGTTCTCTTCCAGGCTCTTACATGGCGGCTGGCAGAATTCCGTTCCTTGCTCTTATAAGGACTGAAGTCTTTGCTTCTTCACTGACTGTCAGCATGATCCGTAGTGTTGCTCAGAGGCCCTCTCACAGCCTGGCGGCTTACTTCCTTAAAGCTGGTAAAATTCCCCCTACAGTCAGCCAAGATGGAGTCCCATATGATGTAAGGTAATCACAGGAGTGACTTATCACTGCTGCCACAAAACGTACCCTACTCACGGGAGTGACATTTTACCACTTTTCCAAATATCATTAGCCAGAGCACATTACTGTCCACCTGTACTCAAGGGGAGGGGATTACACAAGCGTGGGACTCCTCAGAAGTCACCTTAAGGTATGGCTGCTACGTTTAGGTAAGCTCATTGTACAACCATGATAATTTATCCAATTTAGAACCTTGAACCTTAGGATAAACGAGAGACACATTTTTTTAAGACTTTATACATACTGCTAATTTACCATTAAGAAGGGTAGAATTAAGTCACGAATCTATCTGAAGGGCAGGATTGTGTCCAACTTTATAAATTCATTGATTTCATTGCCACAGATCTAGGAATATACTCAGGGCTGTTAAAAATGATACTGAAGGCAAAACAGACATAACAGTTATAAAATTTAGAATGTAATTTAAATTTATATACTTTAATTTATGATATGTGAAATCTTCCACTACTACTTATAAGGTAAGTGAACTTAACAAAGAAAGTGAAAATAAACTATTGGGAATTAAAGTGTGAAATATCTATAGTTCATTATTTTTATATTTCTACTGAAATATTTAACTGAATGTTAAATCTCCTTAAAATTATTTGAAGGTTGCACTCTAATGTTTTAATTGCTTGTAATCAGAAAAAAGAAGCATCAAACCAAAGTGGCAATAAATTTTTATAAGTCACTTATATAGAGGTAAAATAATTAAGAAATAGGATGAACATAAGTTTTCATTCATAAATTCACTATTTCCATTCTGAAGTTCACCTAATTACATGCTGTGCTTCAAGGATATGCTTGAAATATAAGCGTGCTAAATGAGGTGAGCCCCATTTAGGACCTTTGCAAAGAAGCATCCTGATCCTTAAAACAAACATTGCTCTCTCATTACCATCCACAAGGGGCTGAAGCAAACTGCAGAAGTCTGGAGTCTAATGCTAACCCCTGGTTTTCTCAGCCTCTGGAAGATCTGTGAGTAGCTTTGCAGGGTTCTTGGAAACTCTTGGCAACTAAGTTGCTGATATAGCTTCTCTCAATAAAGTATATGTCTTAGAGTCATTTGTGTTTGGCTTATTTTATTTTACATTTTATATTTTTGAAAATCTATGCTGATGGCTTTTCATAATTGCCTCTAATATAACTGGAATCAGATCATGAATGTTTACAGCCAACTATAGAAATATGGGTCTAGAAAAATATATTTTGTACTCGAAGATAAGAATAGCAAAATGGGGCTAAGATGAGATCCACAGGGCCTTTATTAATGCATTTTGAACTCCTTGTTATTTAGCCTTAAAAAATAGGAACAAAAAAAAAACATATTTCTGTGCCAATCCCTGTCAAAATTCCCAAAACCAAACTAGAGTCCCTGAAGTAGATTGTGACCCTGCAAAGTGATAGTCCTGTCTGGTAATTTGGTTATAGAAGATGTCTCAAAAGTTCCTGAAGAAAACAATGAATTCACACCTTGATGAACCTTACAGCTTCTTTAAAAAATGAGAATTCATGGATGTTTCTAAGAAGAGCAGTTCACACCATTCCTAAGATAACCAAATTTCCAAATAGATGCGGAGGTACCAAAATTTGCATTTATTGATACAATGACAGACTATATCTACTATTAGAACCTTGCATATAATATTTACATAATAAAGCAAAAAACTAAGGAAGATGGTATTTTTTGTGATTTTTTTTTGTATATTTCTCTTCTCTTATATGATTGGGCCCTCATTTAGATCTTATGGGTCCACACCCTGCATCTCATTGACTGACCCTACCTTTGTCCAGCTCAAGCTCCAAGAACCGTATTTTAAATCTCACGGCCAAGATTGAAGCCCATTCAAGTACAGACTTTGCGCAGTCACATATTTAGGTTACAAAATGAACTCAATCAGTTAATGACTATAATGTAATAAATTGGATCAAAAGTAATGGATTTCAATCCTATTTAATCAGGACTATAAAATAGAGCCCTAAAATTTGCGTCTTAATTTGAGAAGGCCCAAAAGACGTAGTAGGTAGTAGCTAAAAACATCCTTCACGTTTTATGGAAAAGATCTCATCATTTATATTGGGTTGCCCATTAGATTTTTGAATACATAAAATAATCATTACTTGTACAGAATCTTCAGAAAAACAGATCATAAAAGCTCAAAATGCATTCAAGTTACACAAGGACAAGCAGGAGGATCTATCATGGCCTGAAATTTTAAATACATAAGATCACAGAAATCATTTTTAGATTTACAAACTTTCAAAGAAGAGTATAAATTATGATCCTCAAAATGCTCAATATTTTTGTGTGCATGTGTAGTTGGTGAGGCTGCTAGTTCCTCTTTAGGACACAGGCACCTATTACCCATCTTAGGTAAAGATGGCCACAGGTCAGTCCCTCTGCAGACGCTGCTTTCCCTGAGAGGCAGCTGCCTAAGTGGCAGTTACATCCCATTCCTAGAGCCAGTCCATATTCAAAACCCAATCAACGGACCAGAGCAAAGTCCTGGCCCCCTTGCCTCACTGGGCTGAATCCTTGAGAGCCATTTAAGCTCCACAGTTCCTCAAATTATTACTGAGGCTTCTGTTGCAAGTTCATTCCAGGTCAGCTTCCCTCTCTGCCCAGCCCTGCTTCCTTCACCTCTAACAGGTGATGTTACTAAGAATACTTCGCAATAAACTTCCCACTCTCAAATCTCTGACTCTGCTTCCTGGGAACCCAACAACTATAGTTGTGTATGATTTTTTTTTTAAGATTTTATTTTTTTATTTGACAGAGAGAGAGAGAGAGCGCACAAGCAGGGGGAGCTGCACGGGGAAAGGGAGAAGCAGGCTCCCCATTGAGCAGTAAACCCAATGGTCGGGGCCTGATCCCAGGATCCTGGGATCATGACCAGATCCAAAGGCAGATGCTTAACTGACTGAGCCATCCAAGCACCCCTGTATGAAATTTTTAAAGGTGAAAACTTTAGGTGTCAATACAAATAATTATGGTTATCACAGGATGATGAAATCATAGGTAATATTTTTTTTCTCTGAGCTTTTCTATACTTACTATATATTGTATTCTAAACCCTGAGTATTTGTACAGCTTTGATTTAAAGAGAAATATTCTCTCCACAGAGAAATTTTACAAAGAAGGATAACAATAACTGCATAATTACTAAAAATGCCCCCCAAAAGCCCATGTAATAATATACAATGTTTGGAAGGTGTATGTTTAAGAGTAAATGTTGGTCTTGGAAAACAGAAGATATAATAAATGCCTTCATATACTTGTGTGATTATTAGATGGCCAAGGAAGTATATTTCTATAATTTTTCAGAAGGCAAAACCAGTACCAACACACAAAATTCATTCATTTGTACATTATTTAAATACAGTGACGCTTTTCCAATAATCACTGCCTGTCTGAAAATTCAGGATGCAAAGGCAAAAGTATAAAGGGGATTCATCTACTTGATGGATTGAAATCCTGCTTAAAATGGATGATCAGCTTAGAAATTTCTATGTATTCAAAGAAATACAATGTTATCTCTTCTTTGCCTAAACACATAGGAATAGCACAAAGAATGAATCTAGTCAATTTCACTGAAACAGGTACAATGCAACTATGAAATGTGTTTTTTATGCTGTTTAAGGATGCCATATTCAATCTCATTAACAACTAAACCCACAGGCTGAAATTACAAATTGCAAAATACAGCAGGGGATGCCAAACTGAAAAGGCAATGGAGTTCATCCGTCACCAGACACACTACAGAATATTCTCAACAAATTTTTCATAGATTTTATACTTAAGCATTTTACTGTAATAACATACATATAATATTACAACCGATAACAGCTAGGAATGGTAAAGTCATCAGATAATGAGCAGATACCACAGAGCAAAGAAGGTCAAATGATGCAAGCTGCCTTCCGGAATTGCTTTCACCACCACCCAGGATCCCACAACAGTGACTTTGAATTTCTAACCTTCAATGCAGAGAAAACAATTTGGACATTCTGTTGAGTTACAAGTCACTTGATAGGAAACACAACAGATCAAAAAAAAATGATTTTTATGAGCAAAAATACCTGGAACTTTTAAATTGACAAGAAATCAAATGCATCCTATTTCCAGAGTACCCTGTATACTACTTCATCCATAACACAGTTTGTCAAAAGCTACCCTACTGCAGCTCTGCACAGACACACCAGCTATAATTAAACAACTTAATTTTAACTTTGCTGCAAAGTTTATTAAAGCTTCTTATCAAACTTTGAGACAACTGAGCTGAATAAAACTTCCTCCTTGGGATACTGGCAATTTCTCCTTGGTGGCACTATGGTGAAAAAAACAAGGAGACAGAGGAACAGAAGAGAGAATGCAAGTTCTTGGAAGAGAAAGGTATAAAAAGAAGCCCAAGAGAGGAAAAATAAAAATGCATTTTAAGAATTAAGTAAAAACATAAAAGATTTGAAAAAAATCAAAACTCTTTTCTAATTCTCTTTTCTAATAGTACAATGACTATAATGACTATACAGTGTTACAGCATTTTAATGGATTAAAAGTTATTTTGTACAAAGATGATAATATCTTTTTTGGTCATTTAAAAGAGCAATGTATAGTAAATAATCTGCATCCAAAAAGTCTACAAAATAAATGAGAGTTGAGGAAAAAATAAATATGAGAAACTGATAATAAAATCTCTCATAGGGGTGCCTGGGGGGCTCAGTGGGTTAAAGCCGCTGCCTTCGGCTCAGGGCATGATCCCGGAGTCCTGGGATCAAGCCCTGCATCGGGCTCTCTGCTCAGCAGGGAGCCTGCTTCCTCCCTTCTTTCTCTGCCTGCCTCTCTGCCTACTTGTGATCTGTCTGTCAAATAAATAAATAAAAATCTTTAAATAAAAAAAAAATCTCTCATATTTTCCTTAATGTATCTGATGTACTTCTCAAATTGAAATCCAAAAATTTACTGGAAATGAACAGCCCAAACAAATGCCTGTCTGGTTTTGCAAGAGTAATACTAATTTGTAGGCATATTTGTATAAATGTTTGTAATTAATGGAATATGGAAATGTATTCTTGCATAATATTCATTTTAAAAACACATTTTCTGTATTATAATAGAAGAATTCAGTTTTTTTTTTCTCTGACAATGACAACCAATGCAGGGTTATTTTGCCCATTTTGGAAATTAAAACCAAATATTTCACTGGGTAGTTAATGTGACATACTCAAAGTTAACAATGTGGTAAAATGACATTTTATGTTTAAAATGACAGAGAATATCTTTTGATAACCCCAACTGAAAAAGTTTAGAGTTGTACCAGCAGACATTTCCAGAATAAATTCAATTAATGATATTATTTAAGTATGACTTTTCTAGCATGATTTCTCAGTTCGCTGTATCATTATCATAGACTCATGAAAGAATAATTACTGTTCTTCACTTTTGTTCAACTTTGTGAACTTTATTTAATGTATAGGCCAAAATTTATTGATCTTTTGGTCAATTCAATATATATTGCCTTCAAAAAATAAATACAAATTATTAAATCACAGGGGAATAAATGTTATTTTATAATTTTTTAACCATTATTAGAACTCATTTGTTGCCCTCATCCAAAACCTCAGTGTATTATTGCATTAAGTCTTAAGTAATTTTCATCAAATTATGTTCCAATTGCAGTTATAGAACAAGAACTGCAATCCATTATTTATTCTAGTTAAATAGCATTCTGACTAAAGCAATATGAACAGAATTATGTTATCATTTTTACATACTTTTAACTAGTAGATACAGATATGGATGTAGATGGATATAAGATATAGATATGTAAATAAATACGAGAAAGAAAAAATATTGTATACATGACACTATCCAAAACACATAAAATACAGTCAGATTTGTGAAAGTGACGATTTTAAGTAGTCAGCGGGTAACATAAAAGCACACTTGATATCTCACTGTGGTTTCGAATTGCATTTCTCTGATGATTAGTGATGTTGAGCATCTTTTCATGTGCAATAAAATATCACCTTACATTAGTTAGAATGGCTAAAATCAAAATGACAAGAAATACCAAATGTTGGCGAGGATATGGAAAAATAGGAATCCTTGTACCCTATCAGTGGGAATGTAACTTGACAGAGCCACTGTGGAAAACAGCACGGAGGTTCCTCTAAAAGTTAAAAATAAATATATCAGGGTGCCTGGGTGGCTCAGTGGGGTAAGCCTCTGCCTTCGGCTCAGTTCATGATCTCCGGGTTCTAGGATCGAGCCCTGCACCAGATTCTCTGCTCTGCAGGGAGCCTGCTTCCCCGTCTCTCTCTGCCTGCCTCTCTGCCTAAAAGATATAGGTACCCTTATATCTTTTACTACAGATTATTTACAATAGCCAAGATATGAAAACAACCTAAATGTCTATCAATAGATGAATGAATAAGGATAAAGAAGTATTATGCAACCATAAGAAAGGATGAGATTGGGCCACTTGAGACAATACGATGGACCGAGAGGTATTATGCTAAGTGAAATAAGTCAGAGAAAGACAAATACCACATGATTTCACTCATAAGGGGAATCTAAACAAACTAACAAATAAATAAACAAAGGAAAATACAATCAGACCTATAAATGCAGAGAACAAACTGATGTTCGCTAGAGGGAAGGAGGGCGGGGGCTTGGGCAAAATGAGGGGAGGGGCTTGGGAGAAAGAGATGCAGGCTTCCAGTTATGGAATGAGTTAGTCACAGGGATGAAAAGCATAGAGTAAGGAATACAGTCAATGATTCTGTAATAGTGATGTGACAGGCACAGGTACAGATGGTAGCTACACTTGTGGTGAATGTAGTTTAATGCATGAAACTGTCAAGACACTAAGTGGGACACCTGACGCTGATGTAACATTGTGTGTTGACTATACTGAAAAATAAAATAAAGTAAATAAAATAAATCTTCCCAGTGAGCTCTTTGAAACATGTAGTGGTAAGACTGAATCCCTGGTGGATGGGTCCATGTTTTGTGGGCAGTTAGAAATGTTATCTGACATTTATTTGATGTGAGTGAAGTGCCATCATGGTATTCACTAAAAACAGATTTTTAAGAATCAAATGCAATTTGGGAAGGTTCTTTTTTTTTGTTTTGTTTTTAATTTTTTTAAAGATTTTATGTATTTATTTGACAGACAGAAATCACAAGTAGGCAGAGGCAGGCAGAGATGGGGGAAGCAGGTTCCCTGCTTAGCAGAGAGCCCAATGTGGGGCCCAGTACCCTGGGATCATGACCTGAGCCGAAGGCAGAGGCTTTAACCCACTAAGCCACCCAGATGCCCCCAATTTGGGAAGGTTCTTAGTTCACTTTTTAACAAAGAATTTTTGTTATTGATGTTGGTGATCGTAGTTATGCAACATATATAAAATAAACATGACATTTTCTATTACCAAAAAAAAGTACACTTTATATACCTGAGGTTTTTCCCACCAATGCATTGGGGCATTTGGAGATACAGCATGAATCCTAGCATTTATGTCACAAACCAGTTCAAATAGTCTCATTGTCATGGTTTGCAATGGGATTCATTTTTGTAACACTTTCTTCTATTTTTTTATATTTGTCTTAAAAAGCATGCGGTCTAAAAACAGGTTTTGTAACAGTAATTCTCAGCCTTGGCTTCATATTAGAATAACTGGGTAAGTTTCTAAAAATTGTAACTCCTAGGTCATTTACTAGAATAATTAATTGGAATCTCTGGAGATGTGACACAGACTACAGTGTTTTGTAAGCTCTCTAGGTGATTTCGTTATGGAGCTAAAGTTCAAAAGCACTGCACATGAAAAGATTAATAGTTGAAATTAATAGAACTTGGGTAAAACTTGGTGAAGCATTATTGCTACTCTTGTAAAATTTTAGAGTGTGGGATTCTAAGAAATGAAAAATCATTTTACATATACGACTTGTTTTCTTTAAAAAAGAAAACCTCGGGGCCCCTGGGTGGCTCAGTGTGTTAAGCCTCTGCCTTCAGCTCAGGTCATGATCTCAGAGTCCTGCAATCGAGCCTGGCATCAGGCTCTCTGCTCAGCAGGGAGCCTGCTTCCCCCTCTCTCTCTGCCTGCCTCTCTGCCTACTTGTGATCTCTCTCTGTCAAATAAATAAATAAAATCTTTAAAAAAAAAGAAAGAAAACCTCAAGCCTCCATGGTGGGAATGGGGAGCATATTGTCAGTATCAACTGTGAATCACAGGGATATGCATGTTTCCCTCCTGCCTATGAAATAATGTCTTTTTATAGTTTTGATGGAAGAACTATTCCTGAAATGGTGTTAAAGTATTTAATGACTAAAACTAGGAAGACTGCCTTTTTTGGTTTTGTTTTGTTTTCCATTCAAACATTTTTAGTTCAAAATCAGAGGTCAGCAATATTAAGGTTTGGCTGAAGAGAAATATCAAACTACTTGGCCTATATTTGAAGATTTTTTTAATATTATGATTTTTTTCTTTCCCTTAAAAATTCCACTTGAGATTTTTAAGTTCCTTATATTTGCTCTTTTTCTCTATAAAATTTGCAAAATAATTTTTTATATCGAAATTACTATCAATGCCTGTATAATTGAACCAAAAAATGTGAGAAACTTTCTCTTGTGGCTTCTTTTAAAAGTTTTCTAGTTCTGTATTTACATTCAGTTTATGATCTGTTTTGAGCTAATTTTTTTTTTTAAGATTTTATTTATTTGACACAGAGAGAGTAGGCAGAGAGGCAGGCAGAGAGAGAGGAGGAAGCAGACTCCCTGCTGAGCAGAGAGCCCGATGTGATGCGGGGCTTGATCCCAGGACCCTGGGATCATGACCTGAGCCAAAGGCAGAGGCTTTAACCCACTGAGCCACCCAGGTGCCCCTTGAGCTAATTTTTGTATAAAGTATGATGAGAAGACTGAGATCATATTTTCATACATGGATATCTAATTGTTCCAGCACTATTTTAAATTGATTTAGATTATTTTAAAAATTAAGTGCAATTTAGTTTTAAAAAAAATAATTTTTAAAATTAGAAAAATTGAAAAAGCCAGAATGAAAACAAAATTACTCATAACATCGTCACCCAAAGAATAACCACTAATTATATTGTTATATTTTCCTACCTGTTTTTAAATACTTTTATAAGTTAATTAATATGTTTTGCAATTATATGTATTTAATGCAAATTATATGTATTTAAAGATAGTGTATTTTACAAAATTTAGAAATTATAGAAAAAAGAACAAAGAAGAAAATTAAAATTACATCCTTGAATGTAAAAAGGAAAAATGTCATTATTCTAATGTGAATAGGTTATAGAATATTTGATCAAATTAAATAGTGATTTCATAATAGAGACATTTTTTCAGGTATTACAGATTATTCACATTTTGTTTTTATTATTATATGTGGAAACTATATACTGTTATTTATTAATAAGATTTAGGAAAAGCACTACTACAGTAATATAAAGCCACAAAGAATTTGTATGTATTAGAAACCCAAAATCAAAAAAGTAAAACACTTCCATTTTTTAATTAACTGCCAGATGATCTTTCTAGAGAAATGTTTTTAAAATAAATAAGTATACATTTTATCTATATTTATTTTTTCTTTAATTGTGTAACCTAATTATTATAAATACTCTTGGATGTCATCCAAGCAGACTTTCTCAAATATCTTCTTTTCTGGTAGAGCACATTTCACAATAAGGGTGAAATACTAATTAAACATTAGTTAGATAAGTGACAAAACTAATAGACTCTGTAACCAAGACAAAAATTTGTGACTCAATATTGATCATTGAAACCTACAGGAAATCTGCTTGGGAAATTATAGAATGGTTTTTCTATCTGAGAAAAGAAGGAAGAAGGAAAGCAGAGTTTGGTCTTCAGTATGAGGGCACCATGATTGTCCTTGGTTGACTGTGTGAGAGAAATAATCCTCTAACTGCTTAAAACCACTGTTCTTTTGGATGTCTTTTTTCTTTTTTAAGATATATTTATTTTGAGAGAGGAGAGAGAGAGAGCGAGCATGCAGGGGGAGGGAAGAAGGGAAAGGGAGAGAGAGAATCTCAAACTGACTCTGCGCAAGGAACCCTACATGGGTCTAGATGCCATCATCCAAGCCAATAAGAGTTTTCCGCTTAACTGACTGTGCCACCCAGGGGCACCTAGGTGTCTTTTTTTTTTTTTTTTCTTATTTTCTTAATAGTCTTGATCCTAATGAAAACAGTTCCTAAACAGAAAAAAAAGAAAGAAAAAAAGGAAAAAAAACACTTTGTCTTTTAGCTTTAGTTAGGTAAATATTTTAGAAAAAGTTTCTTTTTTTCAACTTATTTAAGCTTCCTACCATTGGAAGTTTACATTATGAAATATTACATTATCTATAATTCTAGAAAGTATTTTTAAAAAGTATGTTTATATGTGTTCCACATACAAGTTAAGTACTTTAAATCACTCAGAAAAAAAGCATTTGTTACTGCAAACAAAATTTAATAAATTATTTCTACGAGGTAACAGTTGTTTTAAAATATATAAACAACACAAAAAGATAAAATGATTGTGTTCAAAAAGTTCATCCAGGGGAATGAAACATGTCACTTTCCTCAACAAAAGTAGATGTTTGCTTTGATACCTAACAAGACTTGAGGAAAAATAAATATTTCAAGGAAGGGGCGCCTGGGTGGCTAGTTGATTAAGCATCCAGCTCCTGATTTCTGCTCAGCTCATGATCTCAGGGTCATTGGGTTCTGCACTGGGTGTGGAGCCTGCTTAAGACATTGTTCCTCCCTCTTCCTCTGCCCTTCCCCCCATCATGCATTTTTTTTCTCTCCATCCCTCTCCCTTGGCCCCTCTCCCCATCATGCATTTCTCTCTCTCTCTCTCTTTCTTAAAAAAAAAAAAAAAGTAAATAAATATATTTCAAGGGAAAGGTGATATTTGATTAAAAAGGAATAGTGCATCAATTCAACATAAACTCAATTTAAAAACTCAAACATTTCTATTTACAATTTTTTTTCATTTTTAATTTGCAATATATTTTGTTCAATTCTTATGATTTACTTGGTAGGTTTTTAGTCTTATAAGCAAGTTGTATGGCTAAAAATTATCAAGATGAAATAACCAAGGAGTCAGCTGTCGATTCAAAAATACTCCATGAATTTTGACTTCAAGTTGTTTTTATTTTCTGAAATAAAGTTATGTGAAAATATATAGCCCATAATCTTAATTAATTTGATTTACTATTTAGATATACACTATTTATTTATGATCTCTGACAGTAAGCTGGTACTTTTACTTTGACAAGAGAAATCAAGACCTGATCATAGAAGTAAATGAATTTTTTATGTACTAACACTTTTAGTGTGATAGTGTTATAAATGTATTATAGAAGGATATTAATGCAATAAAGTATATATGAATACACTATCGGCTTGCTTTCTTTTTTTTTTTTTTTTTTTTAAGATTTTATTTATTTATTTGACAGATCACAAGTAGGCAGAGAGGCAGGCAGAGAGAGAAGGGAGGAAGCAGGCTCCCCGCTGAGCAGAGAGCCCGATGCGGGGCTCGATCCCAGGACGCTGGGATCATGACCTGAGCCGAAGGCAGCGGCTTTAACCCACTGAGCCACCCAGGCGCCCCATCGGCTTGCTTTCTAATAAAGCTATAAGCTAATATAAGAAAATAACAGAATAATAATTATCTTTCAATTATTACACTATATGGCAGGTATTTGGTTACATGTAATTTTTTATATGAACTTTTAAATACTTTAATCAGTGCTGAGCATAATATAAGGTCAAGGATGAGCAAAATTACTCAGTTGTCACCCACAAATCCACTATAGCCCTATTAAAAATAGTTATTTTAGTATGTCATTTTAAATATTGTGAAGCATTTTAGACATTTTTGAACAATGACTAATATAAATGTAAATCTATTTCAGCAAGTTAATATACATTTATCAGTTTGGAATCACTCATACTTTGAAACACATAATAAAAATTAAATTCCAGATTGCCTTCCCTAACCAGTAAAATTTGAGCCATGCTTCTTTCATTTAATTTATGATGAGGGAATGCAAACACATCTTAACATGAAACCTAAGAGGCCTGATTTGTAAATGATCTTCTGAACTTTCCTGGAGTTTTTATGCTTTTACTTACTGCTCCAACTTAATGCTACCCAAAACTTCAGTCCCTAAGCACCAGATAAACACATTCTCATTTCCTAACACACCACAGGAACCTCCACAAAGAGATATTTGTAGACCAAAAAGAAGAAGGAAGGCAGAGCCCTTAAATATTTGTCTCTGAATCACCATTGCCTAACAAAGTAGGGGAAAAAAATGGTGAGGGGCAATTTTGTAGAGATTTATTGAATGATAAGTGAAATTAAAATGTTACAGCAACAGAGGTAACAATTTTTTTCAACTGTTTGTAGTTTGCTGTTATATTTAGAGTTATTCCTTTCTATGAACAGGCATAATGGGAAATGTAGGTGTTTTATTTTGGAGCTATCATTTCATTCTAAATGGTTAGAGACTACAGTCATTTACTTTTCGGGAAATTCAACCTATTTTGAGAAGTCAGTAGAGAACAGTGACTAAGATTTTGGGCCTGAGAGTCAGACAGGTTACCTCTGAGTCTTACCAGGTAAGTTACTTTGGGCAAATATCTTAAATTCTGAACTTTATTTTCCAACTGTATCTGGAATTTGTGTATTCTTTTCCTTTTTCTTCTTATACCTTTTTGAACTAAGCACATTTTTGGAAATGGAAAGATACATTTATTACTTCATGTTTGTAAGTCAAATGACAATTTAGATCTTTTTGAATATATGATTAAATAGTTCTGTAAGTTTAGCATAACTTTACCTATTAAAATGAATAGTGATTATGTTATTGATATTTTGCCAGGAAACTTTCTTTTCCTATAGTAGTTATAAGAAATAAGAATCTAAAACAGTATCCTAAAAAGGAAGATGTATTAAAAGCTTGAAACATTAAATACAACAGCCTATACATTACAATTTTCTAAAATTATATACACTAGTTAATATTCATTTGTAGTCTGCATATGAGTCACTAGCAGCTGAATTTCTCCTTTGACATTTTAACATACCAATAACAGTGGAAGGACAAAAGTGTTAGATTCAGATTATTCTCTCTCATTTGCTGTAAAAAGACTATTACAGCCACAACTGAAACCAGAAGTTCATCAGCAATTTCGTTTCAATAAAGAGAAAGTCAAATTAGCTTTGGTTAACTCTTTGCTCACCAGGGGGACGTCCTTGTATTGGGAGACCCTCTGTAGGCTGTTCATTGTCACTGGAGAAGTAGTGGTTTCTTTCTAAACACATTCATTTTCCAAGCAGTAGGTATTTGAAAATACTATTTTTAAATTGAAACAGTGATTGATTTATGATAGTTAATCTGAGTTTTGATGGATGAGTAGTGTTTGTCATTTGTACCGGAACGGAACTCAGGACGCATAAGAATTTTAAAGAAAAAAATGTTATTTCCAAGAAACTTAATGCAAACATTTATAAGTTTGCAATCTGATATAGTGTGGCAATTAAATTGTGTTTTCTGTGCTTGGAGGCTAGAAGGAAAACTTTCACATCTATGTAAGTCTTTATGATCAAAATATTCTTTTTCCCCCTCTTTTTTAGGGATATCTTATTGCCCAGTTTGGGATACAAAATCATTCCAGTCTTCATTCTCACTAAGTGGGCAGGCTATATGATGTGAATGTATCCACAGCCATTACATGAAAGACTAATAATTTATTACCTGAGATAAAGCATGCACTTTACAACCTAGGAAAGTAGAGGTATCAACACAATAAAATTAAAAAATAAAAAAAGTTAAAAATTTTTGCATTTTTAATTTTTCTGAAAGAATTAAATCAAAGCAGGTATGTGGGGGGAGGCAGAACTTCAGTGAAATTCTTTATACTAATTCCACACTCTCATTTTTACTGTTAATTGCACACAGGGAAATAATGGAGACCATTCAGGGATTAAGATCTGCAAAGGTCTTACTCTGACCCTGTGGACACCCATCAAAATCAGCCAAGCAGCCACAGCTAAGTGGTAATTGTAGGAAGCCTCCACTGTCTATAAAGGACAATCTGTTTAGCAGGTTTTAGAAATACCTTTCAGTCTAGTCCCATCTTCCATGTTTCCCTATCATTCACTCTTCGTTTATGCCATGCTTAATTTC
This sequence comes from Martes martes, assembly GCF_963455335.1. Taxonomy (NCBI): domain Eukaryota; kingdom Metazoa; phylum Chordata; class Mammalia; order Carnivora; family Mustelidae; genus Martes; species Martes martes. The sequence continues at coordinate 72,741,391 of NC_137889.1, read as the reverse complement.
TTATAGTTATGACACCTGCTGTGCCCTTCCATACCTCCATAGTTTTGTGCATACAGATCCCTATTCCATATGCTTTCTTCCACTTGTCCAAATGGCAAACTCTATTAATCCATCAAAACCCAGATTAAGTGTCATGAACTCTCTGAGGGCTTTATTGAATCACCTACATCTACAGATGTAATTTGCATGTGCTTATCTTACTTTCCTTGTCACAATACCTTCTAATCATTCTTCAACATGTCAATCTCTTCAACTAGTCCAAAGATTCTTTAGGGAGGAGATGACATGACTTGGGTGGAGGGCTAAAAATGGCTTTCATTTTAAAAATGAATGCCATTTTTAGCCCTCATAATCATTTAAAAACAAAGCAGTCTTTTCCTCATTGTTTTGATTTATTTTTAGTCTCAATGATTATTATAACTTTTACAAATATTAAAAAGTAAATGTGCATATTTAGGAAAGAGATAAATTTATAAATGGAAGAAGAGTGTTTGTCTTTGAAATGATACCATGGTTTAGCAATTTATTATTTTCCACAGGGTTTGCCTGTGCACTTGATCATTTGATATTTATAATAATCCTGATTTTCTGAAAGAGAAAATATCCTTCTCATCTTCTAGCTAGCTGAGTCTTACAAATGTTAGTGATTCTCTCTAGGGCATATGGGTAAGTGCAAAGTGCTTTTAATTTATACATATTTTTGCTCTTAATATCTGATAAAATTTGTGTTACTGAATAGATGCCTGTGATTTGTAGGAAAATTCCAAATCCTACACATTTTAGACAAAGTGCTTAATCAAAATGTAGGTTCAGTTGTTGAACATTGAATAATTTTTCTTAAGGGTTCAACTTAAATTATAAACCAAAATAACATGGCATTGTTGACAATAGAAATAATTATAATTAATATGTATCATGTACTTAGCATGTGCCACTGTGAACTAAGAACTTCTACATATCAATATATAACCTTCCAATACAACAGCATGCAGGAGGTTAATATCATCCCCCTTTTACAGAGCCAGAAAATGTGGACAGAAGATAATTTGTCCAGGGTCACTTAGCAGTAAGAAGCAGATTCAGAGGTCAAACTAATCTAGCAGTAAGTGGTAAAGTCAGGGTTCAATCTCAGGGAGTCTGGCTGCAAAATCACAGTAATCCTATAATACATGCATTACGGCAGCTAGACTTAACCTCACAATATTCAACAGCAAGATTATGTCGTATTGAACTAAATAAGTGACATCTCCACTACGTTTATGGACTATAATAAGGTCCTTGCTGCTTTGGTGTATTGAAGCATTTTCTAGCTTGATTTTGGTTGAATGTATTCAGAGCAGCAATCAATCAGATCAATAACATCAGGCTTTAATTGTCCTAAGATGTTAACACAGAACTTCAGGAGAACTTTCAGAAACAGGTGCCCATATCCATAGGAAGCTCTGAAGAATAGAATCTAGGAATCTCTAAATAGGCTCATTCATGTTTCATCAGCATTTCAGAAAATAACACAAAAGAAACTCTAATTTTTCTTATAGATTAGTTCTCATTTTTATAAACTCAGCTACACATACACACACACACACACACACATACACACACACACACACACACACAGTATTATCTGTAGTCCAAGAAGTGCCCAAGAATCATGCCAGCTTTCATGCATAACCCTCTAGTAAGAGAGACACTCTACCTTCTAATGTTGATTATCTCTTCACTTAAAATAGATAATGATCTGAGGAAATGAGAACAACTTTGTTTTCCCTAGATGAGATAGCTAATTTCAAATTGTCTTTCTTCAAATAAAATGCAAATATTTGTCCATGTAATCTAATGAGCCAATTGCTAATATTGTCTTAGAGTATGTCAAAGACCAAGTATACATACTGCATTTTTTTAAACTTATTTGAATGGTCTCTTAATGGACAATTAATGAATAGAGGTTTAACTATAAATCTTAACAGGAATTTAGTACAGTTAATCAAACCAGCTTTGTACACAGTTAAGATAGATTGAACATTGTCTCTTTGTTTAAGTCATATTAGGATTGTTCCTACCTTTCTATTTATTTGAAAAAGGTTTTTTGAAACAAAAATGAAACAAACAAACAAAAAAAAACATTGCTATATTAAACCTACACACCTATTTAAAAATTCATTTTAGTCTCAGGAATGTCTTTCTAAAAGTTAGCAAGTGTTCAAAGTTAGAATTTAGTAGAGTACTTCTTATTTGCTGTTCTCTATTTGACTTTTTTTTTTTTTTAAAGATTTATTCTTAGGATGCCTGGGTCATTCAGGCAGTTAAGCATCTGCCTTCAACTTAGGTCATGATCCCAGGGTCCCGGGATCTAGCCCTGCGTCCAGCTCCATGCTCAGCCAGGAGCCTGCTTCTCCTTTTCCTCCCCATTTGTGCTCTGTTGCTATCTCTTTCTCTCTCTCTCTCAAATGAATAAGTAAAATCTTTAAAAAAGATAAAACAAAAGATTAATTCTTTTGCCTTTCAACTACAGATAAAGTTCTGGATCCAAGAAAAATGTTAATGATTTTAGCTCAAGTTATATTTTCTTCTATTCCTTTGCTTCGGTAAGAGTAAAAGGTACATAGCTATGAATAAACTATTTCATGTTGATCAGAGACTCAACACCTTTCTTCAGGTGGATTATAGTACAAAACAGAAACCTTATTTAATTCAAAATCCAGGTACAATCATTTCAATTGATACAACACAATTGTTTCGATGTTTCCATAATGCCACTAGAAATCTTATAATCTAAGGTCCTAGAAATGTTGTCACAAGCTCGAGGTATTTTTAAAAAATTGCGGTAACTTTTTTTTTCAAGATGTATGACAAAATGCAAAACAAATCCAAGTACTACGAATTTACAAACTATCTTCGAATGACTTTAAGAACTACCTTAAAATGTCTGGGTTGGCCACTACCATTGCCTGTAAATGACAATGCTGAAGTATGACCTACGAGTAACCTCCAGGCATTCACTTACAGGAACTTTAGCGCTCTCGGCAGCCTGTGCTTGAATCCAAATTTGGGTTTTGCATAGATGGCGTGGTTATCGGTCTATGCTCAGTGATAACGTAGTAAATGGCAACGTTGCTCTTGTGGCTCTTAGTTCCATGCTAGGGAAATAGCTCTGCCCTTCATCTGTAGCTTTTTGAAATAAACTCAGCCACTAATAAAAGAGAATTTTTATTTTTATTTTTTTCCTCTTGGGATAAAATGAGCTTTTTATATGTGTAATTTCATCCTATGTTTGTGCAAAAACGGATGTCATTCAGTGTGACATTGAGTCATAACGAGGTGCAGAAAAGGAAAAGCAGGACCACCTGTAAAATTCCAAAATAACTCTAATTAAAAATAAACAGCCAGGGGGCGCCTGGGTGGCTCAGTGGGTTAAAGCCTCTGCCTTCGGCTCAGGTCATGATCCCAGGGTCCTAGGATCGAGCCCCGCATCCGGCTCTCTGCTCCGCGGAAGCCTGCTTCCTCCTCTCTCTGCCTGCCTCCCTGACTACTTGTAATCTCTCTCTCTGTCAAATAAATAAATAAAATCTTAAAAAAAAAAAAAATACTCCCCACTGGCCTTCAGACTTGTTATTCCTCCAGTTAAAAGCCTAGAAAATTAATTATTTGGCCAGCTCCACTTTGGGAACTTAATTTCCATTCTATTTAAAAAATAATAATAATAATAATAATGATAATAATGATAATAATAAAAAAATAAACAGCCAGGGCTCCTGGGTTGTTCAGTGGGTTAAGCCTTGGTTTGGGTCATGGTCTCAGGGTCCTGGGATCAAGGCCCTGAGCAGAAAGCCTGCTTCCCCCTCTCTCTCTGCCTGCCTCTCTGCCTACCTGTGATCTCTCTCTGTCTGTCCAACAAATAAATAAAATTTTAAAAAAATAAAATAAAATAAAAAATGAACAGCCAGGGGCGCCTGGGTGGCTCAATCGTAAAGCTTCTGTCTTAGGCTCAGGTCATGGTCCCAGGGTCCTGGGATAAAGCCCCAAGTCAGGATCCCTGCTCAGCAGGAAGCCTGCTTTTCACTCTCCCACTCCCCCTTCTTGTGTTCCATCTCTCACTGTCTCTCTCTTTCTCTGTCAAATAAATAAATAAAATCTTTAAAAAAAATAAAAAAATAAACAGCCAATTACTTTATAGATGTTGTAACCATTTATTTGGTTGCATCTATTAACAATATAACAATAGTAATAAACAACTACCTTTAACCTTACATATCCTGGCTTTATTTAATCAAGATTAAGGGCATAGGGGAAAAGGAGAAGTTGTTCAGTATTTTCATATAGGAAAAAAATGATACCTAACTAAAATGTTCACTTTTCTATTATTTTGCCATCATGTCTGATACCTCTAAAATGGTATGAAATCTATCATTTCTTTTTTCCTGAGCTGTAGTTAGATTCCAAACTTTTTAATTTGCTTCTTTTCTGATTATAATTTGATTATTTTTCTGTAACAAAATTTTGTTAGATGGCATTTGAAATTACTATGATATTGCCATATTATAGATGTATAATATTCAAAGATGTATTCAAACGTTGGAATCATTCTTAAATCTTTTATCCTGTCTATATGAAGATACTTTTAAGTATTCACTCCATTTTCTGCATGTCATTTATCTGCATTAATGATAACCTTAAAACATATGTCCTAAACACATGTTCTAAGTGATATCATAAAAATAACTTTAAAAAATGTAGAAAACTTAAATATTTAGCAAGATTTTAAAAAAATTCTAAGTCCTGTTTTTTTCTCCACTACTATCAGCTGCTGTTTAACACTAAATGAGAAATTAGAGCTCTAATCTGAAACATAAATACTGTTGTCAGAACTACTCATTTAAATACAATGGAGAAAATAGAAATCTCCTTTCCCCAATGATCAATTTCAGTGTGAGTTTGTTGGAGGAGGTCATTGAAAAGACATGAAAACCAGTTGAACCAAGAGCTGGACCAGGACATCAAAGGTTCTTTACCTCCTCCCCTGTTTTTAGAATATACATTGTATCAACTCTTCCCACACTAAGAGCCAATTCAAGGATGCAGCCTGGAGAGAATAATGTGCTGTTGAGAACCTTTGGACCATGCACACCACACTGAACCCAGTAAAGGCATAAATGTTTTCCCCTCCCTTTTCTTTTAAACTTTATCAAGGAGTAATTGGAGAAAATTGACAAATATAATGTATTATTTAAAGTGCACAACACTATGACTTGATACATGTATACATTGTGGAATGATTACCAAGATCAGGATAATTAATATACATCGATCTACATAGTTAACGTTTTTTTGCTGTTGTTCTTCTGAAAATGCTTAAGATTTAGTCTCAGCAACTTTTAAGTAAACAATACCCTATTATTAACTACAGGCATCATGCTGTACCTTACCTCCTCAGAACTCATTCTTACAATGGTTTGTACGCTTTGACCTACACCAGCCCATTTCCTGGTCCCCAGCCACTGGCCACCACCATTTGACTTTCTGTTTCTGTGAAATCGGCTTTTCAGATTCTGGCAGACAGATACAGAAATCTACTTGTCTTGGGGTCCAGTGACAAGCTTCATAAGTAAGTCCCTCTCCTCTTAAACCTGCCACATACCAATTTGGAGTTGGTTGCCTTTTCCTTAAGAATCTCCTTGTCCTGCCCATGCAGGGCCAGTTTTGAATTTCAGCAGGAAGAACTCTCAAGGCTGTGAACCAACACAATGATACATCAAAACATTATGGTTTCAATGTAACTAAATTCAACTACCTTGAATTATAAGCCTCAGATCCTGAAATCTAAGAAATAAAGTACTTGGTCCTTGACTCCAAAATTTTAACAAAGAGCATTACATATAAACTATCATAATGTTATTAAAAAGTAGTCATGATAAAAATTATAAACTTCAAGATGACTTTCTATCACGTGCATTAGTTAGTCTATTGCACTGCCAACAAGACTGCATGATTCAAATACTTCGAATTTTTATTACAATAATAATAAAACTCTTTAATCCTATACCACTACACTATAACATGCAATGCAATATTCCAGCAATTAGAGCACGACTTGATTTCAGATCATGTTCAAAGGCCTCATTTCTGTTTTCAGTTTTAAGGGTATACACGCTGCCTCCCTGATAGTTGGTTCAGAGTATCTTCCAAGATGTAAATTAAGAGACTATTTTAAGAAAATAGCAAGCGTGACAGTAAAACCACTCAATACATAGTGCTTATAATTCTTGGTTTTTGCTTTGCATTTGTTGTCATTACTGCTTTTACATAGTTTAAAATATAAAATATCCACAAACCAGAGTTATTATCTTTATCTTTGTTAAGTAACTTTAATCTGTGTCACAGGTTATAAATCTTTCATTGGTATTTTAGATTCTCCCAAATTGAATGATATTGCTAACATTGTAAGATTTCAAGTAAAAAAGAAGAAAAATTTAGGTGAGAAATTGTAATTTAAATTTCATTTGAGGTACTAACATTTTTATGTTTTTAATTCACAAAATACAACATCAGATTACATAGTCTATCCCAGAGCATTTGTATCTTTTCAATAGGTGTTTTCTAAATGGTTGTTCTTAACATTGCATTTTTACTATAAAATCAGGTTAGGAAGTTTCCTTTCAACAGATGCTCTTCCAGAGAAAATATCTCTCTCTATATTTCCCTCTTATATAATATTACCTACAGCAAGTGAATCAATCATTTGAGTCTTAAGGACAGTTTACCAGTGTTTCTTTAGGATTCTCATTTTTAGAAAGTTTGAGATTAGACAAAAACAGACATGGAAACTCCTTTTCCTACTCTGAAAGCTTACTGTGAGGTGGCTAATTTCTGTGACAACTTATGGCAAAAATCCAGCAGCCTACTGTTGACATTTTCATAGTAATTATAGATCAGGAGTTGGTTGCTTGGCAGAGCAGAAATATGTCATATATGACAGGGCGAACACTTGTTAATATTCTTTCTCTTCTTTTTTTATTAAACTGTAGTTCAAAATTCATGGTAAAAATCAACACTGTTCTTATAAAATAAATGAGAGCCTAAATATAGAAATCAGATATTAAAGAAAGACTGTCTGGAAACTGGGAATGAGCACAGGATCCATAAGTGACATACTCAAAAAAACTGTAGGAAAAAAGGTAAAATGTTGTGATATCAACTAAGAGTACTAACCTGGGTTTTGATATCTATATTAACTCCTATAGTAGATCTCAAGAGAATCAATGACATCCTCATTCACTCAGCCACATAGTAACTTGTTTTATGAATATTCCTTGTACCTCCTGGAGTGCAAGGCACAGACCTCTTAGGATACATGACTCTCCCTCCATGGCTAACTCTGTCTCTCTAAGTGTCCCAGGAGTTAAGGAAAGAGAAAGATTATGTTTGATTGTGGAAAGCACAGAAGAGATTAGGAGAAAAGAGAATAGAAACTGGGCCATGAAAAATGAGGAATATTAGGAAAGAGATAAATAACCAGGCAAGGGACTTCCGTTCCAGATGCACAGCTCGTGAGAAATCCACACAGAAAGGGGAAGAGGTAGCAGGAAAACGGGTGATGACTCAACTCGACCGGTGTGAAAAGTACATGAAAGAGAACATAAAGAGGAGAAAGTAAAATATGGTTCATAGGAAGGACATGAAGGGCTTTTGGATTTGAGAATAGGAATTTTAGGGGGGGATTTTATCTGGTACTGACGTTTAAATAGAAAGCTCCTGGCAAGACCTGTCTGTCACCAGGAAGATTCAGGCTACCTCCCAAAGACCTCACACTGTGATATTACCTGACGAATTTAACACCATCCAGGATCTGGCCTTCAGCCCTGACACCTCAGAAACCTGGTTCTGTCAGCAGAAAACACGTGTCAGCATGACTGGTACATTCTCTCCCTGAGGCTGAGCTACATTAAAATCAGAAGTTTGCTAGGTGAGCATGGAATCAAAGACAGGGGGGTTTTTGTCATCCAAATGTTACAGAACATTAGACCAACCTTTAAAGTGACTGTTGTCTCTCTCCTGAGCACGGCCAAAGCTTGCCTATGTGAATTATTTTTTTCGATCTGATTTTAGACCCCTAATGAACAAGCTTTGTCCAAGTGTGTTTTACGATATTCAAACGGCTTACAGTAACTCTAACAGACTTAGGACTCACATCCTCTCCCTCTAAGATGACTATACTAATGTATGAAGTGATCCCTTATGTAGAAATTCCAGAGTTTATCTCACAGAGGGTAATTCTATTCACAAATTTTTGAAGAGTAATTTATAGTTGTAGTTATACACAGTCCTACTCTGTAATAAATGAAAGGATGAATGGAAGTTTTTGAACATAGAAAAAAAAAATCAGAGCTATAATGTGGGGGAAATTCATTCATCAATGAGGCTTTAAATGCTACAGGCAAGGAAAAACTGAAACCATGAAAGTCCTATACAAGGCTAGCCTAAGTGAGAGAATGATTTGAGGCAAGGAAGAGTGAATTTGAGTAAATCAGTGGATTTGAAATGTACTGCAGAGAAGACCTTGATAGGACTTAAATGTGATTTGTTAGGGAACAGTTGGGAGGGAAACACCAAGATACCTTCAATAAAACATTTCCTGTAACCACAAGAGAATTTAAAAAAAAAAATCTTTGCACAGATTTAAAATTGTTATAAGTTCTGTAGAAATGACTCTATTACACAACTCACCCATATCTATGTTATAAATAATCACAGAGAATCATGAATGACTTGAATGTTGTATGTAAATTTGCACATATCTGAACATTTTCTGGGAAAATGGTCATGGCTGTCCTTTTTGGTCCAGAGAACTAGCTTCAGAAAAATGGTTTAATAACTGTAGAAACACTTTATTAATTATGTTGCAGAAGTAAATCCTAATATCAAACAATAACATTACAGGTAGTCCTAAAATAAGTATAATAAACATCAGAGCATAGAGGTAAATTTCTATCCCAAACTAATATACATATACAAACTGCTTTATTCTAATTATTGCCTTATTCCAAATATCCCATTACTCCAAAGTTTTTGTTTAAAAAAAATCTATTTGTAAAACAATGTGAAATGGAATTTATTTGCTATTTTAATTGCCTTTTATTAATACATTTGAATTTAATAAAGAAAAGTTCATTAAAAAAATCTGAATCTCCTTATCTAGTTGGTCAATTTTATATACAAAATTATTTCAGTTAAAATTATAATATTTGGGGGCACCTAGGTGGTTCTATCAGTTAAGCATCTGCCTTCAGCTCAGGTCATGATCCCAGCCAGGGTCCTGGGATGAAGCCCTGCATTGGGCTCCCTGTTCAGCGGGAGCCTGCTTCTCCCTCTCCTCCCTACTTGTGTTCTCTCTCACTATCTCTGTCTCTTAATAAATAAATATATTAAATAAATAAAATCTTTTAAAAATTATAGTATAGCAAAATACAAAAACTTGGAAAATATGCTACTTCAAATTTGTATAACATACATAATTCTATCATCATATGTTCTTTATACAGCTTATTTTGTTTTCTATGTAATTTAGACAATATCTATTTAAGAAAAAGACTTAGTAATGAACATGTAATTTATATCCATTTAAAAAATCAATCTTAGATATTTTCACATACTGGATAGTTTCATGTGATACCAATATTTCTATGTCACTGTAAAAATTAAACTGTGGAATTCTTATAATGCCATTTAGGAGACAGTTATTTAAATTTATTGTTTCATTCAAGTTAAAATAAAAAGTTAAACTCACAAAATACAATAAAGAGCGTTTTTGTTCAACCACAAATACAAATCAGAAACATCACAATCTAGTTCAACAACAAAAAAAGTAAACATTAAATTAGTTATTCAAGTAGAATTAACAACAAACATGATTTAATTATACCTAAGATTATCCAATCCTAAAACTACCAACTACTTACAAGGACTGTTCACAAAGAACTTATTTTTGGAGTCCAGGATGACAGGCTATAGAGTAAAGAAACTTGTAAGACATTCAAGGACATATAGGCAGACCAATTAGAAGTCAGCAAATTGCTTTTAACTCAAAAAATAAGGTGTATGAACAGCAAAATAACTGTCCCAGACCCCCAGGGACATTAATTCTGCCTTAGATGATGTTTGATGTTTTACATTAATTCTCATCTTGGTACTAAAGGTACCAAGAGTAGCATCAGAGGTACTTTTGTCACCTTTGACACTGATGGTAAGCTTCCTTTAGTGGTCTCCCAAATCCACACCCCAGAGCAAAGAGCACACATAAGTAAAGGGAAACTCACTCTAAGAATAAACACAAGACTCTGGGCAGCAAAAGCCAGGTGGCTTTCTGCTTTTCAGAGCAAACAAAGCAGTTCTGAAATTAGATTTCCAGATCTCATTCACTGACCTACAAACTGCTGTGGTTTTCAATGATATTCAAAACTTGATACACGGCAGACACTGAAAATTAAATTCTTTTTCAAATATGTCTTATTCCCCCAAAATGAGGTAAGGTATTTTCCCCTATCTTTACTACTAATTTGCTACTTGAATTAAACATGTTATTTTCCATTGGCAATTTTCCCACATTTAAAAAACAAAAAAATTTCCTTGAGAAAATGTGAGAAATAAACAAAACAAAACAAAAACAAAACACCTATAAATTCTGAAACAAATAACTTTAAATGACAGTAACATTAGTCAGCAAAGTTGGCATGTTTAATCAATAAGGAAGTCAGGGAATAATATACTAAAATGTGTTGATCTATGTAAAAACACTACTTCGCCTAAGGTTACATCCAAATTCCACAGCTTCCAAACAAGTACTTCCTCAGTTAGCAGTGTGAAGTGTGCTTTAATTCACAGTTTCAGTAAGTACAATAGTTCTTTAAAACCATAAAGTATATAACATCTCGACTCCAAGAAACTGTATTTCATGTCAAAGAAAATTTTCTTAGGTAATACTAGCCTAATGTTTGTCGATAACAATGTTCTAGAAAAGTTTTGCCTCAAGGAATGCTCGTTTAGATGAATCTGACTGCCTCAGGGACATTTGTGGAGAATATCAGATGTTGCCAAGGGCACCTTAAACAGTCTTACTGGAAGACTAGGAGGTTGCCTATAATTTCATACTATACTGTATGCCATGAAAGGCCTATAAATATTCTCCTGATATTCTAAAACTGGTTCTTCAGCAGATGCTAATACCATGTGCCAAAGCAATTAGCAAGCTCATATTTCAAAGTATCCTGCCTAGAGTACCCTATGTAAATATTTTGAAAGTCACAAAGTAGCCTGATGATAGAAAAGTAAAAGAGAGCTGTGATGAAGGGACTATCAAATTACTATATTTAGGAGCTCTAGCTAGTAAGCATTTTAGCGTATTCAGGAAGATAATGCCCTGTAATGTTTTATATATTTGGAGACACAATTAGATTAAGTTGTTGCATTTTTAGTGTCTCTCTTTCTTTCAATCCTGCTAAACAGTGGGCCTTTCCTTATGCTAAGAGCAAAAAATGTACAGAATTATCTGAAACATTCAACACATTCCAAAATTGATCATATAAATTTATGTTCATTTTTATCAGAGAATATGTCATAGAATGACTTATTTCATATAAATATTTAGTATAAAATCTAGCATCAAATAAGCTCATTATTACTTGACTTCAATCAGTACAAAACACAGAAATCTTTGAATTTTATTCACTCCATATTTTCTTCAGTCTAGCAGCTAATTAAACTTGCTACAAAACTCTAAAAACAGAGAATATATGTCCAGTGAAATGGTTCATACTTAAGAACTTTAATGAAGTTCTAGATGGAAAAGTCTCCAGAATATATGTGAACAACAAAATTATTTTAAAAGCTAGAAACACAATAACGTATTTTATGTTACGATTCAATTTCATTTCCTTTTAAGTCAATAGAATTACAACAGTCTTTGAAATTCAACATAGAACACATAGAAAAATGAGGAATCGGGACACCTGGGTGGCTCAGTAGGTTAAGTGTCTGCCTTAGGCTCAGGTCATGATCCCAGGGTCCTAGAATGGAGCTTCACATGGGGCTCCCTGATCAGCGGGGAGCCTGCTTATCTCTCTCTCTCCCTCTGCCTGCACTCCCCAGCTTGTGTTCTTTTGCCCCCCCTCTCTCTCTCTAATAAATAAATAAAATCTTTGAAAAAAAAAAAAAAGAAAGAAAGAAAAATGAGTGATCTACTACGGACAGAAATTGGTAGGCTGCCTCAGCACCCATTCAACACTGATTACACTTGTTTATATATGATAATAATGTGTGAATTCCTGGTATTTAATTGTAAGAAAAAACCTTTTCCTTTTCCGCTTTTATCCACATTGAAAATAAATCCACAACTGTAGGGGGGCTGAAGTTAAACATAATGACACCTCACAGTTTCCAAAGATGCTGTAGTTGTATTTCTAAGCCAAATAACACCTATTGTAAAAACAATTAGTAGTCCCTTTAAAGCCACTCCTGCCTACCTGAGATATTCAGAATTTCATTGTGATATCAAAAGAATCACTAATAAAAATGCCAACTGTGTGCAACTGTCATATGTCGTACGCCTCTAGAGATAAAAACTATTCTTTGAACAATATAAGGTACAATGCAAATACTGGCTTTTCATTCACTAATAATGATTTACTTTAAAACTAATGAAAAGGCAGGCTACGAGAAATTTTCTATTGCAGTTTCAAGATACAATTATCAAATTTTGGTGAAATCATTATCTCATATAAGTGATGCTCCTTCAATAACTGTAATAAAAATTCCAAATCATTATCAATGTATTGGTCCAGCAGAAATGAACATACAGTTATTGTGATCATTTAAAAGAACCAAATATAACATTTCAAAAGAGAGAGAAACAGTTTGAGCTGTTCATGATGACTCATTCAAAGCACCCAGCTGTTAAAAATAAGAATAAACAAACATACAAACGTGATCTTCAGAGATAGAGAAAGTGGGTTCAACTCTCACTAATCTTGGTCAGATAAATTAAGTTTATTGAAGCTAGCCTATCCCATTTACAAGAGGAGATCAATAATCTCTTACTTTTATGTTATTAAAATATTATACTAAAAAAACTCAATTGAAAAATGGGCAGTTCTTAAAAAATTTTAGTGTAGAATTACCATATGATCCTGCAATCCCAATTCTGAGTATATTTTCAAAAAATTGAAAGCAGGATCTTGAGGAGATATTTACACACTCATGCTCATAGCAGCCTTTTTCATGATACCCAAGATGTGGAAACAATCCAAGTGCCCATCAGTAAATGAAAGCATAAAGAAATGTGGTCTATCCACACAGTGGAATATTATTCAGCCATAAGAAGAAAGAAAATTGTCATTTGCAACAACATGGATGAACTTTGAGAGTATTATGCTAAGTGAAATAAACCAGTCACAAAAGGACAAATACTATATTATTCCACTTATATGAGATACCTAAAGTAGTCATATTAATAGATACAGAAAATGATATGGTAATTGCCAGAGGCTGGGTGAGGGGAAAATGGGGAATTGTTGTTTAATGGGTAGAGTTTCAGTTTTGCAAGATGGAAAAGTTTTAGACACTGGTTACACAATGATGTGGATATACCTAACACTACTGAATTGTGTACTTAAAACTGGTTATGGTAAACATTACATCATGTCTTTTTTACTACCATTAAAACTTAAATACTTTTTATTTATTTTTTTTAAATTTTTATTTATTTATTTGACAGAGAGAGATCACAAGCAGGCAGAGAGGCAGGCAGAGAGAGAGGAGGAAGCAGGATCCCCACTGAGCAGAGAGCCCGATGTGGGGCTTGATCCCAGGACCCTGAGATTACGACCTGAGCCGAAGGCAGAGGCCTTAACCAATGAGCCCCCAGGCGCCCCAAAACTAAAATACTTTTTAAAGATTATACTAAATGGGATAATATATTTAAATTGTCTGGCATATAATAGATACCCCCCAAAAAATTACAGACCAGGAAGTGTTATAATGCAGTATGTAAGGACAAGAGAGTGGAGCCAAAATGCCAGTACTAGAGAGAATCCTGCTGATAACACCTGTCTAACCCTGGGCCTCAGTTTCCTTGTCTACATACTGAGAGAATAATTGGGCCTTCCTATAGGTTTATTATTAATTAATGCGTAAAAACTTTTAATACTACTGACATTAGATAAACTCTATGAAAGTGCTTGTTATTACACTATTATTAATATCTATACAAGGATAATCTGTGACTACTTAATATGATATATTTTTTATTTTATTTTATTTAAAATATTTGCCTCTTTTGATATTTTGAATGAGTACATTTTTACCATTTCACCCCCTCTATTTATGAGTAGAACTTTTAAAGTAGCTTATTCATATGAAGTATAAAAAAGTATTCATTTAAATGATTTTAAAAGCCATTTGATTAGAGCAATAGCTAGTCATTAAATAAAAGATTCTAATTATTTCCAATAAAAGTGTATAATAAATTTGTGTTTATTTTTATAAATATGAGCCTTTAGTTTCCCTGGCATCTTTTTTTTCCCATCTACATTATTTTGACATTTTAGTTGATATACACACACACACACACACACACAGGTATAGATATCATACATATTTAATTATTACATAATTAAAGATATTTCATATCAACATAATTAGCACAGATGATTAGTTTTCAAAAATAAAACAAGACAAATAGAGAATATCCCTTATAAAAAATAACCCAGCCAAGTAGTTTATTTTACCTTGTATGTTCAGACAACATAGATAAAGATATGGTATTATGTTATTGACAAAATCCCAAAACAATCATCTGAAAATAAACACATTAGCACATAGTTAAGTCTTAAATTAATATGAAGAACTTAAAAGAAAGGTACGGGGGAAAAAAAGACTTACATATTTGTTACTTGCTATTTGATTATGTGTAGAAAATACACATATATATCAAATTTAAGTTCCTTTTCTAATTTATATCATTAGTAAACCAAACTATTAAATAATAGAACCTAACAAAATTACAGATTGCTATAATGGCAAGGTACTTCATATTTTCTTTTGTATATTTAAAAAGTATAACTTTAAAATCAATGACGTTTCTAGTGAAGCAGTCATGAAAACATATGGAATTGTATTGAATTATCTCTATTTTACAATAAGAATGGTAATACTGATTAGAAGTATCCAAAGCATGTAAACTATACATAAAAAAGAAGTCTATCTCACTTAAATTCTAAAGATTTTATTAGTGATTGCCTTTAAAACTATTAAATGGACCAATGAAATACGACAGTGTTATTTACAAAGGAGGAAATAAAAGTGTGTATTAGGCCTGAATTCTGAATAGACAAATCAGCTATAAATGTTCAGAAGTAGGAGACACTATTTCTGATAAAGGTCATTATTTCCTTGATAAAGTAAGAAGCTTGTGATTGGGATATCAAGACCCAGGTGATTTCCAATGGAAGAATGTTGAGGAAAATATCATCCTTTGAAAGAAATTACATGACTGCAGAGACAAAATGGTTTTATAAAGTCTCTTTACCTTTCTACCATGTACATTTGTATGCTATATTGTTATTATTAATTTAATTATAAGATATTCTAAGTATGAGCAAAATATTAAGCAAAAATTTTGTGATCACTTTGAAATAATCGGGCCATGACTATATATACATGAAAGAAAAATGAAAACTAAAGTTTTCATTTTGCAAGTATAAGGAAGTATTCAAAGATCTCTTAAAAAAATAACAGAACAGTGCAATTCACCATCTCTGGTTATGATCCAGGCAAGGAGCTCAGCCATCTCTGATGTCAAGAATCAAACTCAAAAGCATAAATCTTCTTCTATGGCATTTCTGGCAAATCTTACTTTGTACACCATCTTGTAACTCTCCCAGAGATACTAATGCTAAAGAGATTATCTTCCTTGCTTCCAGGACTAATTGCTGTGTGAATTCAGCAATGGCATCATTTCTAGTACTATTTCAGGGAAAGGTACTTTGCATTTAATCATACTTGCCTTTCCCCACACCCCCGCATTAGAGGAAATAAAAACCTTGTGTAGAGAGTATTCTCTTTCAACTAAGTGAACAACAAGTAATTTCTTTCTTTTTTTTTTTTAAGATTTTATTTATTTTGGATTTATTTATTTGACAGAGAGACAGAGAAAGAAAGAGCCAGGGCAGGGGGAGGGGGGAGGGGAGAAGGAGAGGGAGAAGCATACTCCCCGCTGAGCAGAGAGCCGAATGTGGGGCTCTATCCCAGAAAGACACTTAACCCACTGAGCTACTGAAGTGTCCCAACAATAAATAAATTCTAATTCCTTCCCGCCAATCACATTACCTATCTGGACCTACAACCAAATATCCATAGCTTAAAAAAAAAAAAAAAAGGTTTCACAGAAGATAAATCTAAACGATTTCACTAGAAAAATGACTTGTTTGATGAGGCTCTCCTTAAAAATCTATGTGGGTGTTCTTCTTTGATCTGACCTCCAAAATTTCCTCTTAGATATTAGCAAACTACTACTCCTTCAAACTTCTACATCCAGAGCCTTAGATACTGGATGCTCCAGCTCTACTCTGAATAGAGGACAGAGGGCTAATCTTAATTTAGGGAGGGAATAAGATAGAAGGAAGGCAAACAAGTAATGGCAATTGACAATAATTCCCATCCATGGGCACAAGAATAATTTCAAGAGACACTTAGATGGATGAAACAGACATAGTTGTTACCAAGATTTTCCTCCTGGTGTCTGGCTTTCCCTTCTTCCTTTTACTGTTAATTCTTTCTCGTTAGAGATGACATTCCATAGCCCCCATTCAGCGAGGTATAGCCATGTCACTGAGTTGAGGTCTGTGAGATACACACATAAGTCATGTGTGACAACGTCCTGGTAAGTACTAGGGTAAGACACATTGACCTTCTCTTCAATCTTTCCTGCTGGATAGGAAATGACAACTGATGATAGAAAATACTGATAGAGTGACCCTGGAAGTTCAGATCTGGACTGCTCATTTTGTCAAGCTCACTTCAACCATCACATGTTTGAGAAATAAAATTCTATCTTAATTCAGGCATGTTGATTCAGAGCCCCCGTTTTGCAAGAACTTAACCTATCTCTGACTAACGCACTGACAATTATAGGTGAGGCAGAAGTCAAAGACATAAATCTGGACTCTCTGTAAAATATCTGGATTCAGCCATACAACCATTAAATGAAGTGCAGTGGTTGAAAAAGTGGGGAGATACTGGTTTTTAACATTACTTAGTAGGCAGCAAAAAATATTTAAAAACCTTAGAGCAAAAAATTATGTGGTCAAAGAGAAACTATAGGAAAAGAATCAGATGAACTGGCAGAGGGAGTGCCAAGATGCATATAATTCCCATCTACTGTTATCACTCTAAAATTGAACATGACAGTTTTGGCACAGTGTTTCCATTTTAGTGCATTTTGAAACTTATGGACTAAACCAGTTTTGTACTTGAAACCTTATATTTTATATAAAATTAAATTTTCATTTACATTACGGAACTGGGCTGGCAGTGGTCAGAAATGGAAATGGTCAATAAAAAGCAATACAGTTCTAAAAGGCTTTACTTAATGACTGTGCAGATGGCAATGTACATTAAATATAATGTTCCTGTATTTATTAAATATTTTTCCAATGTTAACTCTAAGCCTTCACTGTGCTAATGCTAGGTGAACAGTAGGATTTTTTTTTTAAGATTTATTTATTTATTTACTTACTTGAGAAAGCATGAGCAGGAGGGGTGGAGGGAAAGGGAGACGATCTCAAGCAGACCCCACACTGAGCACTGAGCTTGACACAGGGCTTTAACTCACAACTCTGAGATCACAACCTGAGCAGAAAACAAGGGTTGGATGCTTAACCAACTGCACCGTAGCACCCCTGAACTGTAGGTTTTTTTGAGAGGGAAGAGACTACCATCTGTAACTGTAGCAAGTTCAGCATCTAATAAGGAGGAGGATCTGTAAACTAGGGGAGGTAGAACGAGTAGAAAATAAAATGAAAGAATTTTCATAAATGGGGAAAATGTAAGGAAATACTCCAAGAACTTATAGGAGCTGGATGTTGTGCCTAGAAGAGTCACAGATCAGACTTCAGAAAATAAATACATAAAATATAATAAAATAATTCTAGCCCAGATCATGAAAACTAAAGTTGCATAAGAATATAAAATGTTATTCTGAGTCAGAATCATGAGATCTAAAAGCAGTCTTACCGTAGTCTTATTGTAAAAGTAGGAAAAAAGATGTTTCATAGCAATATACGATGTTCTTTTGGTATATTAGGTAAAAAGCTTAAGAGTGTAATCACAAGCAAGCTGACTTCTCTTAAGAACCAGAAAGGCATGTGGTGACCACACATATAATAGCAAAGGAGATTATGCTTGCATTTGTGAGATGCAGAAAGCTAAACTAGGGAGGAAAAAAAACCAAAAACCCTAAAACATGTCTTAACAACATTTTAAAGGGAGTGCCTATTTTCTTTTTTTTTTTTTTAAGATTTTTTGTTTATTTATTTGACAGAGAGAGAGAGAGATCACAAGTAGACAGAGAGGCAGGCAGAGAGGGAGGGGGAATCAGGCTCCCTGCTGAGCAGAGCCCAATGTGGGGCTTGATCCCAGGACCCTGAGATCATGACCTGAGTCGAAGGCAGAGGCTTAACCCACTGAGCCACCCAGGTGCCCCCGAGGGAGTGCCTACTTTCTAGTTAGCATGTAAAAAATATTTATAATATGAGATATAATCACTTTGGTTTCCTGATGATTTAATCTGTTACTTACTTGAAGACAAACACATACAAAGTATATATATAATACATACATATTTATGGATAAACCTATATATATATGCATATAAATGTATATAGATAGATAGATAGATAGATAGATAGATAGATATCTCACAAAGTAATTTACTTCTTATTCTACTTGGTTACACTTTCCTGATAATTCACTAGAAGTTATGAGAGCTGGAGAGTTGAAAGTACTTCCCTTTAATTTCTATCTGTTAGAATGAACCCAAGGCAAATTGACTAAATTTTGTACTCAATTCAGATGGGGTCTGACAATGGGGTCTGACAATGTGATAGCAGTTCTACCTGACAGTCCCTTCCCAGAAATGAGTAGATGAGCAGGCATTCTCTGACCTGCTTTTCTCATGTGACATCTGACTCGACAAAATCAATCTTAACTGGTGAGTTTGGTAGTGGTGGTCATGGTAGTGGGTGGGTGGGTTAAGAAATAGGTAGTGGAGGTTGTACCACACCTTTCTTTAACTAGGACTCAGATGCCATGGATTGGGGTTAGACTACTGCATGGGGCTCTGCTGCTGTAGTAACTCACTCCAGAATCTTCAAAGACTACTTATTGCTTCTCTATAGTCAATTGCCTCTTTCTTGATTGAGTCCTCTAGTGACTTAAACAATATGAATACTAGTCAAATATAAAAAAAAATATCACCTGCTACAGTCTTTACTAGGTCTGTTTTGCAAATACGTATACTATATACACTATATACACTTCCATGGATTTGTAAACAGTGTGGCCCATAGTCATCAATAGATCGAAGGAGAAAAAAAGATCAAAGTAAGAGCGGAAAAACACTTGTGGGAATGCAACAGATTAACTGTGAAGAATTACCAAGGACAGTCTATGTGCTCAAGTATGATAAAATATAGGCAACTGTTACCACAGTTCAAAATATTGTTTCATGGTGAGAAACACTAAAAATGTACTTTTTAAAATCAGAATTAGATATTCATTATTGAAAAAGTGTTCCTGAACACAGAGAATAGTGGTTTGATTTGTTCAGTTTCTCTAATTATTAATAATTCTTTATTTTTTACATATTGTTGAAAAGTAAAGTAGTAAAATTTCCCTTCCTGCTAATAGCACATCCCAAAGGTAATCGTTTCATAATATATATGAATATAAAATCAGCACACTGCACAACTTAAATATCTACAATTTTGTCAATTATATCTCAAGTAAGAAAATTAATTTTAACATACTACAAAGGAGAAGCCCTCATGCTAAACGTATGCTGACTGTTCAGGTAATACAACCGGGGTGCATCATAAATCTAAGGAAAGTACTGAGAAAGTATTCTTTAAAGATTATGTTTGAATCTCCATGCCTTTTAAAGCAATGAAATACTCTACTTGCAGTAGGCATAGAAACCAATTGTTCGTTTACTAACTAATAGCAGTAAAAGTTGATAGGCTCTTAGGGGGCTTTACTCCTCTGTAGCCACTAAGTGGCAGGAAATATCCGCCCCCCCATCAGCCATTACCTCCCAAATAATCTGTATACTCTACTAAGATTAAACCTCAACTCAGATGAGAAAAGGAAATAAAAAGAAAAAAAAAGTTTAAGAAAGGTTATCATACTATCCAATACATCCAAATCAGGCATTTTAAAATTCAACTTCTAATTTGAGGGACACTGAGACGCTTAAGTCTGTATTTTACATTTTCACAACACTTAACATGTCCTTTAAGGTTGATTTTTTTAAAGTCAAATTGTAAGACTTTTTTATTTTTTTCAGTATATCTAAAGGGTATTAAAAATTAGTTAAGGAATAAGTGCAAACTGAAGTTGATTATGGGTTTTGCAAGAAAAATGGCAAGTATCTCTTGAAACAATGTTCAAAATGATCCCCAGGTTGTCATTTGTCTGTTTTGTAAGATGATGAGGCTGTGGTTATGATTTTCTCCAATACTCTTTTTTTAGAGGAGTTTAGGTTCACAGAGAATTTGAGAGGATGGTACAGAGATTTCCCGTACACCCCATGCCACCATAAAAGCATAATCTCCCCATTAGGAATGTTCCCTACCAGAGTGCTCCATTTGTTACAGTAGATGAATCTACACTGAAACCTCATAATTACTCAAAGTCTATAGTTTACCTTAGAGTTCATTCTTGGGATGTATTTTCTATGGGTTTGAGCAAAGGTATAATGATATGTATCAACCATTATACAAACACACGGAGTATTTTCACTGCCCCAAAAATCTTCTATGCTATACCTGTTCATCCCTCCTCCCACCCTCTACCTCCACTCCCAGGTATTTTTATTGAACAATAAATTTAATCAGAAGCATTTGAATGTCAGCGGATGGGTACAGTTCTGATTTTATTACATGAGTTATTTGAAATTAACATGGCCATCATTGCCATGTACACTTTTATTATACTGCTTCCAACATATAGTATCTTTTTTTTTGTCATTTTTAATTACAGTATATACCTCGGAGAAGTCATAGTAGTTGAGATTGATAAAGGCATTATATCATTTATTATCAATTACTTCATTGGTTTCCAAATTCCATATTCATTTATTACATGATTAAGGGTATAAATGAATTGACTTATAAAACACAAATATTTGAATATGCACTATATGGACCACTTGATTCAGAAGCTAATGACTTTGTTTTCTTATAATGATCTAGATTTTCAATTCTCCTCAGAGGCATGCATACATTTACACATGTAAGAATGGAGTGAAGGAATTCCTTACAACTGTTCTTGGTAAAGGTAGTATTCCACAATTGCTCCACTGGGGTATCTGGTGTTCTTGATTTTATCACTACTCACCAGAACTAAAAAGGTAGTAAATGTGATGTAACCAGTGTATCTATTAAATATATCTTGTTGAAAGCTTTTTGTTTGTTTGCTTTATTTTAAAAATCATAAAATTATACTCTGAACATAACATTCTGGATCTGTCTACTATACTTACTTTTAAATGAGTTGACTTCTCTATATCTTTAAGTTAAAATTTTATTTTTCCTAAGATATAGCAGTTAGAATGTCCACAGTACTTTTTATACTAATTTACAAAAGGACAGGTTTTCTGTGTATATACTGACATTCTGTACACTTTAAAGGGCAACAAAACTTTGTTCAAAGAGCATTGTTAGTATAAAGTGGTCAAAATTATTTGAAGTTTCTTCTGTGCTAAGTTTGGCTTTGGTTTAATTATTTCTCTGTGATTTATATTGAGGAAATTGAGAAAACGAGTCATCAATGGCAGTGTTTCCTATGTTCATCTACTCTTACATAATACTTCCTTTCCATGTTCCTGATTCCTAAAGCTTTATTATACATAGTATATAGTTATATATTTAAATTGCATATGATATATAAAAAGTACATCTATCTTAAAAGCCATTCAGTTAAAATATAATGATGGACTGCATTTTCAAATATTATTCAAAATAGTTTTCAAATATAATTGAAAAGAAGATATAGTTCAAACTTTCATTAAGGAATTACTTGTAAAATAACATTGCTTGTGTAAAACAGTCACACAAAGAAAAGTAAAGGCTAATCCTAGTCTTGGTTATGCTTAGGTATTTCTAACCTTTTTTGTAAATAAAATTAACTATGTCCTTAGGAGAGAAAAGTAGACATAAGTACTTCAGTTAAATTATTTCTAAAAGAAGAGATTAATATCTTTGTTTCTTTGTCTTTGTATAAACTAAGTATGCAAATCCATTACTTAAGATATCAATGCTGATGCAGAACATTTAAAGGTAGATTCATGCAGCACAAACACTTCAAGCAATGCCTCATCACCTTGGGCTTCCAGATGAAAATGAAAAAAAAAAAAAACAACAACACATAATATCTTAAAAAATACAGAATTTTAAAAAAAGCTAATGATTCCCAAGAAGGGAAAAACAATCTGTACATTAGCAGTGAGGTGAATGGTCTAAATACAGATTCTGCATTCTGAGTTGAGATGTCACACTATCACCATACATTTTATCATGTTAAGAATAAGCAACAGGTAGTTAAAGGGGTGGAAAAAAGATAACACTTATCTTCTCCATGCCATCCAAAAGCTATCTTTATAAAAACATAATTATCTTAATAAGTGGTAATGCTAAAACCTGATATAATTTTTAAAAGATAATTTATTATATTTTCATTTTTACAAGTCCTCCAAAACAGATATTTGCTAAAAATATTTCAGTAAATCCTTTACTTAGATATAACATATACTTTTAATCGTCCTCCCCACCCCCCGGCCCGTACCAGAGATCAACTAAGGATAACTGAAAATACTACAGCAATAAAATGCTCTATTCTGTGTCTGCATAAGTTGGATGAATGATTCCTGGAATATTTAATTATTTCAGGCAACTCACCTTGCCTCCATAGTTTTAATCAAACACACTTACAAACTGCTCAAGCATAACTGGTCGTCTTTAAAAATGCAATAAAGGAATTTGAATAAAGTCAGAGAACAGTAAGATTGAAGGTTTAAAATATATTTTGGGGAAGAAAGCCTAACATTTATTTTAAAAGATTTTCAAGCAGCCATCAATAAATAAAATGTCATTATGTGAAGCATTGTTCAAATAATGACAAAATCTTCAATATTTTTTTTTCCAAATCAGGACATAAGCAGAAATCCTTCTCCAGGTTTAGAAATATCTCATTTGCTTGCTTGCTTTTCTGATTGTATTCAATATTAGCATAAACTTGAAAAAATGTGTAAAGGATTTTGGTTAGCACTAAAATGATTTGAAGCTTTGTTCGTAAAGCGTGTAAGACAGAGTCCTCCATTAAATATTACCATTATCATTACCATTTTTCACCCCTGTACCCATGCCTAGTATCTATGAGTTACATCTAATTTTGAAGTAAAAATTAGCGTCTCTTCAGGAATCCCTCTGCCAGAAACAGCTACGTGTTTTGCCTCTTCAGTTGACTCATGTGAGGGGTGTTGGGAGCAGGGGATAGAGGAGCCAAGATGAAAACTAATCTAAGCTTCCATTTATTTTCCCAAATCGTGACAGAGTGTGAGCTGATGAAAGAAGTTAACTCATGTCTACGTAGGGCAGTGCAGATGGACTCCACCAGAAATTCTCTCAAATGTCACCATAAAGGTTGGCAGGGTGTCTGTGAATCACTCTCGCTTCCTTTCGGGCCTCCCGGGTTTTAAAAGGTGGGCTGGGGGCTGGGGGAGGTAATCAGGTGCCCGGGCCGCCACCTCGCTGGGACAGCCAAGTTGAAAGCTGGGAGGTGAACCGCGCTTCTCTTGCCGGCAGCTCTTCCCCGGCTCCATTCAGATCAGATGGGAAAAAAGACTGGAAGTCACCGCCACCGACTCCAAGGCAAACAAACGTCTCAACACCTGCCTCGTTCTTAATAACCCCTGAGAACACACCCCGGGGGAGTCTACAGTTTAACCCTTTCAGAGCCACCCCTACGGAAGTCCCCCCGCCACGACCCCCCTCACCGGGCGGATTTTCCGGCAGGGATGCAATCCGGAATAAAACCGTACCGAATGCGTTACAAACACGCTCTGTGTTAAAGTAAATGCCGGAGCACAAATCTGATCAGCAATCTGATGGGATCAAGCGCAGTTCAACTTCTGCCCGCTGGTGCGCCCAAACCACCTCCCACCCCTGGGAGAGCCGGCATTTAGAAATCTTACATCTTCCTCCCTCCTCCCTCAAATTCCTTAATGGACCATTAGTAACGGGATCGATCCTAGTTGCTTGAGTGGCAATCCATCGCAAAGGCGCATCTGCCGTGTTTACTACTGCCAGAAACACCATTCAAAAGTTGAGAAGGTAGAGCCAGCACTTTGGAAACCTTTGGGGGCCGAGGGAGGTGGGGAGGTACGCGGGAGACGAGGAGGCAGGAGGCAGGAGGGCACCTGGTGAGACCCGAACTCCAGGGCGGCCAGCAAGCAGCCTCTCCCGAGCACTAGCCGGGAGGGGTCATCGCCACCGCGAACTTCCCCCGCCCCGAGCGCCGCCGGGCTCCCCGCGCCCCTGTCCTCGGAAAATCGAGCCGCCGCCCACCCACCCGCAGCCGCCGCGGCCCCCGCCTGGGAGCAGCGCGCTCTTGCGTCCGGGGATGGGGGTGCGCAGCACTTACGTCTCGGAATTTGTTCCACTGTCCGACTTCCTGGTCATACTGAGAGATCGTGGTGAGCCATTGTTTATCGTCCAGAAAATTACCGCCGTCCGACCGCCCCCCGGCCGCAGCCACCGCCGCCGCAGCGGCGAGAGCCTGACTGCACCAAGCGGCTGCACACACACACAATACGGCTGACACCTTGAGCATCTGGGAAAGGAGACACAACCGGGGGGCGGGGAGGGGGGCAGTGTCAAACAAGGGGTAAGAAGACCGGGAAACCCGGGAATACATGCATCAGCGACGACCGGGGTAGAGGGAGGAGGAGACAAGCAGGGACGGGGTGCCCCCTCCCCGGAGGTTTTACCCCCAAACCCGGGCGCTCACACACGCGCAGACCCGCAGACCCGGGGGAGGAGAGGGGGTATAAGGGAGGAAGCCCAAGCTGCAGCACCCCGCGCGGGCAAAAGAATGCTTCCAGGCACATCACCTTGTTGTGAGCTTGCACTGAGCTCGCAGCTCCTGCTGGAAACGCAGCCCGGCTCTGCCAACTCGCGGCTTTCAGGAGCTGCTGCACGCGCCGCTGTCTGGAGCGGTCCACTCAGCTCTCTGCGCCAGGCGCGCTCCCCGCATCTCCACCTCCCCCCGCGCGCTCTTCTCTCGTTTACTCCCCTGGCTTCACCCCTCCCTCCCCCAGCTCCTTTTTTTATTTTTTTCCTCTCCCTTTCCCACCTCCTCCTATCCCACCTTCCTCTCTCTGGATCTGAGCTGCAGTCGAGTCCGGATGCGACGCTCGGCGGAAGGCAGAGGATGCGGTAGCTGCTCGCCCAGGAATCCTTATCTGCTTTATAACCTCTCCCCTCCAGAAGAGGTTCTCATGTTCGCGAGACTGCCTGAACATTCTCTCTGCTCCTGGACTGATTTAACACAAAATAGCTGTAGCTCTCTTAGTTGTCTCTGGTCTGCGATTTCGAAGCTGGTCACTCAGACGTGCGAAATGAGATCTGAAGAAAACTTTATGCATCGCCAAGTCACGAATCCCTTGGAGTTTAAGTCCTGTAAACCTCTTGGACTGAGCTCCACCCTAAGACAGAGCCATATCTGTAGGGTCTTGGGAGATGCTTAATGCCGAAAATTAAAGAATATTTGAGTGAATTCTGGATTATAACACAGTGCAGACTTTCACGTTAAAGAGTGGAAGTTCTTTTCTTTTCGACAGAGAATCATTACTAGGTAGGAAGTTTGAGTACACCTGAATTTTCCACAGCCGTAGATAATTTCCCCTTAAAAACTCCTTGACAACTGTATTTTATGCTCTGAGACCAGAATCAAAAACTTTAAAACCCTAATCTGTGTCTCCCTTCTGAAAAAAATGGAAGAAGAGCATTTTCGAGACAGAACACTAATTTTGCTCTCCATACCTCTATTTATGACAAAATACTTGGCTTTTCATTGTTTCTCCACATATTCAGAATAAGCTGGAAGGAAATCAATAATTAGCCCCCTGTAAACAGAGTCTGATGAAGAGAATCTCTCCCAAAGACTGGAAGGATTTAGGTGAAGTGAATATTATATGTAAATCAGTAGATCTATGGAGGCTAAAAGACCACAATAAGGCTATGCATCTCTGAATTTATTAGAGGTTATTTCAGCTAAACTGTATCTCCCAAAGCTATGACCTTTGAAAATTTTGTGTAGTTTCCAAAACTTGAGATAGTTAAATAGCAGTAGTACCTTCCACTTCTATTTTCTATTTCGATCTCATATGACATTTGTGTAACACTTTTCAAACTATATTAAAATAGGAATCAAAAAGCATGATTAATATTGATTTCTATCTTTTGTAAATATAGGACTTAAAATGAATATATAATACATAAATGAAAGGGGAAAAAAGATATTTTTCTCAAATGCCACTCTTTCCACTCTGATGATGGGGGAGAAAATGAGAATCCACAAGCACAATCCATAGACACCCTGATTGATGTAAACTCACATTAGATAACTTTAGAAACACTGATGTGTACTAATTCTCCAGTTATGTTTATTTCAGTTTTGTCACAGCTGGCCATGTCATATATTTCAGAATATTCTGAAGCACTATCTTGCTTAGGAGATCCTTTAGTCAACCATTGATAGGTCCACCCTCCACTAACCCCTCTTTCTGTTCCCCATCCATCAACCCCCTACATCCTTATAGTCACCTCTCTACCATAAAATTTAAAGTATTTTACTCTCAATTCAATGAGAATCTTTTAACATGTTTAAAAACCTCATCCTTTTTAAAAATTTAATCTAATGGAAAAAGCACAAAAATTATGCCTTAGGTGGAGCTATGATGCACAGAAGAATTTACAATTGTTAAATTGAAAATTACCTTCTAGTCTTTGTAAATTAATTTTTTAAAATTTTAAAAATGTTTTAAAAAGGTGTATTTTATTTGCTATAAGATATTTGATGAGGGCGGCACCTGGGCGGCTCAGTGGGTTAAGCCTCTGCCTTCAGCTCAGGTCATGATCCCAGGGTCCTGGGATCTAGCCCACATCGGGCTCCCTGCTCAGCGGGGACCCTGCTTCCCCCCTCTGTCTCTGCCTGCTGCTCTGCCTGCTTGTGATATCTGTCAAATAAATAAATAAAAATCTTTAAATAAAAAAGAAATACTTGGTGAGGGATGAGGCTCTAACACCCCTCCACCCCCCAATGTTATCATCTGTTATACATTTTAACATAAATACATATTGACCCCCCAGATGCATCTATTTCACTACTGACACTGACATGTTCATTGAATCTCTTCACATCTTGCTTTCACTGCTTGTTCTTATTTTGGGAGAAAAGCCTCTAATAGTGTATCAAACTCCACATCTGAGGGTAGAGCAGGATTTACCAACAAACTGCAAGTTTGAAATGCTGTAAATCAAAAGAAATAGATTGAGTGCATTTGTGCTGGTCAGGTATGGTTCAGTTCATCTACTACTACTGGCAGAGCTCCTTAAACCTCTACCATGCTTCTAAAGCCATGCCGTTGTTTCTGGGCAAGTTAGTAGTGAGAATAAAAGTCTACTAAGTGTGATGGTTTGATGTATTAATCACAGGGAAGTCTCCTTTCAGTTTCTCCATATTACTGAATGTTTGGGTCTTCAAAGAGCCTGCTTTCAAAATTTAAATAATCCTGAGAGAATTCACACTTCAGTTAACACCTTGGTTATCAGTTAACACCTCAATGGAGATTAATTGAAAACTTGTGGAGACAAAACACAGCAGGGAAGAATACAGGAAGAGTATTAAGTGGGAGGTAATATATGGAAGGGGTAGTTAGGAACCTTACAAGTCAAAGTAGGTTGGCACGGAGGGGAGTAATTCACTGACTGCTACCTGGTTTTATTGAGAACTTTCATGGGAAATGAAAAAGCTAAAAAAAAAAAAAAAAAAGAAAGAAATGGAGTGGGGTGTCTGGGGTGGGCAGAATAAGACACTGACACCAGAATTAAGTAGATAGAGCTTGGTTTTGTGTTTCTGATCATGCTTTACAAAATTGAAACTCACAGCAAGACACAGGTATTCAGATTCCCAGTCCCTTTTCTGTCACTTCATTACAAATAATTTTTCATATACATTATAAAAAGCCAATATTAAGGCCAGTCCAAGCTTGAACCTTACCTCTATATTTGTTTCCTTAACCTTTTAACTCTTCTTCTGCTAAACATTAAATTAATCAATTAACAAACATCGATTATCAAATATGTGCAAAATATTGTACTAGAAATAATTTTTATATTAAATCTGTTTCTTCTCTAGGTTTACTTACCCTCAATTTTAGATCTGCTATAGTCTAGAACAATAAATACTAGGTATATGGTGACAAGGGGTCCATTTATTACCATCTTTGAGATTGGGATCTATGAAGACCTTAATGGAACTCCATATCTTTAAATTCACACACACACACACACACACACACACACACACACACATACACACACCACTCCTCTTTTAGTTGCCTTTAATAAGTTATCTTTCTTTCATAGCTGCTATAAAAGTGTTACTCCTAACTATCCTGAGGCTGTACAGAATAGTTCAAATCATTGCATCTTCCATGTGCTAGGTACTTTATATCCGTGCTACCCTTTATTGCTCACAGTTTGCTCAGCATACCATAGTTAGTAAACACAAAGCAAGGATTTTTGAGGGCCTATGAAGTCATCGAGAAAGATGATGCTTTTAAGTTTTCTCTCTATATATAGAAACCTCTCCTTTTGGATCTTTTGCTTATGTTCTTCCGTTCCACTGCCCCCATATCTTTCCTCTCCCACTTGTTGTGCATTCATTTAACTTTATTTCAGTAAGAGTGAGGACTCATCTCTTGGTAGTCAAAGAGAGAAGGGATGGTTAAATCAGGGAGCTTGCTAAGCTAAGACAGAAGTCACTCTACTTTAATGCTGAGTAGCTTAGTCCCTGACTCTAATGACCTTGTCCACTCAGACCTCCAGTCTCAACAAAAGCAAGCCTGGAACCCAGCAGGCAGTCTACCGGGTTGGCTGAGAAGAAAATAAACCAGGCTGTCTCCTTCTTCTTATGCCAGTGAAACAAATGTTTGCCTTTCCTTTATAGCCAGCTGGTGAAGAAACGGAGAGATGGGCAGTAAGGGGCTGTGTAGAGTATATGTCATCACCAGAAGTTTTGGTTAAATGATAGATGAGTTATCCTAAAAGCACAATTTGGCTATGTCGAAATATTTCATTGTAAGATAAGAGAAACAATACTTGATCTATAAAAGTCAGCCATCTAAGAGTGGTGCCTTATGTCAAATCCAAGAACTTGAGCTCATGAGCTATGAGCTTGAATACAGCATATGAAAGAGGAAAAAAAAATGAAGCAAAACTCTAGGTATTAAAATTTCAGAAGGAAATTAAAGACCTGCCAAAATCATCATAAAAACATATCAGGAAAGAGCATTCTGTGTCCTCATTTTGGAATTTTATTTAACAAAACCTTAGATGTCTTATACATCATCTGTGCTTGATTTAATAGAAAACAGCAGTAATTACTAAGATTTGCATTAGGGCCATCAAAAGTAAACAATTTTTTTAAAACTAGAATGGAATTGTTAGAATAGTATATAGTCTTTGTTTTTTGTTTGTTTTCAGAGACCAACCTCACTTAAGCTAACAGAAGATACCAGATATCTGAATTGATAAACAGGCCCACTTATGATTTATCTTAATCTAAAACATTTGGTAGATAAACAGACTTAAAAGCTGTAATGAATATGGGAAGCACATCAATCAGTTCAATTACTGTAACTCTTAAGAAGGCATTTTTCAACATTTAAACCAGAGGGTGAATCTGATTAAATTAATTGATTACTAAGTAGATGGTACTGGAAAGTGTCCAATAAGGCAATTAAAATTTGTTTTTACTTTATATTGAAATATATATATTGACTATTTTTAAATATAAATATATTATATTATATATATTTATATTTATATTTTTTATATATATTTTATATATATATAATATATATATATATTTTATATATATATAAATATATATATATTTTTATATATATAATATATATATATATTTATATATATATAAATATATATATATATTTATATATATATATTTTATATATATATATTTTATATATATTTTATATATATATATAAAATATATTTTATATATATTTATATTATATATATTTATATATTATATATATATAAAAATATAAATATATTATATTATAAATTATATTAATTATATATACAAGATACTGACACAAAATGGTTAAAATGAAATGTACAAGAATATTTAAACAGTAAACTCTACATACATGTTCAGAAATACACGTATTCTTATAGTTATGAAATTTTAAAATCTGCAAGTCAAAAGACCTTTAAGAATACCTCTGCTCTTGAGACAAATACAGGCATGTTTTTTTTTACAAATTGGTTTGACCTGCAGATTTATTAATATAGCAACCTTTATATAAGAATGTATGTTGAATCAGAATGTTTTTTGGCCTGGTAGAGTATCAGCTATAGTTACAGTTTCTAAATCATGATATACAAAGAATCTTTTATGTTTACCTTTGTGAATTTTTGTTTGTTTAGTTATTTTTAGCTGACTAGTGCAAAACAGGCTTTACATATCACTCTTTATTATATTAGTATTGGTTACCTATTTTCAGAGGATAAAAAGTATCCCAAGTGATATTGCAAATCCTTGACACTTTGTTCTGTCTTCTTGGATAAATGGGAATTACTCTCTATGAGAAGCAGTTGTATTAAAAAAGAGAATGTTATGATTACTGTTCATATGTATGTGTCAAGCATCCCGTACTCCACAGGATTGCTGAAAGTAAAGAACATATTTAGTGAAAATTTATTTTGTTTTTTTTTAATATTTTATTTATTTGACAGATGGAGATCACAAGTAGGCAGAGAGGCAGGCAGAGAGAGAGAGAGAGGAGGAAGCAGGCCTCCTGCTAAGCAGAGAGCCCAAAGCAGGACTCGATCCCAGGACCCTAGGATCATGACGTGAGCTGAAGGCAGAGGCCTTAACCCACTGAGCCACCCAGACTCACTATTTAGTGAAAATTTAAACAAAAATCTGAAACAATTTATAAGTAATACAAGTTTTTCCTCTCTTAAAGTTAAAAAACTATTCTCTAGCTATTTACCTTAAAAATATTTATTGATTCCTTTCTAAATGTTAAGCAATACGCTTGGAAGTGGATGCAAATGACATTTCCAATAAGAGTTAGTATCCAAATATATAAAGTCCTTATAAACCTTAATACTCCCAAAATAAATAATCCTACTAACAAAATGGGCAGAACACATCAACAGCCATTGCTCCACAGAAGACGTTCAGATAGCCGATGGAAACGTGAAAAGATGCTCACCAGTTATCATCAGAAAAATGCACATTGAAACTACAATGAGGTATCACCTCACACCCATCAGAATGGCTAAAATCAACAACACAAAAAAATAACAGGTGTGGCAAGGTTGTGGAGAAAAAAGAACACTCATGCGTGTGCTATAGGTGGGAATGCAAACTGGTGCACCCAGTGTGGAAAACACCTTCCTCAAAATGTTAAAAATAGAACTACTTTACGATCCAGCAATCACACTACTGGGTACTTAGCCAAAGAATTTAAGAACACTAATTCAAGGGATACATTCACCCCTATGTTTATAGCAGGATTATTTACAATAACCAAGATATGGAAGCAGCCCAACTGTCCATTGGCTGATGAGCAGATGAAGATGTGTGTGTGTGTGTGTGTGTGTGTGTGTGTGTGTGTGTGTGTATTGATAGATAGATAGAGAGAGAGAGATAGACATAAATATATAGATATAGATACTATTCAGCCATAAAAAAGAATGTAATCTTGCCATTTGTAATGACACAGACGGAGTTAGAGAGCATAATGTTTAGTAAAATAAGTCAATCAGAGGAGGAAAAATACAATATGATTTCACACATACATGGAATTTAAGAAACAAACCAAATAAGCAAAGGGGAAAAAACAAGAGAGAGAAACAAATAAAGAAACAGACTGTTAATTATAGAGAACAAACTGATGGGCATCAAAGGGAAGGTGGGCAGGGGGATGGTTTAAATAGATGATGAGCACAGAGTGATGTATGGAAGTGAAAGTTGAATGGAAGTTGAATTACTATACTATACACCTGAACCTAATATAATAATGAATGTTAACTAATTGGAATTAAAATTAAAAAAATAAATTAAAAATATATAAATACTTTTAAATAAATTATAAAAATGTTAGTTGAGAGCTGCTTTAAAAAAAAAAGAGCCACATCTTTCTGCCAAGAATGGCAAGGAAAGCAATAAAAGACCATGGTTATTTATCTTGGAATATCATTTATTAGATTGATACAATTCCTTTCTTTTTTTTTCTTTGAAGAGCTCAGATTCTGAATCTGTGCTTGATATATCTTTGGTCTTATTACATGGGCGATGAGAATAAAATGTGTGAAAAATAAAACTTCTATAATGACAAAAAAAAATATATGTATATATATATATATGAATAAGCTGCTGCATGATCCCATTCTACAAGAATGGGATCAGATTGTTTCTGGAGAGAAAACACAAAAATTAATAATTTAACTAGACTGAATGTTAAGATAGGAATTATGTCAATCAGGTCCGTTCCTAAACCCAAACCAGGACACTAAAATGTGAACTGTGATATATAAACAGAAAGTTTAGAGACAGGCTTGATCTCAGGCAAATAGTTCAAACAAAACTATTGAAGACCACATTTCTCCATCATGAGCCAGCTTAATAACATGAAACTCCACCTCATCAAATTCATGTTTGTTCATGGTGTTAAAGAATGCTCAGGCACTTAGAAACCTCACATACTAGGGGTGCCTAAATAGCACAGTTGGTTAGGCATCAGACTCCTGGTTTTGGCTCAGGTCATGATCTCAGGGTCATAATCTCAGGGTTGTGATCTCAGGGTAGTAAAATTGAGCTCCCTGTGTGGCTCTGTGCTGAGCACAGAGTCTGCTAAAATTTCTCCCTCCTTCTTCCTTTGCCACTCCCCTCCTCACATACACTCTCTCTCTCAAATAAATAAATAAATCTTAAAACGAAAAACGAAGGAAAGCTCATCCTTATACTAGAGATCTAGGGAAAGGGAGAGATTCTCTTCCTATAGCTCCTACACAAGCAAAGGGGAGTTTCCCCCACCCCCTTAGAAGCTTCAACATTTGCTTCTTTGAATCACATTAATTTTGACTTGGTTGCATACGCAATCCTGAAAAAATGCCCATGCCAAGGAGGATCTAAGGTCCCAAGAATAATAGGAGTAGTGATACACAGCAGTCCCTATCAAATCTTTGATTTGTGAGGTGGGAAGTGACTAATTCCCTGAAGGAAGAAAGGTCAGAGCATTGTTTTCTAAATGGGCAGCAAATTTAACATATTTACATCAAAGATTTGCAGGAGATACTGCGGGAGCAAAGAAACAGGCAATTTAAGGGATAAGACTTATTAATCTTGAGGAATGACTTATTAGCCAGGGGAAGTGTGATATGAATATCATGCCTTTTAGAGAAAAGAACACAGGTAAAATTAGAGAACTGTGAAAGTGCTGATCATGTTATTAGATATTTTATTCCATATCAAAGAATCACTAATATTAGACACAAATAGAGTGGACAATGATATCTAGAAAAATATCAAAACAAAAAATATTCTTTTAAAATACATGTTGAAAGTGTATTTCAAGATAATTCCAATAATATAAAATTCTTCACTTAGCTGCATACAGTACTTTCCAGTGCTCACAGATACACAGATATTTCTCCTGTGAATCAAGAAAACACCTTTCTTATTTTTTAGAACATGAAGAAATAAAACATAACACATCAATAATGCACCTCCCCCTTTTTTCCTTTTGTAGGAAAATTTTTTGCTCTTTTTTTTTTTTAAATAAGCAACATTAATTAAAAAGATTTGCTGTACTAATAATGAAGCTCTGGATTGCAATCAACAATACAGCTCAATTCGATTCAGGTTGTACTTTGAATTGAGAGTTGAGATATTTTTATTAGCTTTTTTTCCTTTGGGGAGCTTTTTAAATTACAAATTTAATTTCTTTAATAACATAGGGCTAACTATTCAGTTTGTATATTTCATTATAGTTGTTTTGGTAGTTGGTGGGGTTTTTTTTGTTTTGTTTTGTTTTGTTTTGTTTTAAAGATTTTATTTGTTTATTTGACAGACAGAGATCACGTAGGCAGAAAAGCAGGCAGAGAGGAGGAAGCAGACTCCCCGCTGAGCAGAGAGCCTGATGTGGGGCTCTATCCCAGGACCCCAGGATCATGACCTGAGCCGAAGGCAGAGGCTTTAACCCACTGAGCCACTGAGCCACCCAGGCGACCCAAGGTAGTTGGTGGTTTTTAAGGAATTGATAAATTTATTTTAAATTGTCAAATATATGAGTACAAAGTATTTTTTTGTTGTTCTCCTATTACCCTTTTAGTGGATGCAGGACATATAGTTATAGCCCTGATACTATGATTTGTGTCCTCTTCCCATTTTTGTCAGTTGCGCTAGAGATTTATAATTTTTAATGATTTTTGAAGAAATTACTTTTGGTTTCATTTATTTTCTCTATTTTTGTTTTCAATTTTATTGATTTCTCTTCTTCACTATTTCCTTCCTTCTACTTACTTGAGCTCATTTTGCTAATTTCTTTTTCTAATTTCTTAAGAAAGGAGATTAGATTATTAACTTAAGAACATTCTTCTTTCCTAAGTATTTAATGTTATTAATTTTCCTCTCTGCACTACTTTAGCTGCATTTCACATATTTTAATATGTTGTGTTCATTTCCATTCATTTCTATGCATAGTTTTTTTTTCCTTTTAAACTTCTTCTTTGACTCAGATATTGTTTACAAGTATATTGCTCAATTTCTAAACATTTGGAGATTTTCCTATTCTTTTTCTGCTAATAATTTCTGGTTTTATTCCATATTATCAGAGAAGATACTCTATATGATTTTAGGTTTTTTAAATTTGTTGAGGCTTATTTTATGACTAAAGGTATAGTCTATCTTGGTTTCTCTAGATATTACAATATATGTATTTAACTTATGATAGTCCACTAATATGGAAGTCTTATCTCCTGTATATTTTATCTCAACAGTGTATAGAAACCTTATTTCCATTTAGGCCCAAATACTCTCTTTACTTTTCAAATATAATTGTCTTAAGGATTTCATCCACATACATAGGAAACAACTTAGGTGATATTACAATTTTGCTACAACCATCAAATATGATTTAGGAAATGAGTGAGGAAAAAATAAATCTCTTGAGTTTACTACTTTTAGCCCAAATTCCAATGTTCTTATTTCTTTCTGAAGTTACAAGACTTCTTTTATTATCATTTTATTTCTCTTTAGAAAACTTTCTTTAGCCATAATTCAAAGATGCTAGTGAAATTTCCTTTTAGTTTTCTTTCATCTGGGAATGTCTTTATTTCATCTTCATTCCTGAAGTATTATTTCACCAGCTGTAGAATTCATTATTGACAGTTCTTTTCCTTCAGCACTTAAAAATTGTCATTATCCTCTGTCTTCCATGGTTCAGAAGTCCACTGTCATGTGAATTGTTCTGTATAAGTAGTGTTGTCTCTCAAGCCAATTTTAAACTGCCCTTCTTTTTTTTTTCTTTCTTTCTTTCTTCCTTTCTTCCTTTCCTTATCTTTATGTTCATGGATTTAATTTCTTTAGATAGATTATATTTAATGGTAACTCAGTCTCTTGAATCTGTAGGTATGTGTCTTTCACCATATTTGGGAAATATTCATCCATTATTTCTTCAAGTACCTATGTTGTCAGTGTCTCCTTCTCTGTCTTTTTCTTTAATGCAAATAAATGAATATTAGTTCTTCTGTTATTGTTTCACAGGTCACTGAGAGTCTAATTTTTTGTCAATTTTCTGATATTCAGATTAAGTAAATTCAAATGTTGTACTCACCAATTCCCAAGTTCATTGATTCTATTCTCTGTCATCTTCACTCTACTATTGAGCCCATCTAGTGAGTTTTTAATTTCAGTTATTATAGTTTTCAGTTATATAATTCTCATATTTCTACGTAGTTCTTCTTATAATTTCTATTTCCTTGATCTTCTATTTTCTCATTTGTTTCAAAAGGATTTGTAACTGTTTGTCAAAGCACTTTTAGGCTGTCATAATCCTTGTCAGATAGTTCAAGCAACTGATTTATCTTGTGATTGGTATCTGTTAAATGTCTTTCTCATTTTGGATATCATGTTATGATGGATTACAATTTAAATTTTAAGTAAACTATTCTCTGTTAAGTGATAGCCACAGTGTTAGGTAGGTGTATAAATTCAACTTCTCATTTGGACACTGCCAAAACAACTACTTGAAAAATGGAGCACTAACTCATACTCATACTGCCTCTATAGGTGGTTGGGTTGGAAAATCAGCTTCTGCTAATATCTTCCAAGCAAAAGTGAAATTTCTCACTGTCTCTGAGTTTGGGATGTGGGGATGGAAATAAGAGAAGTAGCTGAGTTCCATGCTGGACCCTTATGACATCTGTATAGAAATGAGTAGAAGGCTAACTGATACTTCTCTCTTCCTGTTAAGATGGAAGCTCAGCTACCCTGGAACCAACTGACACCAAGGAGGTGCTGATTAGCTCAGACTCACACTTCCTTGCCCAATCTCTCAATGCCTGTGGAGGTTAAAGCCCAGCACCACAGTGAAACTGAAGGGTTGCCATTTATACGTTGAAACATGTTTGGCTGGAATAGGACAGTTATTGCCAACAATATATTCAGTTATTAGGCCACCCTTTTCAAGTCCTTTGGCTTGAGAAAATAGGATATCTGGGTGAGTTTTTGTCTGTTCCTAGTTAGAGCCTTCTATAGTGCCTTGACTGGGATATATGAGCAGCAATAAGGAAGGAACCCAGAGGACTCGTCTTTATGTTCTTTCCCGAGTCTTGTGTCCCTAGGCAATCCACCTTCTAATTTCCACCTCTCTGAGTCTTCTTAAGCTTATTTTTGTAGATATGTTCATGGCTTTTTCAGTTGTAAGAAAGAGGCATTGGGAGGAATGGGGCTTCTCCCTCTTCAGAACTAGAAGTCTCTTGATTGTTTTTTAATAATTAATTTATTGGCTCTCTGAACAGAGAATATTGGTTGCCTACACTAACATCCACTTTCATTATCCCTCTTTGTAACAAAACCTTAAAGGTTAGCGAGGCATATTGTCACAAATAATAAAAGATTATGTTTTTCAGCCTCCTTTGCAGCTGAGGGAGCACCAGAGTTCTAGCCATCGAAGCCTATAAGTACAAGCATTTCCTGAGACTTCCTTGAAATTTCCTTAAAAGGTAAAGGGCACACAATTCTGCCAAATATTCTTTTTCCTGCTGTTAACATAAAGGCCTGGGTGACTAGAGATCCATGAGCCATCTTGATCTTCAGAATGCAAGTCAGTTGTTGAGGATGGCAGAACAAAAAGATGAGAATGGTGGTTTTAAAATATGTCTGCAAATGTTTTGGTCTTAGTGACTCACATCTTACAAATAGACCATGGAGGGATTGGGGCTATGTGACTTCTGAGGCTAGATAATGAAAAGAATAATTTCTTTCTGGCTCCCTGGCTCACTCTGCCTGTCTCTTTCTGTCTTATTATCTACTTTATGAGAAGCTAGCCACCGTGTGGTAAGAATACTGAAGAGGTTTCATAGAGAAGAACTGAGGCTCCTTGCAATTAGCTATGACCAATTTGCCAGGCATAGAAGTGAGCCACCTTGAAAGCAGATGCTCTAGCTCCAGTTAAGCTTTGGAATGATTGTAGTTCTGTCCAAGATTTTGACTGCAACTTTGTAAGGGTCTCTGAGCCTGAACTGGCTACTCAGCTGCTCTTGAGTTCTTGATTTACAGAAAGTGTGAGAAGTAATAAATATTTCGTGTTTGACTGGAAGAACCAAGCTTCAAGGAGGCTATACAAGCAAGTTTCCGGCTTCTGTCAGAGATAGGCAGGACTCCTAGAAAAGATCCTCAAACAGAAAGTTGTTAAAAAACTATCATAAAATATGACAAATATCCTCCACATTTAGCATGAGGATCCAAGATACTACCTTAGATATTATATTTAGAGTGATGTTTTGACAGTTTTTTAGTTATTGCATGAGGTCAGGGAGTAGCTGGAAAAATATTTGGTATAAAAGATATTTGTAGGGAAAACTTGTGAAGTGGTAAGACATACCTTTGACATAGTGTGTTTTCTGAAAAATGGAAATTGTGAGAGATTAATTATGAATTGTATAAATTATAAGACATTGACTCTAAAAATGTAAAACTGGGGGTTGAGGAGGAATGTGTTATAAAATATAGGAAATACTTACACTTTTGAAATGTGGATTCTGGAAAAAGAAAGATAGAAGTCCAGTCCATTGTTTAATGGATGAGAAGTTGAAGTTCAGAGAATAACTATTATCCCAAATGGTAAAGCTGATTAGGAACAGAATCCCTCAGGTGGTATATCCTTTCTGATAATGACATAACAGAAAAAGCTTAGACAGAATTCTGTTCAATCATGATAGATTAAGTTAATGCACTTATCTCTGGCTCCTTCGGAAGTCTCAAAGATGATAATAAAGGAATAAACATGTTATAAGTGATTTGCACAAAAAAGAACAGAAAAGAGATGAGAGAAAACTGTACAGTTCAACAATTTTGTAAATCAGTGAAATGATAAGCCTGGAATATTAATTTAGGGTTTTTGAATTTTATAGTCGATGGATACTCCATTACATTAAAAAGAAGTCATACTGTAAATAAACTTCTCTCAAGAGGAGTTCTGTTTTCAGGTGTGTCTACTATTGTGTGTGAAAGTCAACGATTTCTTGGGCCTCCTTCCTTTTTTATAACTAGAGAATTAGATTAAGCAATGTATTTTCAAATAATAACTAAGAAATATGTTTTATATTATGACACAGTATACATACTTATATATACATATCCAGGCACGTTTCACAAAACAACACACCTTTACTGCATTGATAACACAATTCATATTACCTTGATATTTTCTATATTATTCCTTCCAGTTGTATTTCATTTTGTTAAGGCAGAGAGTGACTATATAAATTTCATTACTCACTAATGGGTTTGACATGCAATTTTAAAAACACTAAGCTGGCTTTTTTTTTTTAAACCTTAATCAAAGTGATGCATGCTCTAGTTTAAAAAGATAAATCATTTTACATGGCTTTTTATGAAAACCAGGCCCTTTTCTTCCTTGTCCTCATCTGTTTTTCATTTTTATCCCTTTCAGCTTTTTAATTTTGCTTTTACTTCCACATCTCTACATTATATTTGTTACTACTGTTTATTTCTCCAGTGTTAGGTATTACTTATTGGTTTTCCTTGCTTCTTGCTCTTCTCTACCACATCCTTGGCACACATAGACATATACACGTACACACACACACACACACACACACATATTTTTTTAATCATCCTTCCCATCATTCCAGTATAGGTGTATTGTAATTTTTGTTATATAAGTACACGGGGATGCCTAGGTGGCTCAGCTGGTTGACTGTCCCACTCTTGATTTCAGCTCAGGTCATGATCTCAGGGCCTTGTGATTGATCCCCACATTGGGCTCCACACTCAGTGGGGAGTCTGAGATTCTCTCCCCCACCCCGCCTGCCTGTCTCTAATTATGCTCTCTTTAAAATAAGTAAATAAACCTTACAAAAAAACACACTTTCCCCATTATCTGATGAAGTGAATTATTTTTACAGTTGAGCAGTTGAACCATGTAATAAATTGTAATTTCTTTCTTCTCTTTCTCTTTCTTTCTTTCCTTTTTTCTTCTTTTTTAAAATTTTCTTGGAGTTAATAATTTCCTTATTTAACTTTTTTTTTTCAAATTTAACACTTTAAAAATTTTCACCAATTGTTTAAATCTTCTCTCAAGATGTCCAGAGAAAAGAGTTTCAGCAGTTTTATCTTTCTGAAGAAATCTAATTTGCAGTCATATGACTACTTCCATCTGGATTGTTGGCCTTCTCTATAGGTACACAGATGTCATCCTGTCATCCAGAGATCAACCTTCATTACCATTCTGCAGAGCCCTAATGCCTCTCTCCTGTAATTAATCTTCCCTTTCCTACACCCCATGTCTTCCTCTTTCTTGGTGTTTGCTCATGTTTGGTGGAACACACCATCTAATAGATTCCCTAATGAATGTACAAGGGAAATAAACAATCTGAGACTTCATACATTAAGTCTACCATCAACTGTGATCAATGATCTATATCTCTTGATATAGATTTATAGTTTTAGATATTTATGATTCAGGATTTTTTAAGTATTTCTCTATGGCCTTTTATTGTATAGTGTTATTGTCTAGGTATGCATTCAAGATGATTCCTGATTATTTTGCATGCGATTTTATTTTTCTTCAGAAATATATCTTTGTAGTCTAAAATCTCATGGGGAAATTCTTTGGGGTAGATCTACTTGATCCATTACACTGGGCACTCCTTCATTCTTTCCTTTTTTATAAAGTTTTCTTGGCTTGTTTCATTACTGATTTTTCTTTCTATTTTTCTTGCTTCCCTTTTTGTAAAACTCCTTCAATTGGTATTTTTAACTTCCTAGACTTTTTTTTTAAGTCTTTAAGTCTTTGTTTGATTTTTATTGATCTTTTGTATTTTTCTCTACTCTCACAGAAAATAATATCCTTCCTGAGAAGGTAATTTTCAAATATTATATCAACATTCTCCTCTCTTCTTTCTTATCTCTGGTACTTTCCCCTGTTGCTTTTTAGATTCTTATGGGGAACCTCTTTTAGGATGCATGGAAGGTAAAAGCCTCATTTACAGGAAACAAAGTAATGTGAAATGGACTGGGGTAGAGTGAAGGACCTTAGTTCAGTATCCTTATGTTTGCTTAATCTCTCTGCTTTTGGATACAACCCTCTTTACATCTGTGCTTGATGAGTTCATATCAGAGAACATGTGTTTTACCATTTCTAAAAAATAAACAACCCTTTCTTTCAAGGATGAGAGAAGGGAAATTTGAGTAGGGAAAGGAACAATAGGTCTGAATACTTCCTAAATGAAATTTCATCTGTCCTCTTTTAACTTCTATTTTTTTACCTCTATGTGAAGAGGTAGCTAGGTACCACTAATTTTGGAGTTTCCTGGGAAACATGCAGTATTATTATACTTTATGTTTTGCTTTCTTATCTATCTTCTTAGGATTCTGTGTTCTTGGGTCTTATCACTTTCCCTTGACCTTCTAACTTCCATCATCATTTTGTGGCTGATGTTATCTGCTTTGTTTTTCCCTTGTTGGCTTATGCATCTTTAAAAATTCCTTCATTTTTAGAAGGATTTCTTTTTTTAAAGATTGTATTTATTTATTTGACAGAGAGAGATCACAAGTAGGCAGAGAGGCAGGCAGAGAAGGAGAGAGGAAGAAGCAGGCTTGCTGCTGAGCAGAGAGCCCGATGCGGGGCTCGATCCTGGGACCTGAGATCATGACCTGAGATGAAGGCAGAGGCTTTAACTCACTGAGCCACCCAGGCGCCCCCAAAATTCCTTCATTTTTATGGTGGTTTCAAGAAAAGGTGAAAATTCTACTGGGTATTTACCCCAAAGATACAGATGTAGTGGAATGAAGGGCCAGCTGTACCCCAATGTTCATAGCAGCAAAGGCCACAGTTGCCAAACTGTGGAAAGAACCAAGATGCTCTTCAACGGACAAATAGATAAAGAAGATATGGTCCATAAATACAATGGAACATTATGCCTCCATCAGAAAGGATGAATACCCAACTTTTGTATCAACATGTATGGGACTGGAAGAGATTATGCTGAGTGAAATAAATCTAGCAGAGTGTCAATTATCATATGGTTTCACTTACTTGTGTAGCATAAGGAATAACACGGAGGACATTGGTAGATGGAGAGAAGAAGTGAGGTGGGGGAAATCAGAGTGGGAGACAAACCATGAGAGACTGTGGACTCTGAGAAACAAACTGAGGGTTTTGGAGGGGAGAGGGATGGGTGGTTGGGTGAGCCTCCTGGTGGGTATTATGGAGGGCATAAACATGAATTCTGGAACACTGAAAAGAAAGACAACAAAAGAAAAAAGAAAAGAAAAGGTGAAAGTTAACATTTGTATTTATTTTGCCACGTTTCTGGAAGTCTTCTGTCAATCTAAAATTATTTTTAATAAAGTGAAAGATTTGGAGAACTTTGAGTTTGAATCTTGTTTCCATTTTTTAGATTACTTCCAAACTTATTTGTTAATTTATGAAGAGAAAATTCTTTTTATTCCCCAGAAATAATTATAAAACTATTTGATGTTTCACATTGTTGACATTAAAATTGAGATCTCAGTTTAGATTTAAAAATTAGGACAAACTTACATGGACCACAGTGTGGAAAGCTTAGAAGGTTGTCTGTTAGAGCCAAGTGTTTAGTATGTAATATCAACTCTGAATTAAGCCTGGTTTTTCACCTTACAATAGGAAAGTGTACTTTTATTAGATATTTAGTAGTAAAATGATACTTTCTGATACATTTAATGAAAAATCCTTTACTATGAGAGAGGATCCTTGCCTTCAAAATAGATTTTAAAAAGCTCTCTAACTTAAACTTAATGCAGAACAAAAGGAAACTACATTGAGAATTTTAATATTAAGAATTTATTAAGGGATGCCTGGGTGGCTCAGTCAGTTGAGCATCTGACTTTGGCTCAGGTCATGATCTCAGGGTCCTGGGATTGAGCCCCATGTTGGGCTCCTTGTTCAGTGGAGAGACTGCTTCTCCTTGTCCCTCTGCCTTGCTTGTGCTCTCTTTCCCTGTCAAATAAATAAGTAAAATCTTTAAAAAGAAAAAGGAAAAAATTAAAAAGAGAACCAGTTAAAATTACATAACATCACAAGTGTACGATAAGAAAGTAGATAACTTCTGCTCTGAGATTTCGGGCAGGTATGATTCACTGCTACTGCTGCTGGTGAGCTTTTTGATATTTGTATCATTATCAAAAATAACTCGCTTTTTATTGCATTAGCATCATCAGACTTTTAAATCTTGGCATAGATGGAAATTAACTCAAAACAGTTCTTTGAATTCACAAATTATAATCAAGAAAAATAGTTCATTAAATTTAAATAAAACAAAGGAAGGATGTATTTGCTTCAAGGGGCTAAAGGGATATAAGAGCAATAGACAGTGAATTTAGAATTCTAAACACATAGTTATTTCCAAAGCCAGACCAGTGCATATAAAAAATCATAATGAGTAAATAAAAATATGGAATATTTTACACCTTTCTATGTGGAAGTTAAGTATGACTTAAATAATTGGTGGATTCACATTGGAAGGG
Source organism: Martes martes (assembly GCF_963455335.1). Taxonomy (NCBI): domain Eukaryota; kingdom Metazoa; phylum Chordata; class Mammalia; order Carnivora; family Mustelidae; genus Martes; species Martes martes. The sequence goes on along the minus strand of NC_137889.1, from coordinate 72,697,495 downwards.
TTTGGATATGGTAGGAATTTAGTTTTGTGCTTTTGATGGAGGAAGAGAATTTGTCTTTCATAGCCACAATATTACAGACTACAGTTTTAACAAGCATATAAACTTAAGCCAATATTTATGCATGAATGACATTTTAAAATACATTTAATGTTACTCTAATTGCTTAATGATAATTATATTCCCATGTGGTAGTTTTTAAAATATTGTTCTGCCCTCAGTATTTGTGCAGTCTAGGGGAAAGAGTACAAATGGTGGCCCACATATCATATGTCTAAACATTTAAAAGTTACTAAGTTATGCCCATCCCACTCCACATCCTCATCCAAGATCCCACCAAAATCTGTTTCCTGGAGATTGTCCCTATCGGATCTAGGCTAGAAGAGCCACATTCTTTTAGCTGAGCCTCCCTGGTCACCTGAGTAATAGCACTGGTTAGAGCAGACTATAGCTCAGCCCAGATCTAGTACTTCTGGGAGGTGACTGCCCTACCTGGACTAAGATGGCAACTGAACCCATTCACTGCAAATTAAAAAATTAAGGTTTACCTATATTATTCACTGTTAAAGTAGAAATAATTAAGAGAACTTAAAAAAAGTCACTTTTCCCAAATTATGAAATAAAGGAAAAAACAAAGATTCTATAATTTAAAAAGAGAAACAAAATGAAAAAGTCAACCAAGTTTTGAAAATAAATAATAAAAAATGTTAAAATTAAATAACAGGTTTGAGGTCAACTATCAGTTAATTGGGATATGCTCAACTTTTTTTTTTTTTTTAAAGATGATCATAGTTGATCAAGAAATAAAACCAGGGAGCCTGGGTGGTTCAGTCATTAAGCGTCTGCCTTCAGCTCAGGTCATGATCCCAGCGTCCTGGGATCAAGGCCCTGCATCAGGCTTCCTGCTCAGCAGGGAGTCTGCTTCTCCCTCTCCCACTCCCCCTGCTTGTATTTCCTCTCTCACTGTCTCTCTCTCTGTTAAATAAATAAATAAAATATTTAAAAAAATAAATAAAACCAAGCTATCAACAACATACAGGAGATTCTCAAACAGAAAGTAGTTCAAAATGGTCAACATTAAAATGTGAAGATCAGGTAGATATAAGGGAAAGAAAGCAGAGGTTGGTATAGTAATATCAAATAAAGTCAAATTCAGTGGAGTATATTTTAAAAAGTATGTAAAGCTAAGAAGATTGAGAATGATGATGGGAATATTTGATGCTATCAGAATTACTGTAATAAATATGCATATAATTATATCAAATCATATCATATCAAATTTGTAAACAGTAAAGACTATATATATAAGAAGTTAATATAAATTTAATAATACTGAAATATTAACTCATATTTCTTAACCCAAAGAGGCAAACACAAGGATATGTAAAAGCTGAATAATACAATTTTAAGCAGGTGAAAAAATTATACATCAGTTAGGACTAAGCTTGACTAAATGTATGTTAGAACCCTGAACTAACAGTGTCTTTACCTAACTAGTATAGTAGTACATCATAAAATCCCAAACATAGGTATGCCTTTCCAGACAACTCCATATTAATTAGATACTTGAACATCCTCAAGCTCTCTGAAAAATTTGAGGAGAGTGACTCTCATGCTAAGATGACTATTAAAGTTCCAGACATCATATTCAAAGAGTAGAATTAAGGAAGGAAAAAAGAAGAGTCTATTCTCTCTCTCTAAAACAATTTCCTGGATTTTTCTGGGCAATAAGCCATCTTCTCCATCAAGCTCATATATAGCTACTCATAGCCTAGCAATTAGCTAATAGGCATGCTATCTGCTCTCAATACATCCAATGTACAATGGTGGATGAGCAACAGAATAATTAAATAAAAAGTCCCATTTGTAAAAGGGAAACAAACACAACAGTTATTGATCACTAGGGTTAGTGCATCAGGAATCGCCAACACTAGAACTCTTCCCTTAAGGAGGAACTGATTTGATTAGTCAATATGACTATCTTCATCTCTTATGTGGGGAAAAATCTTGTTTTATCCTCATCTCTTATGTGGGGAAAAATCTTGTTTGTTTTCCCCCACGGTTCTTCCCTCTGCCAGGTTATTTCTTTTCTCTTACCTTCCACAGCCACCACTAAGGCGATAATTCGAACTGAAAAAGGTTTGGAGCCCAGTAGAATGTTTAAGGGAATGACCATCACAGGCTACTTGCTAGAGAAGGAGCTTTCCTAAAGTAGTATATTTCTTAGCTATTTCTTTTCCTTAGATGCCTATACAAGTAAATAAAGCCCAAAGATCTTATATATCTATCATCTATCATCTATCTATCTCTTTAAAGATTTATTTATTTTATTTTATTTGAGAGAGAAAGTCCACACAAGTAGGGGGAGGGGAAGGGGAAGATAATCCTTAAGTGAACTCCCCACTCAGCATGAAGCCCAACATGGGGCTCCATCCTGGAACCCCGAGATCATGACCTGAGCCAAAACCAAGAGTCAGGCATTCAACTGATTGAGCCACCCAGGCACTCCTTGATATATATTTTAAACATAAAAGTTCTTATCATTATTTGTTCTTCATATTTGTCCTTGTCTTTTAAATACTGGTCATCACTTTAAGACCATTTGTCATAACAACTTTCAAGGAGAGCTTGATTTTATTGTTGTCAGAGAAATGTCTTCAGAAAGAATCTGAAAAAGACATGAAGTTACAGTCTTCATTTCTGCTAAAACAGCTGTTGCATTGCAATTTGTAATTAGTTCCTTTTGTGGACTGGAAATATCTAGGCTTTTCAAATCTGTGAGGCTCCACATCACCAGAATCTCAGTCAAACTGATTTCTGACTGCAGTCAGAAAGCTGGAAAATTACCTGTAAAATGTTTAGATTAGGAAAAAAAAAAAAAAAAAACCTGTCAAAAGAAGAGATCCATAACCTTTAGTGTATGCCTTTGAAAAATAGACTTATAATAAACTAAGCATTTGTCTCAGGAAAATTTATGAACAAACAAAAAAGAACAAAAGGTCCATGGAAACCTATTGAAAAATCAAGAAAAAAAAACTTTAAAAATACTAACTTATTAAATGAGGAAATTGATAAATAGCTTTGATAAATGGTTGGGTAAAGTGAAAAACTAGTCACCTAATTAAAAAAATGATCCCCCAAATTTGGCTTCTGATTGGAGAAATAACTACATATTCTGAAGGAAACATGTTAATAATAAAAATATGTCTTACACAATTGTGAGTAAATCAATTTAAAAATTTGGAAGAAACTGAGGATTTTCAATAAAAATATAATTCATCCTTGTTGACCATAGAAAAGATAAAACAAACTACACTAAAAATGCTGACAATCATAAATGTAATTGAGAAAAACTACCAGGCTCAGCTCCTTACATAGATGAAATTTTACTAAGGTTTTTTTTCTAGAAACAGATGCTTTTGAAGCTATTTAAATTGTTTGAGAGTTAGAGAAAGAAATCTTGTAAAAACCAAAAGAACACTGGTTTCAAGATCGAAAACCTCACTCATCAAATCAGAAAGTATTTTAGATGTGTTATACATTTTAAATCATGGAAAGAGAATCTTTACTTAAAAAAGTATCAACTTCATAATCTTTGAATGGGGAATATGTTATTAAGCTAACCCAAAGCCCAAAAAACAAAAACTAAGGGGTGCCTGGGTGGCTCAGTCATTTAAGTGTCTGCCTTCAGTTCAGGTCAAAATCCTGGGGTCCTAGGATCAAGCACTGGCAGAGGGGGAGCTTCCTGCTCCCCAGGCAGTCTGCTTGTCCCTCTCACTTTGCCTCTCCTCCCCTCCCCTGCTCATGCTTTCACTTGTTCACAGGCTCTCTCTCTCTCTCTCTCTCAGATAAATGAATAAAATCTTAAAAAAAGCAAAAACCCCCCAAATGATAAATTTGATTATATAAAAATGGAAATAATCGTTATGCAAAACAGACAAAACAAAAGAACAGCAAACTGACAGAAAATATATTTGACACATACCACGTAGGGCTAATTCAATTTATTATACAAAAAATTATGAATCAGAAAAAATTATAAATAAAATGCTTTACAATCTAATAGAAAGGCAGACATTAAATTAAGAGGTGTAAAACAGAATTCAAGACATAAGTATAATTAAAAATTCATCATAGGTCTTAAATACCAAAAACAAACAAACACTGATAGAACTTGAACTTCAAGTTCATGGTATTTAAAATCTATGACAATTTTTGAATTACTCTTATGCCTTGAAGTCCAGCCCCAAATGTGCCATCTATGGTGCAGCTTAGGATAAGTCACTGTTCCATCCTTTGATGTCCTTAATCAATAAAATAACCAAAAATCCCTAGGTATTTTCTAAGGCTTTTTCCAAATCTAACATCTTAATGATTTTAATTTGAAAAAAGTATATATTATATATATAATATATATTTTATATATATGTATATATATAAAATCTCACTTTTGAGGACATATTTCTCACAATTCTTTCTTCCTCTATTATTGTACAAATTGAAGGAGGTTTATGAAACAGACAGAATGCTAATCCTAGTGGTGGAAATCCTCTTCCTCATGTGAATTGATCTTAAACCAAAGCACAGACAGAAATGCTGTAGAATTGGCTTTTTCTCATTGTGAGCCTTCGATCAGTTCTCATGAAGTTACATGGGGGACATCACTTGTTATTGGAACAGGAATTAGTCTTTACCCCGAAAAAGAAATGAAATTGAATTTTCCCCCCTACCTAAATACTATTAACCTCTTTTATATTAGTCTTTCACATACAATTTTAAATGACTAGATAGTATTACATTGTATGATTATAGTATAGTTAACTAACTACCCTTTATTATACACTTATATTCTTGCCAATCTTTTCTATATTAACATAATTAAGTTTGTTTTATCTCATGGCCATTTATTCTAGATAAAATTGAAAAACTTTGGAATTTTCTACAATTATTAGTAATTTTCCTGTGGCAATCTGACTATTTTTATGCCAACAAAGGTTCTTAATTTAATTGTATTGACCATAACCTGATAAGCACTTCATTGATAGAGATCTTTTTATTATAGAATACTTGGTGATTTCTTAAGCTGTCTTACAGGATTGATTGAATTGTTCCAAATAGAAAATGTAAACAGTGCCGTGACCTTGTTGAGAGTTTATTCGCTGAAGATATGATGGAGTTTAACCTTTATGCTCAAAAAAGCAATACAAATGGACTGCTTTTTGGGGAGGGGCAATATTTCTGACATATTGCACCATTTATGTATAGTCACAACTGAAGAGTATGAATGTTTGAGATCTTATACTTGTTTTATTACCTTACACAATATATTTCAACATTTGAAAATTTTAAGTAAAAAAAAGTGAATAAAATGCCCACTTAGATTAAAAGAAATTATTGCTTAAAATAAAAAAAAAAAAAAAATGAAGTTGTTTGGGAATATAGACCCAATCCTAAAAACTACCTTATCACAACCCAAATCACTTCAGACAATAAATAACTTAAAATTTCACTTGCTTTAAGTGTTTCTAAAAAATTAATTGTTATTCATCAAATCACCTCTGTAATAATATAATTATTCCTATTACTTTGATAAATATATTTTTGAAGATTTTATTTATTTATTTGACAGACAGAGATCACAAGCAGGCAGGCAGAGAGGAGGAAGCAGGCTCCCTGCCGAGCAGAGAGCCCAATGTGGGGCTTGTTCCCAGGACCCTGGGATCATGACCTGAGCAGAAGGCAGAGGCTTTAACCCACTGAGCCACCCAGGCCCCCCTTTGATAAATGTTTTTGAAAGTTAACAGATATGCTAAACAAAAGCAAAGTGTGATAGACCATTCAAATTATCTAAATGTTGATCATAATTGTTATGGTCTACCTGGTCATCCTGATTATTTTAGGAAATCAACTTTTAATAAAAGAAATGCCTTGGGATGTCTGGGTGGCTCACTTGTTAAGCTTCTGCCTTTGGCTCAGTTCATGATCCCAGGGTCCTGGGATTGAGCCTTGCATCCAGCTCCCTGCTCCCTGGGAAGCCTGCTTCTCCCTCACCCTCTCCCTCTTCCCTGGCTTGTGTTCCCTCTCTTGCTCTCTCTCTCTCTCTTGCTCTCTCTGTCAAATAAATAAATAATTTTTTTTAAATAAATGCCTTTGTGACAACTCATACATTGTTTTAAAATACCAGCTATAGGTTTCAGAATGACATTTTATCTTAAATTTTCGAAGTAAGGCATAGGTAAGAGGTCAAATAAGAAATTTTGTAAAACTATGGTTAACTTTCCAGAGGATTCTGTTTTAATATCCCAAGTAGAAAATATAATATCATTTAAAATATTAAATCAATTGTTGCTGAATGCATGATGGAGGAGTCACCTTTTAACACTGAATATTACATAAGTTTATCACATGTTATATACATATTTCAAAACTCACTGGAATACTATTACCTAGCTTTATGCTATGCCAACAACAGCAACAAGAACACTTCATCAAAGACATGAATCCCTCACTTTAAGAACTATACAGTAAAGAAAGCTGCCTTGAAATGTTCTTAATGAGTTATGACAGAGTGATGGCTGGACTTCCCTCTTCCTCTTCATTAGACTTTTCAGTTATTGCTCTGAACTTTTAACTTTATTTCTCAAATCCTTTTCTTTATTCAACTCATTGCAAACCTACCTAGATCCTACCACTTCACTAAAATTAGTAACCTAGATTTCACATTGTTTCCTCATCTTCATAAACTACTATATCTTTCTGCAGCATTTGACACAACAGAACATACTCAACCTTGACTCATAAAAAACCAATCTGTTCTGTTTCTTCTCTCTCTAAATGACTCCTTCACCCTCTTTTTTTCTGGCTTCTTTACCTGATGCTGCTTAGATTTCTGACATAGACTCTATTCTTTTTATTCCTCTACACATATGAATATCATTGTTTATTGAATCTTAGACATAGTCATTGTTGTTTTATCTCTCCACCTGAATATTAAATATATACTATATATCTATATCTATATCTGTATATATAGATATATACAATCCACATAAAATTGGAATCATTAGTTTTCATATATCCCCTGACCAACCTTTCCCAGTTTCCTTCATTTTGAAGAACTATGTTTTGTTATTGTGTCTGTCATTGTAAAACCCAAGAATATGTATGTTTTCTCCTATGCCATCATCTAGGAATTTTGTAGTTTTGGATTTTACATGTAGCCTTATAATTCATTTTAACTTACTTTTGTGAAAGTTCTGAGGTCTGTGTATGATTTTTTTTTTTTTTTTTTGCACATAGTTTTCTTAGTTGTTCCAGCATCATTAGTTGAGAAAAACAACAGCAGCAGCAACAACTATCCTTTCTGCATTCAATTGTCTTTGGTCTTTTGTCAAAGACCACTTGGCCCCCTCTTGGGTTTTCTATTCTGTTCCATTGATCTATTTGTCTCCCCCCCCCCACCAATATCACACTGTCTAAATTACTGAAGCTTTACTGTAACAAGGAAGTCTTGAAATCTAAACTGACTTTATCCTTCAATACTGTGTTAGGTATACTGGATCTTTTGTCCTTCAATATGTACATTTTTAACCATGACATCAACATATATCCATTCTTTATTTTCTTCTCTTTCTCTACCCACCACTGTCACCATCATCATATTGTGAATACAGTCATCTCTTCTGCTGAATTTCCTCTTCCTCATGAAATCTGTTCTCTAATGTGTCATCACTGGCACTGTTTTCATTCAAATCCTTACCTTTACCTATAATAAGACATCATTCTCTTCAGAGGTGTTTTAGCTATCAACCTCTTTCCTTAGTAGTTCACCTTTAAGTTGCTGTCAAAGATGTCCTTTTTGGAAATTGAGTAATATTTACTCAATTAACAACATTTAAGGATATTCAGATAGTGGGGCGCCTGGGTGGCTCAGGGGTTAAAGCCTCTGCCTTCGGCTCAGGTCATGATCCCAGGGTCCTGGGATCGAGCCCCACATCAGGCTTTCTGCTCAGCGGGGAGCCTGCTTCCTCCTCTATCTCTGCCTGCCTCTCTGCCTACTTGTGATCTCTGTCTGTCAAATAAATAAATAAAAATCTTTTTAAAAAAAAAGGATATTCAGATAGTGTCAGATATTCAATGAGTTTTTAAAAGTACATATTCTGGGGTTCCTGGGTGACTCAGTTGGTTAAATGTCTGATTTCGGCTCAGGTCATGATATCAGGTCTTAAGATCAAGCCCCACATAGGGCTCTCTACTTGGTGGGGAGCCTACTTCTCCCTTTCACTCTACCTCTGTGCTCCCTTTCAAACAAATAAATAAAATCTTAAAAAAATACGTATTCTGTGTAATCATGATGTTAATCAAGATTTGGAAAATTTTAATCTCTCTAGAAAACTTCCTCAAGCCCAAGTCTGGTCAATCCTATCCCTTCTAGAAATCACTATTGTGGTTTATATAATAATATACTAGTTTGACTCTTTTCTTAACTTCATATAAATGGCTTTAGACCTGTAGGTATTCTTCTGTGGTTTTTTTGCTCAATGTAATATTTTTGAGATTCATTCAAATTATTATATTTAAAAGTAGCTTATTGCCTTTTATTGATGAGTAGTATTCCGTTTTATCAATACATCACAATTTGCTTATCTGCTCTGCTCTTGATAGACATTTGGATTAGTTCTGTTTTTTAGCTATTATGAAGGAAGTCACTGTGAAAATTCTTGGGTGATTTTTTTTTTCAAACATATATTGACATTTCTCTTGGGGTAAATTCCTGGGTCATGTTATATATTTTTAACACTGTCAAAAGATGCTAAACTCTTTTCCAAAGTGACTGTATGTTTTATACTTTCACCAGAATTGTTTGAATCCATCAGTTGTTCCATATCCTTGACACCTTTTCATGTCATTAGTCCTTTTAGTTTTTGACATCTGGTGGGTGTTTAATGGTATCTCATTGTGGATGTCAGGATGAGAACTTAGAAATTAAATTAGTTCATACCATCCCTCTTTCAACACTTCTGGTGACTTTGCAGCTTTCCCCTGGCTTACAAAATAAACTGCACTACTCAGAATCACAGCAGTCTTCTCACATGCTCCCAGGATATACTGTCATCTGTCTGCACTGCTAGTCTTATCTCTATCTGCCTCCTTATTGGCAATCTTATACTCAGTTTGAAGTACTTCTGAACAGGCAGTTTCCTCTGTACTTTATTGAAGACCATCCCATTTATACTGTCTAGGAAAACAATTTTCATTGACCAGCTTAGATGACCTTTTTCTCTGGAAACTTCCTCTATTCCTCTATGCAAATCTAAATACTCCTCCTCTGTGCTTCCAGAATATATTGTGTCTTGCGTTCATGTTTCTATTTGAGCTTTTATGGTTTACTTTAATTATTTTTTTCACGCCAATATATTTCTCAGAAGATTGTAATCCCTGACCCAGAATACATGAATAACTTAACATTGCACCCTAAGCTTCAGAATAGTATCTGTCAGTCAAAATTTTTTATTAAATGAAAGAAAGAGTAATATGCTTACTATCTTCTTTCGTCTTTATTATAGGAAGCATGTCCCTGTGATTCACAAAGAATGGAAAACAAAACATTTATGTTTACATGAATGACTTGAGATTTTGCTCTATAGTCAGTACAAGAAAAGCTCATTCCTCAAAAATTTCTTATTTTCTTAAAGGACTCTAAATGTTTGCCTTAGATTTAGATCAAGGTAAACGTTGGGTCACTTAAAGTAGACTATATTAGAACTTATACAACTCAACACACACACACAAAAACAAATAATCAACTTAAAAATGGGCAGAAGACATAAACAGACATTTCTCCAAGGAGACATACAGGTGGTCAATAGATGCATTGCAAGGTTCTCAATTATTATTATCTGGGAAATCCAACCAAAACCATAATGAGATATCCTCACACCCCTCAGAATGGATTAAATAAAAAACACAAAAAAACAAAAAGTGTTGTTGGAGATGTGGAATAAAAGAAAGTTTTTTCACTCTTGGTGAGAATGCAAACTGGTGCAACCACTCTGGAAAACTATATGGAGCTTTCTCAAAAAGTTAAAACCAGGACTACCCAATGATCTAGCAATTGCACTACTAGGTATTTACCCAAAGAAAACAAAAAATACTGATTCAAAGGGATACATGCACCCTGATGTTTATAGCAGCAGTATCAACAATAACCAAGTTATGAAAAGAGCTCAAATTGTCCATCAACCGATGACTGGATAAAGAAATCACGATACACACACACACACACACACACACACACACACACACAGAGGAATATTATTCAGCAACTGAAAAGAATGAAATCTTGCCATTTGCAAAGAAGTGGATGGAGCTAGAGTATATTATACTAAGTGAAATAAGTCAGACAAAAGACAAATACCATATGATTTCACTCATACACAGTATTTAAGAAACAAAATAAATGAACATGGCAAAAAAAAAAAAAACAAAAAGAAAGAAGCAAACCATAAAACAGATTCTTAACTACAGAAAACAAATTGAGCGTTGCTTGAGGGGAAGTAGGTAGAGAGATGGGCTAAGTGGATGTTGGGTATTAAGGAAGTCATTTGTGATATAAGCACTGGGTGTTATATGCAACAGATGAGTCACTAAATTCTACTCCTGAAACTAATATTACACTCTATGTCAACCAACTGATATTTAAATAAATGCTTGAAAAAAAACCCACAAAAGAATATATGGTTTTATGTATGTTTATTTCAGCATTAGTTACAATAGTCAAATTCTGGAAGCAGTCCATGTGTCCATTGATATCTGAATGGTTTTAAAAAAGATGTGAGGTTACATATATTAGAATATTACTAAGCCATAAAAAAAATAAAATCTTGCCTATTTCTAAGAACAAAATAAGTCAGAGAAAGACAAATCCTATATGATCTCACTCATATGTGGAATTTAAGACACAAAACATTTAATAAGCAAAGGGGGCAAGAGAGAAATTAAAAACAACAACAACAACCCAGCCTCTTAACTATAGAAAACAAACTGATGGTTGCCAAAGGGGAAGTGTATGAGATGATGGGTAAAATAGGTGAAGAGGATTAAGAGTACACTAATTTTGATGAGCGTGGAGTAATTATAGAATTGTTGAATCACTATATTGTATACCTGAAACTAATATAAGACTGTTAACTATATTGGAATTAAAATTTTAAAAAAATAATGTACTATTGATGTACACATTAATTTAGATGTTTTAATTGAGCCACTCAGTAAAATAATTCGAAATCATTTATTAAATTGTGGATTTGAGATCTTGGGCTTTTCATATATTACATATGTTCAGTGAGATACATTTTTTTTTCAGGGTATTTGCAATATTTAAGCAGCAAACTTCCTGATGTTTCTTGGAAATTTTAACTAATCCAATTTTCCTTATAAAATGTCAAAGACTATAGGGTATTATGCTTAGTGAAATAAGTCAATCAGAGAAAGACAATTATCATATGGTCTCCCTGATTTGAGGAAGTTGAAAGGCAATATGGGGGGTTTAGGGAGATAGGAAAAGAATAAATGAAACAAGATGGGATTGGGAAGGAGACAAAGCATAAGAGACTCTTAATCTCACAAAACAAACTGAGGGTTGCCGGGGGTGGGGGGTTGGGGGGGTTGGGGGGATATGGAGAGGGAGGTAGGGTTATGGACATTGGGGAAGGTATGTGTTATGGTAAGTGCTGTGAAGTGTGTAAACCTGATGATTCACAGACCTGTACCCCTGGGGCTAATAATATATTATATACTAATAAAAATTAAAAATTATAAAAAAATTAAAAAATAAAATGTCATAGAAATCCCACTTCTTTTTGACCCTTATAAGGGTTAATGAGAAAAAAAATAAATAAAATGTATCTAAGATAAAAATATTAGTAAAGTATCAAAATACCTGATAATATGAGACTAATTGATATCATGGGCTGCCTAAATCTTCTGTCACTTTTTCCTTACCAGTGATGGCCTATCCCCCAAATAAATGCATCAAAATGCCAGATACTAACTTTTCAAATCCAATGACCTAGTCCTGACTGATGAGTGTTGAGAAATCTGAAGAAGACATTCATTCCTGAAAGAGAGAGATATGTG